>NC_133756.1:24380440-24683471 GCF_036562045.2 Rhinolophus sinicus | reverse complement strand
AAGGAACTTTGAAAATATGATTAAGTTAAGAATCTTAAAATGGTGAATTACTGTAAGTTATTGGAATGGGTTCAGTGTAATCTTAAAGGCCCTTATAAAGAAGAAGGAAACAGTATCAAAGAGAAAAAAGGTGAAGTGACAATGGAAGGAGGGTGTGGGGGACGTAAGGGGTTGGGAGACGCTGTGCTGCTTGCTTAGATGGCCGTCTTGAGAAGTTAGAAAACATGAGGAAGCTTGTTCTCCTCTGGAGCCTCCAGAAGGAACAGAGCCCTGATTTTAGGACTCTGACTTCCAGAACTGTAAGATAATTTCTATTGTTTTAAGGCCCTGAGTTTGTGGTAATATGTTACAGCAGCAATAGGAAATAATACAGCAAAAAAGAAAGATGGAGAGAAACAGGTTCTCTGGTGCCTTGGTGATATTGTTGAAGTGCTATATCAACCTCCATATGAAGTCTACATATTTGGTTATGGACACCACCTTCATTGTTTGAGAACTGGATTTGGGTTTTCTCTTGTTTTAACTGATCGCAACAGTAAGTAAATATAGAAGAACTGGCAGTGCTCTGCTTAGCAGTATGACATGCTGTCTGTTATTGTAGAGGGCAGCATTAATGTAGATTTTGTTGCAACTGAGAAATTGTTTCTCTTCTCCAATATGGATTTATTGTTGGGGTTCCGAGAACTAGCAGGTCTTTTGGAGGGATGAGAGTGTGTATTCTCAGGATCTTCACCTATACTGAGGAATGGTTGGTGAGATCTATGTGGGGACAGCTTGAAGCATCATCACGCTCAACTTTGAGGGCCAAATCCCACCTGGGACCTCTATGATGAAGAACTTGGTAGTGGTATAGCTGAGAGGTTATGCATCCAGAGGTGACCTGTGTAAATGGTGGAAATGAATCTCAAGCCAGTGATTCATGATTAAAATCACAATGTTTTCCCAAAGGATAAAGATTTATGCTGTACAGAGCTGTGCGAGGAGGTCTGTCATTGAGAGGAGTGGAGACTTGTAGATGACAACACAAAGTGAGGACCTGGCTGTTGCTACTAGAGATCTTCCTGTGAAAAATTTACCTTTTTTTTTTTTTTTATCATTTTGTCTTGATTATAATGGGCAGTTATATAAAGCATGTTTTTCCTATGACTTTACAATTAATTTGGTTATGCTCAACCTTCAGTGAGGCTTTCTGGGATGGCATAAATGGAGAATAGAGGTAAAGGGCTGCACAGAGAAGTGTGGCTTACCCACCGTCTACCAGTGCTGCCTCTGAAGATGGGACAGCACCTTCTCAAGAGGGAGTGCAATCCAGGAGTTTCAGACGGAGACCACTTCAAAATGAGCAGGGGCTCTCAGTGGGGGGGGGGGGTGTCAACTGTGAGACAACCTGGAGTGGAAAATGAGGTGGTGTGCTGAGGGCAAATCACTCTTTTTTCAATGTACCTCAAAGAAGGTAATCCTTGAAGTGGGAGAAAGTTGGAAGACTATCACTTACATAATAATGTATCAAAGTAGAGTCAAGGTTAATTCTGTAAAAATACCACTCTAGTTATCTTACAGAATGCTTTCTTGAGTGGGAGGGAAAAAAATGTCTTTATAGCTATGGTATGGGAGGTGGGGGGATAGCAAATTGGGCATAACACACAGATGATACTATCTTTATGGCTGCTTAGCACTGGGGAGAATGCCAGAGGCGAGCTTCGGTCTCTGTGCATGTCTCAACAGAATAACTAACACAAGACAAAACTGAAAACAATTAGATCAGGAGTAGCCATGGTATGGTAGATGTGATAGAAACAATGTGAGCTTTGGATTTACAGTGACCTGAGTCTCAGTCTTGGCTTCCAAAAGTGTTCATTCTCATATTTGAATAAGGTACTGAAACACTTTCAGCCTCAGTTTTATCATCTGTAAAATGAGGCACATTGCTGTCAGGAATTGGGAATCAGCATGTAAAAAAATGATAGCATGTTGCAAGTGATCAATAATTAGTATGTATTATTATTTTTATTATCATTATTACTAGTGTTTCTAGCATAATGCTTGGAGTGAAATAAATTCTTAATAAATAATGATAACAAGGACCTCTATAACACTTAACTCTGTTCCAGGCCCTATTTTAAGCACTTACTTATATTAACTAACTTAATCCTCATAGTAACATATAAAGTAGCTAACATCTTTTCCCCATTATACAGATAAGAACATTAAGACCAGAGAGATAAAGTAACTTGCCCAAGGTCACACAACCAGTAAATGCCAGGGTCAGGATTTGAAATGAACCCAAGCTGTCAGGCTGCAGAATTTGTTCTCTTAACTGTGATGTTATAAATGTCACTTCTCATTTGCCTTCCCCTATCTCTGTGGTAGATGCTGTGAGTCGATATAAAAAAAAGCATAAGGCATACAACTCACCTTGAGGGATACAGGGGACACACAATTTAGCTGCATGAGGCCACTGGAACAAATATAAAACCATGTGGACCGACTTTAATGGTATATCACAATTTTTAGTCTAAGTGCAGTGAGAGCTGGAGGCTTTGGAGGGAAAGGGACGGATCTGAGAAGTCAGACTGGAAAAGGTATATGCCAGGAGCCGGCTAAAGTAGTTAACAGGAGAAAAATTTGCTTCACTGTTCCCCTCTCTCATGTTGAGAGCATAAAGAGCCCTACAAGGAAGAAAAGGAGAAAACCCTTTCAGCAATTTTAAACCCACAGGACTTAATAAACCTCAGACATGATAGAGTCTCCTCTTTTCACAGTAGAGGAATGGGAGTCCCAAGCGGGGGCGGTGATTTGCTGCAGGTCACGGAAGTAGACTGTAAGGTATCTGGAGGAAGTGGAAGCAGCTCATGGTAACTATGATGAAGGGTCCAATGTGGGTGGGGAAAGAGAAGACTGGAGAAAGGATGCACGTAAAATGCTCGCATAAAGCACACGGACAGCAGCTTCTCAGCCGATCTCCATGATAGTTATTATGTTGATAAATATTAACATAGAATTGTTTTTGAGGTCAATTAGAAGGCAGTTTCATAATCTAGGGCAGTAATGATGATGGTTTGGATGAGGTCAGGGGCCATATGGTGGTATAGAGGTGGGAGCATATTAAACACCTTAGAGATCAAATGGATGAGTCTTGGGGGCCACTGAGACCTGGGGATTTGATAAAACACGGTCCACTTTCTAGGTGGAAGCCTGAACCAATGAGGGAATAGGAAGGAGTCAGAGGTCAGAGAGGGGGCAGAAAAGACAAACCCTTTGCTTACTTGTCAATTTGGCTCTTTACTGCGGAGAGTTTGGATTCTGTTGAGCACAGATGAGCCCTTTCCTCTCTCCAGCTGAGCACATCTGGTTTTCAGGACCAAAGGATCTGAGGTGTCAGGTTTAAATGTCTTAAATGACCAACTAAAGAGCAGAAAGGATGGGAAGCATGTCAGGTCAACACTGTGACCTCCCTGGGGCTGTAAGTGATCTTCCTAATAATAAACATGGAGCCTTGGCCAGCAGAGGCCCACAATGATTGTTGTTTCCCTGACTAGAATTTCATAGGAACACAAGATGGAAAACTTGGTCAGGAATTTTAACCGTGTGTTTCATAGGGTCCTACAAGACTTCAGATTCCTTTTTTGATATTACCCCAGCGAGAAATGTTATTGGAAAATTTATATGAGCCAAACAATTGTCCTGATCTTTTGCAGAGAGTACCGTTGATATTTGGGCAAATATAGTAAAAAGCCCTTTATACATCCACATGGGTATAGACTTGAAAATGAGCTTCATTGCTTCCACGCTGCCTGTTTGGTAGGTTTGTGCTTTGACGACCTTCTGGATCTTGGAATGCTTTCCATTATTCCAACCTGCTTTCAGCAAAGTACTAAAAATTAATTCATAGTAAGGTAGAAAGTATTGAAGAATCTTAAAATGTTGCCCCTCCTGCCCATTTGCCCAGCTGAGACAGTAGGGCTGTAAGGTGCTGAGTTTCAAAAACCGGCCTTTGTGGCAGGGAAATCACCTTGATCGCTCCATGTGAAATGCACTTGAATCTCCTTCCAGAGAAGCCCAAATCAGCTACATCCACTTTGCAAATCCTTCACTGTCACCCCCGGCCTACAACAGTCACCCCTACATTGACCTTCTCTTGTATTTACTACATGTTCATGACGTAAAACTTGTATAGATTTGCAGAGAAGCAAACCAATGAGCTATCTTTCTTTGGATGGCCTGGTCTAAAACTGAGTCCTTGGAGACCCAGGACTTTAAGTTCCAATCCCAAGTTCACCATTTAGTAGCTGGGTGCCCTTAGGCTATATCACCATGTAGCACCTCAATTGCCAAATTTGTAAACTGGGTGTATTAACAGCAATCTCACAGAACACCTGTGAGAATTCAGTACAATCACACAGAGAAAATACCAAGACATGATGGGGCTTCATAAAAGCTGACTGTGTCCGTTTTCAAATTCCCAGAATAGTGAGAAGATGCAGCAAACAGTTGTTCAGTTATTTTCCAAGCTCCAGGCATTTTCATTTAACCTTTGCAATGTTTAAAACATTGATGTGCTACTTGCACTGTTAATGATTAAATATTTTCTTTAAATCTACTTAAGAAAAATTTACATTTGTTTAAAAACAAAATTTCTATTACAACTGTCAATGGAAAAATCAGTATTTCTTTCTCTAAATAAGAAAGTAAATGTAGTAAGACAAAGCAATATTATTAAATTCTAAGTTGGCTCTGAGCATTAGAATCTCCTCTCTTTTTATTAAAAAAGAAGAATCCGCAAATGTTAAAGAGGTTTGTAGACAGGATCTTACAAAACGGAGTTTTTTCTTGATGAAACCAGATTGGAAATATAATTCGAAAAGAACACACTGTCTCACGATAAGCTTTATTGCCATTTAATTGATGTCCCTCATTTAAATCATCCTTCATCCCACTCACTCTTTAGCAGAAAAGTTACAGTGGAAAGGGCAAAGTTTTGGAGGTTGAGAGACCAGCATTTGAAATTTAGCTCCATTCCTTACTTGCCAATTACACTGAGCAGGTTACTCAGTCTTTGTACCTCGGTTTCCTCATTGGTCAAATGAAATATTAACATTCAGCTTGGAGGATATTTGCATGGGTGCGGTAGAGTAAGTACCTAGCAAAGTGCCTTGAATTCATACCAGAAAAACAAAATGATGAAGACAGGGAAAATTGCCTTGTCAAAGTACAGATACATATAATAAAGGGCAGGTTGTTTGTGTGTCCCGCCATCCAATGCGCCAGGACAAAGATATTCTGTGACTCTCATCCCAGACATCTGGACAAGCTGTCAGCACTTCACTGGGTGGTTTTGAAACGTTCCAGGATTATATAATATTGGATGGCAACCGGGACTTTTGGACCTTCTTTTTTATTCCTTATTATATTGATTTCATTTTTCAACCACCCCAAGTTAGAAGAACATTTTTTTTAAAAGACTGAGAAAATACAATTAAGCGGAAAGGAAAAAAATGAAATTACTTGTATAGCTACGGACAGTGTCAGATAGGAAGCAGCCCTGAGGGGTTTTCACTTTGTGTGGTGTGTAAATATCTCATCACTATGTTTTGTACACCTGAAACTAATAAAAAAATGTTTTGCAACTCAATTCCTTTTAAATGAATCATGACCCATAAACAAAACATTTCTTTCAGATAAATCATAAGAGGTAAACTTTCTAGGCAAAGAATATGTGCAGTGTAAGGTTCTGTTAGGCTTTGCCATGTTACCGTAGTCTCAGGAAATTTAATGTTAATTTACAGTAAACATATAAAGAACACATTTCTTAGCATCCCTGCCCAAACTAGGTGGTATCACATAAAGATACTTTTTGCCAAATTAGGTGAAAATGTTATTTTCATTTATACGTTTCCTATATACTCACTGATGGTTTTTTTTTCTTTTATGAATTTTGTGTTCAGAGCTATACTTAATTTTTTTCCCATTGGGGCATTTATCCTGTGCTTACTAATCTGTAAGAAATGTTTACATATTTAAAGTTAGTGATTTGTATGTCATGCACACTGGCACTTGTTTTTCCAGGAATCTATTTGTTTCTTATTTTTATGTATGCTATATGTAATATGCTTAAAAAGTATTATATAGTCATATCTGTTAGCGACATCTTTCATGACTGTGTCTTTTGTATCTAGAACATTTTATTCCACCGATAATTATACAAAATTTTGCATATATTTTATTCTAGGGCTTTACCAGTTTTTAAAAATTGTCCAAATAATACATATATATATAATTTTATTGTAAAAATGTAAATATTTATGAGAAGACTCGCTGAACTGTGCCTCATTTCCTTTGTTATCTCACTCAATCTCATGGCTTAAAATGTGATGTGATGACTTCCAGGTTTCTATGTCCATTCCTGACCTGTCCCCTGAATTGCAGAGTCACATGTCCACCTGACTATTTCATATCTCTACCTGGATATCTAACAAGTATATCAAATTTAACTGACCTGAAACTAAGCCTTGAAATCCCCTTCCCGATCTCCCCATCCCACCATCCCCTCCGTCTCAGTTACCAGCAAATCCACCTTTTTGAGTGCTCATAATAAAGTCCTCAGAGGCTTGCAGAGGCTTGCTGACTTTTTTCTCTTGCAGACCTCATCCCTCCTCATCCAGCTAGTCAACAAGTCCTGTCAGCTCTACTTGCAAAATATATCCAGAAATCAACTACCTACACCACCTGCCCTGCTGCCACCCTGGTCCAAACCACTATCATCTCTCACACAGGTGTTTGCAGTGTCCTCCTATCTGGTTTCCCGTGGAGAATTACCATGTTATTCTCCACATAGAAACCTCATGGTAGTCGTGTTGAGAAACACTAAGTTAGATCATGTCTGTCCGTGGCTTAAAACCATCCCACAACTTACTCGCTCATTCAGGGGGAACACCACAGACCTCATAAGGTCCATAAGACTGCAAGTTATGCCTTATTTTCCTGATCTCCTTTCCTACAACTCTCTCTCTAGACAAGTCCAGGGAACAGACCCAAGCCAGAGTATTGAACATACCAGGCTCACTGCCCCCTCAGACCTCGCTGCCACTCTTCCCTCTGCCTGGGAATAAAGCCCCCCATCCACATGGCTCTCTCCCTCAACTCTTTCATGTCTTTACTCAAATGTCACTTTCTCAGTGAAGCCTGCCTTCCTTATCCTTTTTACTTTTTCTGCTTTATTTTCCTCTGCAGCATTTTTCACCCTTTAGCATATGATATATTTTACTTGCTTATTTTATTTATGGTCTCTGTCTGCCCCGTTAGAATGTAAGCTTCCTGAAGGCGGTTAGCGTTGTCATTCACTGCTGTCATTCTCCAGCACCAAGAATAATGCCTGGCATGTGGCAGGCACTCAGGAATTGTTTGTTGAATTAACTAATTAATTTATGATCCATTCCCTTTTATTATCATTCTCAAATTCAGTCCCTTCCCCACTCCCCAGCGGTAACTGTCAATGAAGAAAGCAAATTGCAGAACATTATATACAAGCAATCTTTAATGGAAAAAGAAAAAAGTAAATGTGAAAGTAAAGTTACAGAAGAACACGCAGCAAACTGAGACGCTGTTATTCCATCTGGAACTTATTTCTCTGTGAAGGGTCGAGGTGGGGAGGAGGATATATTTTTTCCCAAGTGACTAGCCAATTGTGCTATATTATTAAAAACTATACACTAATTTCCCACTGATATTTTATACCACTTTTAACATGTATTATATCTGTCTCTACTCAGGCCAGGTTCCTGGACTATCTATAGCTGTAACACACAATTTTTAAATTATAGCTTTATAGCAAACTTGCCTATTTATTAGTGTTAGTCATCTCTTATTATTCTTTTTCAAAATATCCCTGGCTATTTTCATGAGTTTGTTCTCTCAGACATCTTTTGGAATTAAGTTGTTAGGTTAAAGAATTAGAATTTTAATTGGAATTTCATTAAATTTACAGATTAATTTGTGGAGAATTGACATATTTATAACCTTAAGTCTTTCCATCTTGGAACATGGCAAGTCTTCCAATAATTCATGCCTTTTATGGTCCAGATGTAGTCATTTTGTCCTTCTTAGGTTTTAGTACATTTCTTATTAACTGAAGTTTTTTTTTTATTATTTCTCGCATGTAGAACAGGTCTTCATTTTTGTGTATTTTTATCGTAAGCCAGTGTACTGAGTCAGTCCTGTTTTTAGAGCTTTGTTGTTGTTGCTGTGTCTCTTTGGTTTTCTAGATAGACAAGTATCATCTTGAAATAATGATAATTTTGTCACCCCCTTGCTTAACTTGGATTTCCCAAAATTCATAGCTTGAGATGGTGCCTTATATATAAGTAACATGGTAGGAAGTTCAAGAAGTACAATCCTGTGCAGCATCTCTTTCACACTGGGGAGCAAAGCAGAGACAGATATCAAAGGATGGCGTGGATCACGGCTAAAGGTTACTCGTTGTCTGATCCCACAGGACTAATTGAGGGGCATTGTCCTAGATAAGCAGATGTAAGAAGAGTTTATCCACTTCTGTCTATCGACCTTTTGTTAAAGTTTCACCTCAAAAGTGTCAATGTTGCCTCACTTCTGGGTTTTGCATGTGTGAGCACCGAGTGTAGTCCCAGCACACTCCATGCCTTAGGATGAAGAGGGAAGATCCAGGGAAGGACAGGCACGTGGTGTAGGTCTGAGGTGAGGCTCTGACAAACTACACCAGCAATAGTTAATCTGAGACTACACAGATCAGCGCTTGCTGGAAGAAGAGCTGCATGAGGCCAATGGGATCTGAAGTAGTATATAGGAGATGTCTGATACAGCCCACCCCTTATACCCAAGATCCTCTAGTGTCTTCCATCATATTTGGCTCCGTTACTGCAATGTGGAGCCCAATAATACACTCACTTCATCTCTGAGAGAGGGAAAATGCAAATCCAGTCCTTTATAGAGTCGCCTTCTAAGAGGTAGCCCAATGTAATCGATGCAAGACTTTAATAAAAGGGTTAATGAAACAAGGTCTAGTCCCCATTCCTACAGCTGCATTGACTATAGCTCACTTTAGTCAGAGAAGCCCAGGGGATTCTCTGACCTACCCTTTGTGATACTCTCTCAGCCATTCTGTTGCAAAGAACCAACAAGGAAGTGTGAGAGAACTAACACTGATGGGGTCACCCTTGACAAATGGGGGAGGAGAACTGTCAGATAAATACTCTCATCTTTCATTCCTTAGTAGACAATTCGGAGGTCCATTCTAAACTATTCTTCAGAAGGACCCTAGCAGGTCAAGGCACAGTTGCCCACACTGGGGACCAGTTTGATAATGTACCATTGGGTTGGGTTTCCCTCTTTTTCTGCTTCATTATTCCCATTGCCACCACCACCACCACTGATTCTTCCCCAAATAAACTGTCTACAAGCAAGCCCTGGCTCAGGCTCTGCTTTTTGGGAAAATAGGCTACCTGGTATCCATGTGTATTATCTCTGACCTATTATCCAATGTTCTTTGAAAATTCTAGGTATTCATTTCCTAATACCATGTTTCCAGGCAAATGGCACATGCTTAGGAACAAATCAGCAGAATATCTGCCATATAGTCTTGCTGTGATGTTGCAGGAGCTTTCATCCAGGGGGCTTAGCGTTTTCTTCTGTCAGTGGCAGCTGGGTCTATAAACAGTCTTAGATCTGCAAAGAAGGTGAAGGACCTTAATTTTCCATGGCAGCAGATAAATTCAAATTTTTGCTTTCCAGTCTCTCTCTCTCTCTCTTTAAATTATACAAATGGAGCATAACTCTAGTCTTTTGTCCACTTATTTCACCTTTAGGAATTCCATGATGTATTTGCCATTACCACAGATCCCTGCAAGCCAAAGCATCCTAATTCTAATTGCCACCCCAGGCTTAATTATCATTTTAGTAATTATGTCCATCTTGTCTCTGATGATTGAATATTGTTTCTGGGCCTCTACCATTCCAACAGCATCTCCCCTGTCCATCCAGGCCTATATTGGTCAACACTGAATTTCCCAAAGATGCCAATCACCTTTTCATTAGTATATATTGACTTAGTAAGGGGAGTATCCTCTGGGCCCTCCTTGGGAACAGTTAGGTGGTGGAATTTCTGTTCTCACCTAATAAATCCATTTTAATATTCTCACTTCTCTTATATTCTAACCAATTTCTCTATACTATGCCAAAGGAATTCTTGCATCTCCACCTCATTCACTAGTGCTCTTTGTCATGTCCAAGCTAGAGAATTAGAACCAGCTCCAGATATTCTTGCAAGAATCCTGAATCTTGAGTCAATAAGTGCTCATCTATCCAGTCTTATATTCTACCTCCTTAGACCTCACACCTCAGGATCACCTCCTATACATGCTCCTTTGGTTCCCATGGAGTTAGTAGCGTGAAGCGGTTTCCTGGAGAGGAGGCCGTGATTCTCTGCTTGGGCTGTGCTGAGATTTGACTTTTGTTATCCGTCTGGAGGCAAAGAGGGATTGTAAGGTAGATCTTAAGGACAAGCATCACATCGAGAGGCATTTGTCTCAGGTGATATCTTAGGTAGTGTTCTTCCAGAAGTGGATCTGAGCCAAGGATTTTGATGCAAGTCGTATAATCCCTGAAGATACCAGTAAAGGAGTGGGAGAGCAGGATTGGAAAGGAGAAGCCAGGCTAATGTGGAATATCAGTTGATGTCCCAAACTCATTTGTTCATAAATATTCACAGCAGTTTTACTCATAGTAATCAAAATCTGGAAGTAATCTAAATGCCCCTCAATGGGTGAATAGATAAGTTGTGATATACTCATGTAATGGGATATTACTTCACAATAAAAGTGAAACAATTACTGGTACATATAACAACATGGCTGAATCTCAAAAATATGCTGAGAAAAAAAAGTCAGGAACACAAGAGTTACACACCGTATTAATCCACTTATGTGGAATCTTCAATAGGCAAAAGTAATCTATAATCACTGAGAGCAGCTTAGTTGTCACCCTCAGTTGGTATTGGTGATAGTGCTGGTAGTGACAGGCTAACTGCAAAGGGCACAAGGTTACTTTTGAGGTGATAATGATGGTATATACGTAGATTGTATACATTTATCATAACTTACTGAACTGTACATTTAAAATGAGTGCATTTAATTGTATGTAAATTTATTTTTTCCTAGCTTCATAAATAGATGCTTACATCATTTTTAAACCTTTATTTTATCATGTAAGCAATTAGTGCTATAAATTTCCCACTTAGAACTGCTTTACAGTATTGCACAAATTTTCATGTGTTGAAAATAGTTTCAAAAATAAAATAGTTTCAGTTCAAAATAGTTTCTAATTTCACATCTGATTTCTTCTTTCATTCATGGGTTATTTAGAAGAGTATTGTTTAATTTCCAAATACATGGAGATTTTTCAGGTATCTTTTTGACATTCACTTCTAGTTTAAATTCCTTGTGGTCTGATAACATGTATGATTAAATTTATTGAGACTTGATATATAGCTCAGAATATCATTTATCTTGTTGCAGAATTTGTGTTCTGTTGAGGTTGAGTGTCCAATAAATTTCAGTCAGGTCAAGTGGGTTGAAAGTGTTGTACAAGTTTTTCATATCTGTGATTTTCTATCTATTTGTTCTATGAGATGCTGAGAGTGAAGTTTTGAAATTTCCAACTGCAATTGTGGATTTTTATGTTCCTACTTTCAAGTCTGTCTGCTTTTGCTTCATGTATTTTGAAGCTCTATTATTACATGGAAGCCTGTGTTTTTTTTGTGTGTGTGTTTTTTTTTTTTTGGATTGGTGTTTATTCTTAATGAATGAATCCCCTTATCATTATAAAACATTCCTCTTTAACTCTAGTAATATTCCTTTTTCTGAAATCTATTTGGCCAGATATTAATGTAATTACTCCAGCATTCTTTCCCACCCTTTTACTTTTAGGCTATCCAGGTGTTTGTATTAAAAAGTGGGTTTCTTATAGACAGCAAATATTCGACTTTTGCTTATTTATTGTGTAAAAATCACTCCCTTTTAAATGGAATATTTGACCATTTAAATTTAATGTAATTATCAATTCAATGGGCTTAAGTGGTCATCTTGCAATTTGTTTTCTATTTTTCCTCTCTGTTCTTTATTCCTCTATATTTTCTTTTCTGCTTTCTTTTGGATTGAATACTTTTAAGTGTTTTATTCTTCTCCACTATTGGCTTAGTCTCTTTGCTTTCTATTTTTTAGTGGGTGTTTTAGGGTTTACAATATACTTCTCTAACTTAGTAGAGTCAACCTTCGAATTATATTATGCCATGTAATGTACTGTGTAAGAACCCCACAACAGTAAACCTCAATTTCCCCCTGCTATACTATGTGGTAGTATTGTCATACATTTTACTTCTACCTATGCTCTAAACTCTATAATGCTATTATTTGTGTTATGTAAAGACAATTTTTAAAGAGAATTGAATACTTTCAATGTTTGCTTTTAAGCTTTGTTATGGCATATTCAGAGTAGTTTTATGTGTAGAGTTAGTTTACCCCCACTATTATGTGATACTCTTCTTAGATTTTGACTTGATGTTCTAGTTATTACAATCTTTTCACTCTGGTTGGTTGGTACACACACTATTTCATCCCTCTGTATGGTTCTTTCCTGGTTTGGGGTACTTTCCTTTTATGGATGCATACAATAGTACTCAGCCAAGAGTTTGAAGGACCCTTCTTCAGTTCTCCGGAGCTCTCTCTGTGTGTACCTCCCTCCACTCTGGTGCTGTATCCCTCAAATTCAAACTGTTTTTGCCTACCAATCTCTGATCTATTTGAGGTTTGCAACTTGATCTGCAACTCTAGGGAGTAAGATGGATAATCTGAGGATTTACCTTGTTTGTTTCCCTTCTCTTGTCCTGTGCTACCTATGGTCCAAGGTCTGAAAAACATTTTCTTCATATTTATTTTTTCCTGGATTTGAAGTTATTTAAAGGAGGAGGAAAAATATGTTTCTTATTATTCTAGTATGTTCTGGGAAAGGAGGCCATTTTCACATAAATTATACTTCAAAATGTTTATTAAAAAAGGGAAATAATGTTGCTGTAAATTAATCCGATTTGGGGCATTTACTAGTGGCAGATACTTGGATTGCAGAGTTCTCGGTCCCTTTAGTTATGGTTTAGATCTCCACTTTGACTAAAAACCTTAGGAATGTTTAAAAAAAGACTGTGACTAATCCTTAGTGGCTTATTATATTTTTATTTGACTAATTGTCAAGAGGAGAAAGAGGTTTAGGGGTAAGTCTGATGAGTTCAGTTTTGGATTCATTGTTTGAAGTTTTCTGTTTCATGTCAGGGGGAGATGATCAGAAATCAGTTGGATCTATGACTTATGGTTCTCAAGAGAGTTCTGGACTACGGATAGAGATTTAGGAATTATCAACAGAGAGTTGGAGGCTAAAGCATTGAATATGAACAGCTTGTTAAGAAGAATCAGAGGAGAAGAGGGTGCAGGGTGACATTCTATTCAAGGACATTGATGAGCAGAAAGGCAAAGGAAAAAGAACTTACAAGGGGTTTAACCTGGAAAACGGTTGTTAAACTAAATTCAGATGAATAAATAGTACTACAAACTCAGTAATACCCTGTGAGGTAAACTGTTTCCTAACTGTTTATTGTCATTCTTTTCTCTCCTCTCACACTCTCTCTTCCTTCAAGCAGGAAGGAAATATGCAGCCCTGGGTGACTGAGGACGAGATGCCAGTGTTTAGCAGAATATTGCCTGAGAGCACATCTCAGGGCGCTTCTGAATCTAACTGACTATGAAAAATTGGTCAAACACAGATTCTACAATAAAATAGCAGTAAAAACTAATCAGAAAACTTTGAGAGGTGCTCTGCCACACACACTGTCAAGGCTGAAATAGCTGTTCAATATTTTTTCCATGGCTGTTATAAAGAAATTCTTGGAAAATATTGCAAACTGGCGTGGGGCTACTCACTTATATAACTCATATTTCTATTTCATTTCTCTCCATCTGAGGTTGAATAACTCTGAGGTTAGAATTGTATTGCTCTTTATGTGGTAAGACGGTTTAGCTTTTGAAATTACGCTTCTACTCAAGGCTTTGGCAGCCAGTGGGTTCTCCCCTTCCTTGGATAAGGAATCCACAAAAAGGAATTAGATTGGTCCTTGGTTTGATCGCAACTTTTTCCAATAAGATGCTGTTTTATACAAAGGTGTTAACCCCCAAACAAAGCAGAATTCAGTCTCCCTTGAAAGACTATAATTGAAAGATTTAGAATAGTTATTTTTTTAAAAAAATATATCCTTTATTGACAGCAGAAGGAGATAGTTATTTAGGGAATAGAAGAGATGGTGAGTTAACATTTGTTGTTTTGACTAGGTGTTTAAAGTATGATTTTTATTCCTTACCACCCACTGAAGTAAGACATATTATTTTCATTTTCCACAATAGAAAATGCCTCCAGTCATTAGTTCTTTACTAACCAGGGAGGTACTCACTTGCTCAGGGGCCTCAGGATAGTGTGTTGTGATTTGTCTGGTCTGGTTCTTAAGCCTTTTTCCTTTCTATGTGTCACACTGCCTCCGTATCTAGGGCCATGATTTCTGCTGTGTTCTCTCTGAGAAGCTAGAGAACTCACTTCATTCTGGGGGGTTAGAAATGATGACAGTAGCACAGAAATGAATTTTCACCACCCCGCTTAATATGATATACGTACTGTTTTTACTACTGAAGTACATAAGTGCATAGAAAAGGTAACCTAGTTCACAGTATGAGCAAGAAACATGTTCTTGGAAACCAGTATTGGATTTAACCTCAAAACACTTGGGTTCCAATTCTGGACCTACCATTTACTATCTTCATGTCTTTGAACAAGACACTTTACTGTCCCAAGCCTCAGTTTCCTCATTGGAAAACTAGGTAATAATGCCCACCTCACAGTTCTTTTGTAGAAATCTCATTGTGCATCCAGCTTTAGTAATGTCCCAGAAGCTTGAAGAGGTACCTCTTGCTAGTAATTTCTGTTTGGAGTCCATAAGCAGTTCATGAAAGAAGTATTTTAAGGGAATGCTAGATCACAGCCCATTTGAGTAGTCTGGAATTGAATCACTGATCCAGTGGGTCATGTAAAGGAAATGGAAGGGAAGTGAAGGCATACATGACAGATAAAAATGACAAGTAGTGAAAGAGGAAAGCCACAAAGGGTGATGGGGGTAAAGTCTGGTATCACTTCTGTTCTGAAAGGAAAGGGGCCTGCAGCAAGCCGTTCCCACGTCTGCAGGAAGAGGTAGGCTGAGGAATATACAGGAATCAGATAAAGCAGAAAGGATTAAAAATATTTTAAACATAAAAGTGTGCACCACCATCCTACCTTAAATAAGCTCTAAAGTAAATATTAGCACCTTTTCTTCCTGTCCTTTATGGGAAATTAAAACCTAGAGAGATAAAGGGTCTGGATTAAAGGAGCAATGGTTGTCAAACTGAAGAGTTTCACCTTTGCGTCTCAGCAATCTGGAGCCCTGCTGAATAGCGTTGAGGAGGGGCTCACAGCTTCTGAGCAGAGCTCTGGGAAGACTGGCCTGGCCATGATGTAGAGGATGAAACTGAGGAAGTGAAAGCTGAAGGATCAGTTAGGAGGCTGATGCAACAGCCCAGGTGAAAGCTGATGTGCTGTGAAGCGGGATGCCAGTCATGGGCTAGAGCAGCAGGGTTGGATTTAGGAAACACGATCAAGAAAGACTAAGATGCTGAGAACATAACTGGCTAGGGGGTTAGAGGGAAAAGGTGAAGGTAATTTGGAAATATTTAATAGAGAAGATAAGATGAGCCAACATCATTTAATCAAGAAAATGTCATGAGAATAGAATAAGATGCTTGGTGGTTTGAGCTGCTGAAAGTTGGATGAGATAATACATAAAAACTTCCAAGTGCTATCTATAGGAAGGGAGAGATACAGAAATAATAATAGTAATAATAATAGCTCATTTTTCTGAGCAGCACACACTAGACAGTGTTCTACATGCTTTATATGCAATAATCAATGAAGTAGGTTACTAGGTTAGTGCAAAAGTAATTGCGGTTTTTGCAATTATTATTTTTTTTCAAAGTTTATTGGGGTGACAATTGTTAGTAAAGTTATATAGATTTCAGGTGTACAATTCTATAATACATCATCTACATATGACATTGTGTGTTCACCACCCAGAGTCAGTTCTCCTTCCATCACCATATAGTTGACCCCGTTTACCCTCTCCTAGCCAGTGTTTAGGCTTTGAAGCAGTAAAGATAAAATTTGGGAATACAAGAAAAGAAATACGTCATAGCTATGGCCTGAATGTGTCCCCTCACAGTTCATAGATTGAATCCTAACGCCCGTGAGTTATGACATTAACAGGTGAGAGTTTAGAGCAGTGATTGGTTATGACACCCGAGCCCTCACTAATGGGATCGCACCTTTATAAAAGAGGCTCCAGAGGCTCCCTTGCAACCTGGAAAAGGGTCTTCACCCGACCATGCGGGCATCCTAACCATTACCATTGATGAAACTTTGTTTATACAAATAGACAACAAGAAGTTTAAATTGTTTTAAATAGCTACCCCAATTTTTAAACAACAGTTAAAATTGTATTTAAAGAAACTAACAGTCCTTTCTTTTACTTCTCTGACAAATGCATTCTTGAAATAAACTGTGATAAAGCAAACGGGTTTATATGTAATTGAAGTTTTATATCAACACTTAAAATAATAATGAAGCTCTAATACGCAGTTTGTGCAGACATCGCTAGAACAATCATTCTGTTCCTGGCAGCTGGCTTGAAAGGTACATCAACCACAAAGGCACGGGTGTACTCACAAAATATGCGAGAGATTTAGGGCTGCTGCCTGGGTGTGTTCCTGCTCATCTTCCTTAACTTTTTTTTTTAATTAAAGTTTATTGGGGTGACAATTGTTCATAAAGTTACATAGATTTCAGGTGTACAATTCTATAATACATTATCTATAGCTCACATTGTGTGGTCACCACCTAGAATCAGTTCTCTTTCCATCACCATATATTAGACCCTGTTTACCCTCATCTACCACCCCCCTCCCCCTTACCCTCTGGTAACCCCTGAACTATTGTCTGTGTCTATGAGTTTTTGTTCCTTCATTTGTTTGTCTTGTTCTTTTGTTGTTTTCAGTTTTATATACCACATATCAGTGAAATCGTATGGTTCTCTACTTTTTCTGTCTGATTTATTTCGCTTAGCATAATAATCTCAAGATCCATCCATGTTGTCACAAATGGTACTATTTCATTTTTTCTTACCTCCAAATAGTATTCCATTGTGTATATATACCACAACTTCTTTATCCATTCATCTATCAAAGGACATTTTGGTTGTTTCCATGTCTTGGCCACTGTAAACAAAGCTGCAATGAACATTGGAGCACACATGCCTTTATGGATAAATTTTTTTCAGATTTTTTGGGTAGATACCCAGGAGAGGGATTGCTGGGTCATATGGTAATTCTATTCGTAATTTTTCGAGGAACCTCCACACTGCCTTCCATAATGGCTGCACCAGTCTGCATTCCCACCAACAGTGTATGAGGGTTCCTTTTTCTCCACAGCCTCTCCAACACTTGTTACTATTTGTCTTGTTGATGATAGCCATTCTAACTGGGGTGAGGTGATATCTCATTGTGGTTTTTATTTGCATTTCTCTGATGATTAGTGATGTTGAGCATTTTTCATATGTCTATTTGCCATTTGTATGTCCTCTCTGGAGAAATGTCTCTTCAGGTCCTCTGCCCATTTTTCAATTGGGTAGTTTGTTTTTTTGTTGTTGAGTTGCATGAGTTCCTTGTATATTCTGGATACTAGCCCCTTATCAGAGGAACTGTTTGCAAAAATCTTCTCCCTTTCAGGTGGTTGCCTCTTTATTTTGTCGATGGTTTCTTTTGCTGTGCAGAAGCTTTTAAATTTTATATAGTCCCATTCAATTATTTTAGCTTTTACTTCCCTTGCCTTTGGAGTCAAATTCATAAAATGCTCTTTGAACCCAAAGTCCATGAGTTTAGTACCTGCATTTCCTTCTATGCAGTTTATTGTTTCAGGTCTTATGCTTAAGTCTTTGATCCATTTTGAATTAACTTTGGTACATGGTGACAAATAGCAGTCCAGTTTCATTATTTTGCGCATGGCTTTCCAATTCTCCCAGCACCATTTATTGAAAAGGCTGTCTTTGCTCCATTGTATGTTTTTTGTTGCTTTGTCAAAAATTATCTGTCCATAATTATGTGGGTTTATTTCTGGGTTCTCAGTTCTATTCCATTGATCTTTGTGTCTGTTTTTCTGCCAATACCATGCTGTTTTGATTATTGTTGCCCTGTAGTGCAAGCTAAAGTCTGGGAGTGTGGTACTTCCAGCATTGTCTTTTTTCTTAGGATTGCTTTGGCTATTTGGGGTCTTTTGTGGTTCCATACAAATCTGATGATTTTTCGTTTTATTTCTTTTAAAAATGCCATTGGGATTTTGATGGGGATTGCATTAAATCTGTATATTGCTTTGAGTAATATGGCCATTTTAACTATGTTTATTCTTCCAATCCATGAGCACGGAATGTCTTTACATTTCTTTGTGTCTTCTTCAATTTCTTTTAAAAATATATTATAGTTTTCAGCATGTAGATCTTTCACATCCTTGGTTAAGTTTATTCCTAGGTATTTTATTCTTTTTGTTGCAATTGCAACAGGAATTGCTTTTTATTATTTCTTTTTCTGAGATTTCATTGTTAGTATATAGAAATGCAAGGGACTTTCTGTATGTTGATTTTGTAGCCGGCCACTTTACTGTATTCGTTCATTGTTTCTAATAGCTTTTTGGTGGATTCTTTAGGGTTTTCTACATATAGCATCATGTCATCTGCAAAGAGTGATAATTTAACTTCTTCATTCCCAATTTGGATGCCTTTTATTTCTTTCTCTTGCCTGATTGCTCTGGTGAGGACTTCTAACACTATGTTGAAAAGCAGAGGTGATAGGGGACAGCCCTGTTGTGTTCCTGAACGTAGAGCAAAGGGCTTCAGTTTTTCACTGTTAATTATGAGCTTAGCTGAGGGCTTGTCATATATGGCCTTTATTATGTTAAGGTATTTTCCTTCTATACCTATTTTATTAAGTGTTTTAATCATAAATGGATGTTGTATCTTGTCAAATGCTTTTTCTGCATCAATTGATATAATCATATGATTTTTGTCCTTTATTTTGTTTATATGATGTATCACATTGATGGATTTGCGTATGTTGAACCATCCTTGTGCCCCGGGGATGAACCCCACTTGGTCGTGATGAATAATCTTTTTAATGCATTGTTGTATTCGATTTGCTAGAATTTTATTTAGGATTTTTGCATCGGTATTCATCAGAAATATTGGTCTATAGTTTTCTTTTTTTGTATTATCCTTACTAGGTTTTGGTATCAGGGTAATGTTGGCCTCATAAAATGAGTTAGGCAGTATTATCTCTTCTTCCATTTTTTGGAAGAGTTTGAGTAGGATTGGTATTAGATCCTCTTTGAAGGTTTGGTAGAATTCACTAGTGAAGCCATCTGGTCCCAGACTTCTGCTTTTGGGAAGGCTTTGGATGACTGATTCAATTTCCTTACTGGTGCTAGGTCTATTTAGATTTTCCAGTTCTTCATGGTTCAGACTTGGAAGGCTATATGTTTCTAAGAACTTGTCCATTTCTTCAAGGTTATTGAATTTGGTGGCATATAGTCCTTCACAGTATTCTTGGATGATCCTTTGTATTTCTGTGTCATCAGTGATAACGTCCCCTCTTTCATTTCTGATTTTGTTTATTAGTGTCTTTTCTCATTTTATCTTAGTGAGTCTAGCCAAGGGTTTGTCAATTTTATTAATCTTTTCAAAGAACCAACTCTTTGTCACATTAATTTTTTCTATTGTCTTTTTGTTCTCTATTTCATTTACTTCTGCTCTGATTTTTATTATTTCCTTTCTTCTGCTGACATTGGGTTTCATTTGTTCTTCTTTTTCTAGTTCTTTAAGGTGTAATGTGAGGTTATTTATCTGGGATTTTTCTTGTGTTTTTTTTTTTAGATAGGCCTGTAATGATATAAATTTTCCTCTTAAAACTGCTTTCGCTGCATCCCAAAAATTTTGGTAGGATGTATTCTCATTTTCATTTGTTTCTATGTATCTTTTGCTCTCTCCTCTTATTTATTTCTTCTTTGACCCGGTTGTTCTTTAAAAGTATGTTGTTTAATCTCCACATATTTGTGGTTTTTCCTGCTTTCTTTTTGCAGTTGATATCCAATTTCAAAGCCTTGTAATCAGAGAATATGTTTGGTATGATTTCAATCTTCTTAAATTTACTGAGGCTAGTTTTATGTCCCAATATATGGTCTATCCTTGAGACTGTTCCATGTACACTAGAAAAAAATGTATAGTCTGATGTTTTAGGATGAAGTGCTCTATAAATGTCAATTATGTCCATTTCATCTAATGTGTCATTTAGGGCTGCTATTTCATTATTTATTTTCTGTTTGGATGATCTATCCATAGCTGTCAATGATGTATTTAGGTCCCCTAGTATAATTGTGTTTTGGTCAATTTCTCCCTTTAGTTCTGTTAGTAGTTGCTTGGTATATTTCAGTGCTCCCTGATTGGGGGCATAAATATTGATGCCTGTTATGTCTTCTTGTTGTATAGTCCCCTTTATCATTATAAAATGTTCATCTTTGTCTCTTGTTACCTTTTTTATCCTGAAGTCTGTTTCATCTGATATCATTATGGCTACACCTGATTTTCTCTGGGTACCATTTGCTTGGAGTGTCAGTTTCCACCCTTTCACTTTGAGTCTATGTATGTCCTTGTAGCCGAGATGTGTCTCTTAGAGGCAGCATAAGGTTGGATTTAGTTTTTGATCCAATCTGCTACTCTGTGCCTTTTTATTGGTGAGTTCAGTCATTTACATTTAGAGTGATTATTGATATGGGAGGATTTCCTATCATTCTGTCTTTGGTTTTCTGGTAAGACTGTGTCTCCAGAAAAAAGTCTGTGCCTTTTTGCTGTTGTCTATTATTTCTGTGTGGTGGTATTCTATGATTTTTCCCTCTGTTTCTTCTTTTATTACATTATATATTTCAGTTCTGGATTTTTTTTTTTTTTTTTTTTGAGTGGTTACCATTAAGTTTATGTTAAAGAAAGTTTCATATTTAGAGTATTCCATTTTCCTTACTGGTGCTTACTTTCTCCATTCTCATATTCCAGTTCAGGCCTTTCCTCTCCCCCCTTTTATCTTTCAGCTGTCACAAATTATCCCTATTTATGCTGGTCGAATAGCCTCCTTCAGTAATTCTTGTAGTGCATGTGAGTGTTCGAAAATTCCCTCAGCTTCTGTATGTCTGGAAAGGTCTTTATTCCTCCTTCATATCTTTGCTGGATATATTATTCTTGGCTCATAATTTCTCTCTTTCAATACTTTGAATATTTGATTCCACTCCCTCCTGGCTTGTAGAGTTTCTGCTGAAAAATCTGATGATAATCTAATGGGCTTTCCTTTGTAGATTACCATCTTCTTTCCCCTGGCTGCCTTGAAGATTCTTTCCTTGTCGTTAATTTTTGAGCTTTAATACAATGTGCCTTGGAGAAGGCCTGTTGGGGTTCAGGTAATGAGGTATTCTATTTGCTTCTTGGATTCAAGAATCCAGTTCTTTCCACAAGTTTGGGAAGTTCTCACTGACTATTTGTTCGAATATACTCTCTGTTCCCTTCTCTCTTTCTTCTCTTCCTGGTATGCCCATTATTCTTATATTGCTCTTTCTGATGGAGTCAGAAAGTTCTTGTAGAGTTCTTTCATTTATTTAAGTCTCAAGTCTCTTTTTTCTTCCATCCATGTCATTTCCAGATTTCTACCTTCAATGTCACTGATTCTTTCCTCCATCTGGTCAACTCTACTACCTAAGCTGGCTATTTCATTCTTCATTTCTTTTATTGAGTTCTTAATCTCCAGAAATTCTATTTGGTTCTTTTTTAAAATTTCAATCTCTTTGGTAAAATGTTCATTTTGTTCTTTGATTGTGTTTCTGAGTTCATTAAACTGCCTGTCTGTGTTTTCTTGCATCTCATTGAGTTTTTTAAGAACTGCAATCTTGAATTCTCTGTCATTTAAGTCACATATTTCCATGTCTTTAAGTTCATTTTCTGGAGACTTTTCATTTTCTTCCTGAGCTGTCTTGTTACCTTGGTTATTCATGGCAATTAATGATTTATTATTTCTCTTCCTAGACATCTACAGGAGTGGGTTCTGCAACAGGTTGATAGAAAGAGGTCTTTCTTTTGTTTTCCAGTAGGTGTTGGTAGAATGTTTTATTTTCTCTCTGACTGCAGCCTTTTATTCTTTCTCACACTGTAGTGTTATATTTTCTCTGCACTATTCCAGCTTCTCACACAATGGGGCGGGGGGGGGGGTTCCCTGGAAGGTGGGCTTCTCCTCTGTGAATAGTTCGTCTGGGTCATAGGAACTGAAGTTCCAAAGCTCTTCCTGCACCAGATTCAGAGCCCATATGTTTCACCAGCTCTGTTTACTCCTGCAGGGATCCACCCAGATAGGTGGGGACTGGGGTGGGGGGGTTGTGAGAGGTGGCCCAGAGCAATGGCGACAACCACCACCACAGCTGGTCCTGCTTCCATGGCTCCTCCTTTGCCAGAACTAGTTGGGCGGTGAGTCCATGACTGCAGACCACAGTTCTCAGAACTGCAAATATTCTGTTCTTTTGATCTGATACTGCTACTGTTCTGCTTGCAGCACCGGGAAGGTGGGGGCGGGGTGAGCTCTGGGAGGGTGGGGAGGGGACGGTAGTCTCAGTGCCTCAGGCGCTGTTCTCTGCTCAGCAGTGAGGGCTTAAACCACCGTTTTCAGCCTTCTTCCCTCAGTCTTTTCTCGGAGTTCTCTGCCGTGAGCGTTGGGTTCAGCCGTGTTATATGCTGCCCCCTCAGCCCTGTGGGCCATAAGCGGAGCCCTAGCAATCCGAGTTCTTCCCTCTCCCGCAGCTGCGGTGGTTCCGGGATGCAGCGAGCTCGGAGCACTGAGCTAGGTCTGCGTCCTGCACCCGCGGGGCTCTGTCTCCGCACTTCTCCCTTCCCTCCTCCCCCAATCGTGTGATTTTCCCACCTTTAGGTGGATTCAGTAGTGGGCCTCTTCGTCTTGCCTGTCTGAGGTGCAGGGAGTCCTTTGTTGAGTTATAGTTGTTCAATTTGTTGTAAATTCCAGGGGAGATTTCATGAGGCTTATCTCACGCCGCCATTTTATGATGTCATCCTACAATTATTTTCAACCTTTTAAACTGCATTTACTTTTGCACCAACCTAATATTAGTATCCCTATTTTATAGAACAGGAACTTGAGGAACTGAGTTGGGAATAAGTTTCCCAAGGTCACATATCTAGTGAATTGGATCTGTGTTTCAAACTAGGAGGTCTGACTCCAAAGCCTTTTCTCTTAATTGTCATGTGACTGTCTTGCCTAGAGTACATCACATATAACTGGGAATGTGAACACTAAATAGAATTAATATATGTATGAAAGAGCTTCATAAACAATGAACATCATATATTTAAGTTACTATCCTTCCTATTTTATGAATGAGGATGATGAGAATCATAGAGGATACATATGTTTCCGTAAGTTATGTGGTTTGTAAATAGTCAATTTAAGACTTCAGCCACTCTGAAAGCCATTGTTCTTTACTAAACAGTGCTGTTCTTCAATAAAGTCTATTTGAGCATGTGGGTGTGATCTTGCTGAGAAAAGCATTAATTCCACAAACATTGAAGGAGTGGCCACCAGGAACTGAATTAGACACTGGGAATCAGACACATACAGTGTCATTCTTTGTGCATCAAGGAGATCCCAGGGTATCCTGGGAGGGAGGGAGGAAGGAAAGAAGAGAGAGAGAGAGAGAGAGAAGAAAGGGAAGGAGGGAGGGAGGGAGGGAGGGAGGGAGGGAGGGAGGGAGGGAGGGAGGAAAGAAGGAAGGATGGAAGGAAGGCAATTCCATGTGTTAAATACTCTGAGGAGCACAGAGAAGAGAGGACTTGGTAGTTTGTATTTTTTTCAATTCACTACATGCCTATTGATCTCCACTGTGTTCTGAGCACTGTGCTAAGAGTTGAGGAAACAGACAAGTAGGACAGAATCCATGCCCTCAAGATTGTCCCTTAAAGATGGTGGAATTGCAGAAATTTGTTTGTTCATATTTAAACAAATACCTACGAGGTCACTTTGTATGGAGAAATCTAAATCCCATTTTGCTGCTTGGTCATTTTGTACAGAAATTGGGAACTTTAATCTTTGCTTATATATATTATACCATGTCTTTTCCCCTACATGTGCCTAGAAACCCAAGTATCAGGTAAAGGCTTCTAATTTAAATAAGTAGTGATGGATAAAGGTAATATACCGAAGAAATGCTAAATTGAAATATGGGCAAGAAAATGATACTTCAAAAGTGGTTTCATCTAATACTAGAATTGAGCTTTAGCCAGTTTTCACACCTCAGCACCTTGACTATATTGTATTTCTAGAAGGTAGAGAATATTAAATATTGTTAATGATTGATTGCATCTCAACTTTCAAGGTTACATCAAACAGAACTGTAAAAGGGGGAATTTTATTCTCTTAAAGCACATCAACAGAACTTTTTGATTACTAAAAGCTAATGCCCTGGATTTGCTACATTTAATCCAAATTTGATCCAAGAGCAAAATTCCTTTTTGGCAGCATCATCAATAATTTACCATGTCATGGGCTTTCCTTTCTGGGGCACAAAATATTGGCTAGGGGAGTCCTGGCCGACACATTATTAAATAAAGCTGGCAAATGGGTTGTATGAGACTTTGGCAATTCTATACTCATCTGAAGATCCAAGTGAACCGGTATGATTTTCCTTTACAGCTGCCCTCTGTGAACTGGTGTGCACCACCGACCCCCAGAATGACCTAGAACTGTGGAAACCTGTACTTTGGAAGGATGCTAGTAGTCATCTAGCTTGCTTACTTTACTAAATCAGGAATTATTTTATTTCAAAACATCCCGCATAAAGGGTCACCCAGGTTCAAATGAACAGTATACTTAAAAATTACATCATTATTGGTTAAGTCTAACTGCTAAACAGCTGACAGACGCTTCTCAGACACTTCTACCCATTGGCTCTCATTTTTTTCCTCTGAGGCCAGAATGAACCCAGACTCCTCTTTAGCATACAGCCTTGTATATGTTCTAAAAATTTACTCTTATCCTTCCTAAGTCTTCTCATTTTCAGGAAAACAATACCAGGTCCTTCAACTAAATTGATTGCTCTTTTCTAGACTTCTCTGATTAATGGAATCCTTTATAAATAGGGAGGCCCAAACCCATCCCCATGTGTTCAATCAATTGCAACACCCTACCTATCGGCTGAATGTCCAGTGATGGTGAATATGATTCATCTCATGTGCCACCTCCAATCAATAACTTGCTAATGGCTGCCTGGAAAGCTACACTGAGGAAGATTCTAACATTGTCTCTAGTTCTAATATTATCTGGGTTCTAATGTTTCCTCAGAGCTCTGCAACATTAGCCATGGGTGTGTGAGGGGACACGGTGGTCGTTTTGCCATATTTAATGCTTCAGATTTAAGGATGCACTGAAAGAATATCTCTCTGAGTTTTCACATAGAGCAAAAGCTAAGGGGTCTTGTCACTTGTGTTTTCTTAAGTTTTGTGTGTTTTTTTAAGGCTAGAATATACTATTACTCTATGAAAACATCTTTATTATACTTAGTTCCATATATCCCTGATATTTAAATATGGTAGCCGGCAGTGGCCAAACAATGAAATATTCTGGCATGTAGAAAAACCACATCTTGGTTATAAGAGGCTTGTTCACATATTCTTTTGAAATTAATGAGTGTCTCTGAAGATAATGATAACAATGAAAATAATCATGGTAACATAATAAAAATAAGTGGCATTTTATTTTTTTTATAGTTTTCAAATCACACTTAAATTCTTCCCTTTGATCCCTATGACATCCTTGGCATGATTATTCCTATTTTAAAGTTGAAAAGAAAAAAGTAACGTGCTGAAGAACATTTGATCAATATGTTATATTGAATCCAGGTTTTTAAACTGCACAATCTGACACTTTCCCCATGCAGGGGGCTTTGGGGACATTTGTTCTTATTTATCTTTGCCAGCTCTGCTGCTCTGCCGATTTATCAGTAGCTGCCTTTCTCGACCTATAGCTAGCTACAGCCCCTTTCAAGCATACCCTCTCCCATGACTAAACTGATGCCACGTTCCAGGAACAGCCTCTTCTCTGCCCATTCAGAACTTGGAGGTGGTTATGGTAACTTACCACCTCTAAGTTCTGAATGGGTACAGAAGTGGGTACAGAAGAGAGGGCCTGGCAGAAGCTCTAGCAAATGACTGTTGCTAGTCCCCGAGTCTTTCACCAGGCCATGTTGGTTCCCTTAACCCTGACCTTAACTGTAAATAAACCTTTCATTAAACCCTATTCAGTTATCCCTTTAAGTGTGCTTCCATTTTCCTGCCAGGACCCTAACTGATACCATTGACCTCAGGGCAAAAACCATCTCTGCTGCCTTTCTCTGCTTCACAAGCCAAACTTGCGTCTGACTGACATTAAGATTGGATATTAAACAGAGGCTGCCCCATTCTTTGATGGGAGCAGTTACCAAGGCACAACCCAATTAGTTTGTTGGGACTAGTCCTTTAGGAAAGATAACTTCCCAAATTCGAGACTATATAGAAGCTTGGGAAGTTCTCTAAGTTTAGGATTATAAGGAGAAATTTACTCTTTTGAAACTTAGCCAAGTTTGACTTTTTAATCTATTTTATTTGTTTTAAAATAGAACCTCTTTCTTTCCTCATGTTCTTGGTAAAATAAGATGAGTTTCTATTATGTAGTGCGTGTTTATGTTTCTGTGTATTTCCCCAGAAATAAAGCTGGTGGTGTGCATATGGAAAAATTTATTTTGAAATCATCCATCTAAACTGTTTCATGAATCCTAAAAAGTACAAATGAAAAGTAGCCCATTAATTTCCTAGCAATTTTCTTTTATAGCCACTGGACTTTGTGTAGAATGTAATTCTATGTCTTTCTGAGGCATTCATGAGTTTCATCCTGAGCCTTCTAAATACACAGACCATGATGACCAGAATGTTCTTTTATGTTTTCTACTTTTTTAAATGGGTATAGTAGCTTTCTCTTATAAGTTATTAATGTATGTGCAATATAATGATATCACTCAGACTTATGTGTAGAAACACATATCACTTAAAGATTTTGAAAGATCTTGAACAGGATATTCAGGGCTTTCTAAAGTGTTAAAAGGGCTAGAAGTGTGGACAATAGCTGAATATCCAGGAATGTCCCAGAACTTCACAAGCATGACTGCGTCCCTGCACCCAGAAGCTGCTATTTTTGCCTCAGTCAAAAAGTGAGGAATTAGGGGTTTAGCTACCAAAAACTACTGAGTTAAAGAATATACCTCACTAGCTGTAATCCAAGGTTCAGGAAGCCAGATTAGGAATCTCCCATTACTGTCCTTATAACTGCTTTTGACCTCCATATATTTGGCGACTAGGCAATGGGACACGGAATCCATTCAGTGCTGTAACTATCTTATACTTTCTTGTATATATGTAGGTAAGCTTAGATTAACCCCTTCAAACTCATCTTACTTCCACAGGATCTAATGATTACAACTGAAAAGGGCCCTGTTCTTTAGAGAAATACAACTAATATAATATAACCATATATGTATTTTAGACGTGTGTGTGTGTGTGTGTGTGTGTGTGTGTGTGTTGGAAAAGGGGTGGAGAAGTTAAGAGAAATAAGCTATGTTAGGGAATTTGCACTGTATCCTGAGAGCAATGGGAAGCATTGCAGAATGTGAAGTAGTGGTTAGTTTTGTACTGTTGGAAGATCACGTCACTGTTGTGTAGAGAGTTATACTAGGGGGCTATACCAAAGGCAGAGGGACAATGTAGGAGGCTGTTGCACCAATCCAGACAAGATATGAACCTAGGAACTGGCAGAAGGAATGTACCTGGTTCTCCCCCAGAAAATTTAAGGCCTCAGATGTCAAAACATCATTCTTCCTTGGACTCTCCCTCTCTCTATCTTAATATTCCTGCTAGTGTCACTCTCTCCAGGCACTGATTTCACAGACTCTTTAGAATCAGCTGGGAGTATTCTCCAGGGGCCCTTCTTAGCGATTCAGCCTTCCACAGTCACTCCCCATTTTTCAATAGATTTTCATTTTCCTCTTTTGCAGCTCCTCTCACCTCAGCAGTTATTACTTGACCTTTCATCTTCTGAGCCTGACTAGCTTGCAGGCAGCTTCCTTGGAATTTTTAGCTGACAGATGTGATCTAAAGTTCCCTGCTATTGCCTTAGAATAAAAAGATCAGAACACAAAATCTTCCCTGCTCTTTAAAAAAAGAATGATAAAATAAGTGTTGGGGGAGGTGGTAATGGGAAGACCATACCTACTCCTGGTTTCCATCTGTACACACTCACAGGGCCTCTTGATGAGAAACCCTAGAGGCCATGGAATTTTGTATCCCTCTGTGTGTGTGTGTGTGTGTGTGTGTGTTTGTGTGTGTGTGTAGTGAGGTGTGTGTGGTGTGTGTGTATGGTGTGGTGTGTATGGTGTGGTGTGTGTGGTGTGGTGTGTGTGTGTGTGTTGTGGTGTGTGCGGTGTGGTGTGTATGGTGTGGTGTGTGTGTGGTGTGGTGTGTGTGGTGTGGTGTGGTGTGTATGTGTGTATATGTGTAGTGAGGTGTGTGTGATGTGTGTGTGTGTAGCGTGGTGTGTGTGGTGTGTGTGTATGGTGTGGTGTGTGTGTATGTGTAGTGAGGTGTGTGTGTGGTGTGTGTGTGTGGTGTGATGTGTGTGTGTGTATGGTGTGGTGTGTGTGTGTATGTGTAGTGAGGTGTGTGTGATGTGTGTGTGTGTGTGTGGTGTGGTGTGTGTGTGGTGTGGTGTGTGTGTGTAGTGAGGCGTGTGTGTGATGTGTGTGGTGTGGTTTGTGTGTGTGTGTGTGTGTGGTGTGTGGTGAGGTGTGGTTGTGTGTTTTTAATTTGGGATTTCATGTGGACCACGTTGCACATGGCCAGAATTTCTGCAAGGGAGAATTAGAACCTTCTCTTTTGCAATGCCATTGCTTATAAAGGAAGGATAGTCATTATTTTGTGAATGTTTGAGATAGTAGAAAGAGAACTGAACTTGTCAGAAACCTGAGTTTGGAACTTTATTCCACCATTCAGTAGATATGTGGAGTAATAATCCACATATCACAGGGTCTTTCATTAACTAAATCAGAAAATATGAAGCCATTTTGGCTTCCAAGCATAGCACTTGATTGAAATTAACTTTGTCAAGGTTACCAGTGACGTCCATGATGTGAAATCCAAAGGCACCTTTATGTTTTCATCTTATTCAACCTTTCAACAGTGTCTAACACAGCTGATCATTCATGCTTTCTAGAAACACTCTCCCTTCTTAGCTTCTCCAGTTGGCTGCCTTTCCTCTCTGACTTTTCCTCTCCGTCTCTTTTGCCAGTTTCTCTTCCTTTATTTGATGAAAATGTTGGGGATCTATTTTTCAGTCTTAGTTGAGCCGCTCTTCTTTCTCTATACCCCTTTCAAAGTGACCTCACTCTACATTTTCATTAGTATGTTTTACAGACATCTCAAACTGAACGTGCATATTCAAGATATTTATTAGTTGATTATTAACCCTGCATTTGCTCTCTTACATTCTCCTGGTACTGCTAAGGCTGGAAGTCTGAAAATGACAACTCTCAGACTCCTAAACCTGCTGATTTAGTGTCAGGTTCCGCCAATAAAAAGTATTACATGGAGATGAGAAAGGGGAAGACACTAAAAGCCATTGAGCTCCTGGCAGTTCCTCTGGCAACCCTAATGGTTTCAGCTTAGTGGGAGCTGCCATGATTCTAGCAACTTCTGTGATGGCAGTTTAAACAGCATCAGTAACACAGGTTGCTGCAGCATTAGAAAGAGCAGTGAAGGCTCCTGCTTAGCAGCAGGAGTTGTTGGTTCCAGCACCATCAGTGGTTAAGTGTGGCTCATGAGTTCCAGCTCATTGATGGCAGAACCTTCCTGATCTCTGTGTAATATCCCATTTCCCTTTGCTTTCAATCCTTTCAATACCTTTATCACGGCCAACTTACCCACTAATCACAGCAAGCACAATGCCTCGGGCCCACAATAGTTCTAAGGCTCTAGAAATGTTTTAATTTTTGTTTTAATCAAAAGGAAAAGGTAAATAATGGAGGAAGGAGCCCATAAAAACAAAATGAAGGTTATAAACAACCCTGACCTTTGTGACCATTTCCCAGTAACAGATTCCTCTTTGGGTGAAATATCTAGTAGTTTCTGCTTTTCTTAGCTGACACTGGAGAAGTCAATGCCCTAAACAGAACTCTTGATTCTTGCCCCTAAAGCCCCTGTTTTTCTTCATTGTTCCCTATATCAGGTAATGATGCTGTCATCCACCACTAACTCAAGTCAGAGACCCAGCCATTATCCTCAAGTCCTGCCTCCTCTTCAGTCCCTACACCCAAAATATCACCAGATGCTATCCATGCAAGAGACACAATATATCTCAGCTCTGCCCACTAGTGTCTGCTCCCACTGGTACCAGTTAGCCCAAGTCACCATCAGGGCTTCCTTCTTGGCCTTAAAATGAAACCAGACCCCATCAGCATGTCCCACAAGGTCCCATGTTGTCTGGACCCTGCCTCTTCCCCCATCTCTTTTTGTGCTGCTCCACCCATTGCTTACTATGCCAGGTGTGCTCAATGGATTTCATGCCACCCTGTTCCCATGGGTTTTGGTAATAGATTCCCATACAGACTCTGAGATCACGTCCTTCACGTCTTTAGGCAGCTGTTACCTTAGAGGTAACTTCACTGAAAATTGCCTCACCTCTCCAACACCTCCTATGACACCTTTGGAGACATTGCAGACTTGGTTTCAAAGGTTGGCTCCACTATTTTGTAGCTCTGTGACCTCTTACCTCTGAGATCTATTTTCCTCATATGTAACATGGGAATAACAATTACCTTATAGGGATATTGTGAGAATATAGTGGAATCAAATATACGATGCTGATCTTTGATAGATCCTCCATCATGATGACTTTTCTTCATCAAAATGTTACCAGCAATATTTTTAAACTGACTTTTGGTTTTGATATAGGAGTCTACCTACTTACCAAGCATGGTAAATAAGACAAACACAATAATTTTGAGGGATAAAAACATCTCTATAACTTGGCTTCAACAAGTGTTTTACAATTACACTCGGTGCTGAGAATCTTGGGGTGCACTCCTTTCAAATGTTTTGATATTAAATATAGGTCTGTGCCTGTGTATATAGTATACCAGGGACCCACGAGACAAATAATGTTGAATTCTTCACGTGAGTGTGTTTTACGAGTGTTTTTCCTGAGGATCATAGTAGAGGCATTTATGGCTACAGCAAAAGAGACTTTTCAAGAGTCATTTCACAGGGCAAGAGACACCAAATGGTTATAAAAAGAAAAACACCTTTGCATAGTATGTCTTTTGGAAAACAGTGCTGCTAAGCCTTTGGCATCACTACCCCTCTTCTTTCCCAGGTCATCTTCATTTTATTTTATCCCTAAGAAACTGTGAGATATAAAAAACAGGTGAGGTTTGATGGCAAATACTTCTGCTACTGAAAGATTCCACTCTTTAAATTGAAAAAATTTTAAAGGGGATACAAAATGCCTACAAAGGATTTTTCCCCCTTTGCACAGCCCTATCGTTTATGATACACAGGCCTCAGCCCTTGGCTGCCATTAGCATTGAGAAAACTATTGAACTTGTTCCCCTGTATTTCTAAATACTACAGCTGCTGCTTGGATTTATGTGCTTCCACTGAAAGAGTGAACAAAGAAATCCATGCTTTTGGAAGGAAGAGAATCACATTCGAAAGGAGAAATTCAAGCAAAGAGCAAATTTGGCTTCAGGGATTCTCCCCTCCTACATCCCTAGAACAGGTATGGTTCCCTCAAAGACAGAAATGCCAAGTACCTCCTCTTGCCAGGAAAGCAGTTTCCTTCAACAACTCTAAGTTTACCTCTTGCTACACAGCAGACTTTCTTTTATTAATTGGGATGAGGACAATGCCTTTTATATTATAAAATTAGTGGGTTCCCTAACCACCTATCACTATCCACCCGTCACCCCCAAAACAAGAAAAGGAATATCCAAGAAAATCATATATGAATACCATTTCCCAAGTTTCATTTTCTGGAACACTGGATGCAAAGGTGATTAATAAGTGTTTCCAGAAAAAGGATTTTGTGGTCAAGTAAAATTGGGAAATGCTACTTTAGTTAAGACTAAACAAATTTCTTTTTTGCAGAACTTCTCAGAATTTGTAGGTACTAATTTGCATTGTGGATCCCCAAGACTAAGATATCGTATATAAAAATTTTGATAAGAACGCTATTCTTATCTTGTGGGAATAAAATGGAAAAACAGTAAAAACACAAACAAAGTTCCTGTCTTGAAGTTGGCTGTTGCTGAATGGGGAGACAATCCCACAAACAAACTATTAAAATCAAGTGATTAAGGTGCAACAATTCAGATAAAGAAGGAGAGGACTGTGGAAGCCCAGTAGGAGAAAACTAACCAGGCAGGGGCGTCAGTGCTTCCTGGAGGAGGAAGCCCTGGGGCTGAGCCTTCACAAATAAGGGGCATCGTTCCAATTCCCTCTACCTCAGCCCACCATTTCTGACCATTCACATGGAATAAACAATACTCGCCAATGCAGCATATAGATTTCCTATCTTGGTATTTATGCACACTTGCCTTGCTGTTGTCTTTGGAAGCTGGGTGGATCTAGAGCCAAGTCTCAGCTGTGCCTCTTACTACCTCCGTGATAATGAGCAACTACCTTACACTCATGTGTCTTTCAGGCTTGTTATAAGACTTAGAGATCACATAAGTAAAGCACTAGCAAAGGGCCTGAAACAATAGTTTCAACCATTCAGGCTATTAATTATTCTTAAATCTTAAGATTGGAATCGATTTACAGAGATCTAATCTAAACATCCACTGGCTATATAACGAACCCCATTCTATACTATGTTTATATTACAGCTTCTGTTTGAAACTCTGCTGAAATTCAGTTGTGCTTGATAACCTTTCAGACTCTGACAGACATAGCGCTATATCTGGGACACATACAAAGTGAATGAACCACAGAGCTTGTCCTGGATCAAAAGTTTCCTGTGTAATACTGGCAGCAGGTGGCATTTGAGAAAGTAAGAGCCTGACACCAAGCACAATAGACATGGAAGTCAATAGGCACTAAATAAGAGATACAGATAAGACACCATGAGAAAAGAATGTACTTCCCTTTGGTAGATGAGGGAAAACTTCCTGAAAGAAGTGACATTTAGGCAGGGCTTTAATATATGAGTCATATACGAACATAAAAGGGTAGCAAGGGAAGAGATCCAGGAGAAGAAAACAAAAGAGGCCAAGTAATAATTGGTCCATTTGGCCAATTTATGAGCTACTGTGGGTGATAAATGGAGTATGAAACCAGAAAGATAAACTGGTAACAGATTATGAAAGGTCAGACAGTTAACTGTTCATGTTTGTCAGTATGTCACATTAGTTCCATAAAACACAACAAATATCCTTCAAATGCACAACTGTCAATTAAAAAGAAAAATCTGGAGGAACCCCCAAACTCTGCAAACTTAACCAATATACTGACTCATAAGCTGACCTTGTTACTAGCAAATGTCTTGACTTTTATGTGCCTAAATAGACAATGAATGAGACATAAGGCCTGGAGTTTGGAGATAGATGGCTGCATATCTGATACCTACCCACAAAGTAAGAGCCTTCCAAAGGCTCTGAAAATAAAGTATAGGGCTTAAAGAAATCTATCTACTATATAGGAATTTATAAACAAGACCTGTTTGTCCGCCTGGGTATAAAAACAAAATTGTCATCTCTGATGATTTGTTACCAAAGACCTGTTACACTTGAGTTTGAAATTTGAATAAATACCACATGTATTATCTGGAAAACTACAAGCTGAGAAATTAACAGAAAGGGAAGTCCAGACAGTTATTACTTTGATATCTCCAAGAAGAAGCAAGCATAAAACCATTCTGGCAGGACATATCATCAAACAAGTTTACAAAATGTTTTTCAAACTAAAGCCCCAGTGAAGATTAGCTCACAAAGAAAAATTATGATTCATGAAGGAATAATCGTTAGGGAGCGGTGGAAGACCAACAAATAATGGAAGGAGATCTCCAAGAACCTCTGATAACAGGAACTATGAAATAAGTATATTTAAAATGATTACAGACATTAAAAAAGAAACCGTATATATGAGAGAAGAGTAAGACATTGCAATGATATATTTGAGAAACAATATGTAAATGAAAAATATTGGTATTAAAATCAATTTGTAGTATAAATAGAAGCCTAGAATAAGCTGAAAAAGCATAAATGAACTGAGAAATAGACCTGAAGAAATTACCAAGAGTATAGTATAGAGAGATAAAGATTTAAAAAAAAATACTTAAAGAGATATGGAAGAGAGAAGTCAAAATAATAGCACAAACAGAAATGGCAGGGGAAGTACTATTTGAAAGATGATAGCTAAAATGGTCCCATTTTTCTTATTAACTTCACTCACCACAATGACTACAATTTAACCCACCATCGTCTTTCACTAGGGTTATTTCAATAGCCTCCTGCCTGACCTTCCTGCGTTTGCCCTTGCCGCTAGAATCTGCTCTCAACATCTGAACCTTAGAAAGTGAAAGTCAGGTTACATCACGTCAGTCCTCTGCTTAAACCCTTCCAATGGCTTTCTACCCCATTCATGGTGAAAGTACTTACAGTGGTCAATACAGACCTATGTGACGTGTACTGTTACTCTCTGAATGTTGCCCCTTCTACTTGTTCACTCTGCTACAGCCTTACTATTTCCTTGATGTTCCTCAAACACTCTAGTCATGTTTCTACCTCAGAACTTTTGATCTTGCCATTTCCTCTGGTTAGAAGCTCCTCCCTTCGATATCTGCATGGGTCCTTCCTTCACCTCCTTCAGGTGTCTGCACAAATATCACCTTTTGTGTGAGGCCTTGCTTAATAATTCTGTTTAAAAATCACAGAGCCCCCTCTAACCCAGTACCCCTTATTCTCCTTCTGTACTCATTTTTCCACAGCACTTATCACCTATAAAATATTTTTTATTTATTTACTTATGCCTACCACCTTCTACCACCCCACCCAAGAATATAAGTTTTGTGAGTAATAATGTCAAAACTCGTGAAAATTGGCTAAAGCAGTAATCACAGAAAAATGTATAGACTTAAATTGCTATATCATAAAAGAAGTCTGAAAATTAGAATGCTAAACTTAAACTCCAAAAATTATAAAAATTTAAAAAGTGTAAACCCAAAGGAAGAAATGGAAAATGTAAGAACAGGAGAAGTTCAGTAAATAGGAAACGAGCCATATTTGACAAGATCATTGAAATTAGAACTGCTATTCATTTTTTTTTTTGGGGGGGGGTTATTTATTTATTTATTTATTTATTTTTATTTTATTAAATTTATTGGGGTGACAATTGTTAGTAAAATTACATAGATTTCAGGTGTACAATTCTGTATTACATCATCTATAAATCCCATTGTGTGTTCATCACCCAGAGTCAGTTCTCCTTCCATCACCATATATTCAATCCCCCTTACCCTCATCTCCCACCCCCACCCACCGCCCCCCTTACCCTCTGCTATTCATTTTTAAAACATGAATTTAAAAGAGAAACCTCTTTAGAAGTTGGTCATGAAACAGAGTAGACAAAGTTAATAAAAAGTCTTAAGAGTGAAAAAGTAGATATAACTATAAAAATAAGAGAATGAAAAGTATTAAAGCCATTCTATGGACATTATGTCAATAAATTTGAAAACTTAGAAGAAATGGGCTATTTCCTAGATGAATATAACTTAGCATAACTGACCCAAGAGGAAATTAAATTTAAAAAAATCTGAACAAACCAGTAAAAGGGGATAAGATGAATTATAACCTATGCGCACAGAAAATATGGGAAAATTAGTTATTCATCTAGAAAGAAAAATAAAAATATCTCTCATACCACATGCAAACAGAAATTTCAGTTGGATGTATAGAATATAACCTTTATAAACGTTTTAAAACCTGGAGAATGCCTTGGATTGCTTTTGGATATATTTCGTGTATATCTAGTAGAAGGACAAAAACACAGGTGCAATATGATGCACATCAAAATCAGGGCCTTGGCTACTTCTGGGAAGGGCAGTGAGGGATTCAGATGAAGGAGGGTATCACAGGGGCCTGCAAACCTAGCTCTCGTTTTCAAAAGATTTGACACAATCATAGCATAATGTTAAGATTTGGCAAGTCTGGGTTATGGATACATGGGCACTTATTATATTATTCACTGTGTTTTTTAGCTTCTTACATATGTCACTATTTAGAAAAGAAGCCTAGGGCAAATAATCTGACTTTCTTCTGTAAGCAGTAAGAAATTTTTGAAGGTCTTTCACAGGAAATCTGACCATGGAGAACTTCAACAGGCCATCATAGAAACCTGAGTGCTCCCAACCCAGTCTTATAGAATGAACCTCAACACCTCTTGGTTCAAATAAATATCCAGAAAGAACTGGTATTGACAAGATTGGCCTTTCTAAGCCAGCCATGGAAAAAGATGCTTTGTTGAGTATCTTTCTGAAGAGAACAATATTAAACTTTTTATTTTGTTTATATGTCCAGGCACCCAAAGACAACCACACACATTGTGAAACCTTTGGAAAATAACCAACAAAATTGGTGATGTTTGTCACTGGGAAGTGAAAGCTTCTCCGTGAATGGATTTTGAGGCTACACAGAACCTTTGGGATATGTCATAATTAAGCAGAAGCAAAAGAAACATGGGTTTCTCCCAAGCGTAATTTTTTAAAAGATTGTATATAGGAAGAATCATTTCAAAACTATGTGTATTTATATCTCTGCTTGCCACAGCTTATAAAAAATTCTTCTGTAGAATTCCAACTGCATTATTGATGCTTTATGTTTTTCAATTTTCCTGTGTAATGTGTAATTATTTCAGCCTCTGCCCCTTTGTGTGGTCCATTGTTGGACTGCAATTCAGAAGGGTTTCTTTCTGAGAATTCCAAGAGGCTCAAGATAGTGATCTCCCCATTTGGCTCATATTCTCCAATTTAAAGAGTTCTATTTCTTGAATGTGCCCCCAATGACTTGAACAGGATAAAGCATTCAAGACATAGTGTTCCCATAAAGTATTTCATCTCAAAGAGAGGCAAACTTTATTCCCTCAAGGAAAAGGAAACCTAATGCCAAATAGGAATTGCTTTTCATTTCTCTGTTCTTTCTTTCTTTCTGAGACTGTTTCTATCTAGATAAAGGAGCAAGGTGGCCCGAGTCATAATCGGGAGAATTCAATTCTGATACATTTGATCAAAGATCAGATGACTGAGGCAAAAGTGAGGATTTTACATTGTTGAGCTATTGGCAGGAGGCTTCACACTAAAAGTATTCTGAAAAGAATACTTTTGGGAGTCTCTTCTTCAGGGATGGGAGTTAAAGAGAGAAGAGAAAACTAGGGGGGAAAGGAAGGAATGGACATTTTCTGAATACTTGCTGTGTTCCAGATATTCCACAGAAAACATCTTAAGTGAAATCCCTCACTATCTCCATAGAGTATTTGTTATGTTCCTCATGTCACAGATGACAGATTGAGACTCAACAGATGGACTAATGATTCTAGGACTACGTGGTTGCATGCATGCAGGTGCATTGCTTCTGAGCAACGCACCATTCCCAAACAACCTGCTGCACACAGTGGAGATGACCATGCTGCTGTGTCTTCAGATCTACGTTGGCATTCGTGCCAAGGCCACCCTTCACCCAGGCTGCTCCCAGGCAATAACTGAGCACAGCAGTGGCACTAGAGCCAGTCTGCTCCTGCCCAACACGGAATTCCTCTGACTTGTGCTCTGAGACTCTGCATTGGCCTGACCAGTGTTTTCTCAGAACTATACTCAAAACTGTAATCAGAGATTCTTCCGATCCTATGCTCCTTTCTTTCCAGTCTCCTTTCAAAGATGTCAGCTACCCTCTCCAGCTGCCTGCATCTTTATCCTTCATAATCATTCCCCCAATAAGTCTCTCACACATCCTGTGTTGCCATCTGCTTCTCAAAGGACCTTACCTGACACAGGCCACACGACTAATAGCTATCAAAGTTAGAGGCTGATGCTAAGGTATCACTCTATCAATATTGACATGTATCCTACTAAAAGTACTAATATTGCTACTACTAATAGTAATTAGCATAATATATATATAATATGTTAAGTTTTTACTATGAACTAGGTATTCTGCTTAAACTTCCATGCATTATCTTATTCAGTTTCATAACAACTCTATAAGATACAGATTATTATGTGCATTTTACATGAGAAGACAAAGGCTTAGAGATGTCATTAACTTACCCAGGTCACATAATTATCCACTAACATTGCCAGGATTTGCACTTGTATGTATGGCTCTGAAATCTGTATCCTTAATCCCTCTGTACATTTTGTATATTATACTGCTTACCACAAACCACTCTGCTTGCTTTCAACTTTCATCACTTTGCGTATTTTAGGATTCTGATTTGATGTGATTCTGATTTGATTCTCACTTGAACTGAGAATAAGCAACAAATATCTATAAAATACCAACTCTGTGCCCAGGTTTTTGGATCTATAGAAGAAAACTGTCCAGTTCCTGCCCTCAAGGAAATCATTATTAATCTGTGAGGTTATTAACAATTTAAATGCAAAGAAACTACCTACACCCTGAAACAAAGAACCACCTAAGAACCTAGACAACTACACAGTTATTATTATATACAGCTATTATACAGTTGTTATTATATAACTACTCTTATGAACAAAGTAACATAAAAATGAACAAATTTTAAAGGTTGTAAAATTTCAAAATAGCAAGCAGTCTCTATTAACTGACAAAAAAAGGAACTAGGTCTAGAAATTTTGGTAAGATTTGCAAAGGTAGAAAATGTGAGATACCAAAGAGAAGGTGACAATTAATGACAATCTGCTGGCTAGAGGGAAAGAAAACAAAAAACAATCCTTAAAGTAATGGCAGATTCAGGGAGAAATGTAATTGGTAATTTCTCACTTGGCCTCACTTAAAACATGTCCTCTTAGAGAACATAATGGAATGTACTATAATGGAAATAATATGCACTTGGCAGTCACACAGAATTGCAACCCGCAACACGGTCACCATGGACTAGTTAAACAATAAAACTGTGAAGCCGGGCAACAAGGAGGACATTGAAACATGGTGCCGCACGGGAAACTCCATGTTGTCTCCAGTAGCTTCCTAATCGGGGAGTCTGTTTTAATCTTGGACCTCAGTCAGGAACTTACCCTTCTTAGCTAAAGGAGCCTGGAAAACTTCCTTCTGCCATGCCCACACGCACAAATAAAAAATATTAAAAAAAAAAAAAAGACGTGGAAACGACTTTAAAAATAAAAATAAGGAGGCAGCTGGCCTTTGTAGACACAGACTGCTAAAAAGCTGTTGGATCCTATATGCAGGACCAAGATTTGCTAATTAGTAGTTTTTCTACATATCATCTTGGAAGCAAACAAATTAGCATCTTGGAAGCAAGAAAAGTCTCCTTAAGGATTCTTTATAGAAGCCTCAATGTTTAAAGTAAACACTGGAAAACAACATGAGCAAAGGTTAAGAATTTTCTGTAAAATAGTATGGAGGGTCCTGTTACAAACAACCTGTACCCCAAGATGAAGTTGTCTTAGGTCCGTAATGGAGGAAAGACTCAGAGATCAGAAGAATCTGGGTGATGTATTAATGAGGAGCTGAAACCAGACTAAACAGAAACTGGTCTATTAGGCTTACCTGGATAAAACATTCCTCCTCAATGAGAAGGAACTGAAGGTTATTATCATAACTCTCCTGCGTCACATTTGCTCTTCTGTCTAATTATGCTTTAGCCAATTGTAACATAAGGTGCACATTCCATAATATTTTCCAGTTTGGGCCATCCCCAAGTGTCACATTGATACATTGAGTGACTTCAATGGAATGAACTTCTGAGGAGGCAGTGGGAGAATACCTGGGTGAGAGGGGAGACATAGTCTTGCTTGTCACTTTTCAATTAAACTGGTTTCCAAAACTAATAATATGGTGCATAACTTTAAGAAGAAACAGCAAACAGGAAGGTGACCAGAGTAGCTAAAATGATATGAGTGATACAGTAAGCGTCGAAAGGTGTGGTTAGGAAATTTGGAAGGGGCCGGATCACACAGAGCCTCATAGACCAAGTTAAGGAATGAGTTAACATGCAGCAAACAATAGGAAAATATGTGAAGGGTTTAAGAAAGGAGGTGACATATTGAATTTGCATTTCCAGAAGATCTTTCAGATCATAGTGTGCCGAATGGATCTGGGTAAGATATTGGATATCAGTGTATTAGTGACAAAGTTATAATAGTTCAAACAAGAAATAATGGTAGCTTGGACTATTGTGGTGGTATAAATTGAAAGAGAAAGTTGGTTGAAATGAAAGTGACAAGGTAAAAATGACAGAACTTGGAGGACAGGCAGGATGTGAGGATGAGGGTGAGGGAGGGGGAAGTATCTGAGATAACTCCAGGTTTCTGTCTTTCTTGGTTGAATGGAAGGCAGTGGGCTCACTGAGCAAGGGATTATCAGAAAAGGACACGGTTTGTGGGGAAGATCAGGAATTTGCTTTTGGGAGTGTAAGTATTGAGATATAAGAAATGTGAAAGGTGGATGTGTATGTCTGCAGCTCGGAAGAGAGGTCTGAGTGGGGATGTAACAAGGGACTTGTATGGGTGTAGATGCCTTGACTGAGAGTAAAGGATAAAATGGTGTTTACCAGAAAGCCAAGAAAAGAAAGGACATTCCAATGAGAGGCAACAGAATTTGTAAATGACAAGAAAGTGGGGGCATTCTAGGTGCTTATTCTCAAAGGTTAAATAATTACTAACAAAACTGAAGAGGCTGTTTAACACTGTACAGGGAAGAAAGAGAAACAAGAAATAGTTTAGTGATTACGTCGGAAGAGGAGCCCATGAGAGCAGAGAGTAAGAGAGATGTACACTTGTTTATACTGTGTGAATTTGTTTCTTATAGTGCACATTTTCAGTAATTTTAAAAATTTAAACTCTTTTCAAAAGAGTTTAATAAAATTAGAGGTGCACTTGAGGAAAGAGGAAATTTCTCTGCTTGATTTAATTCAGGGACTCCTCAGACAGCTGTGTAGCTTGTACCTTTCACAACCCTGGGGATGCCATTTACATAGGTTACAATGTTTAGTGCAAAGCCTGACCACCTGTACATGGTAGCCTTCATGACAGTCATTTTAGATGTAAAATAACTCTCAGGTAGCCAAATAAATAATTAAAAGCCCACAAGGGCTAGAAAAGGTTACCTATAAGAGATAACACCTAAGTTTAGACATCAAGGATGCGTGGGGCAGAAGTCAGCTGAAGTGAGGGTGGATTTAGGGAAGGTAGAGAGAGAGAGAGCGCAGTTAAGGCCGAGAGGACAAAGTGTTTACAGATTTGTCCTGGCAATATTTGTTTTCTTCCCAAGATTTCGTTTAATAGGAAATATTAACTCTTTAATGTTCATCCATTCTAAACAACTTCTAAAAAACAATGACGGATTAAACTTATTGCTATAGATTTGACATACAAAATTCTCTTTCAGACGATTGTCAATTTGGCCCTTTTAAGAGGTGTGCCATTTATTTACACCCAGGTCCCGACTGAGGGAGATGCTCATAAGGCGTTCTCAGAAAGAACTGTGGAAACAGTTATTCTTTCAAAATCACTTTAGTTCTTTTCTCCTTGATCTTTTACCAAATCCTTTGTTATAAACTTTATTACAGTTATTACAAATATACAACGTAATTTAATAAGACTTATTAAATACAATTATTAATTTGCTACAAATATACAAGATAACATAATTGGTTTTCTCTCTTTGTACCCTTCTAAACTGTAAGCTAGTTGAGGATAAGACTCTTTAACTTATTTAAGCATACAGTATCTAGCACAGAGTTGAGTATAGATTGGGTGTAAATGAATAATGGACGAGTGAATACATGAATGGAGAGTAAAGTAATAGAATAAGCAATAGATTAAGAACAAGGCATCCTGGTTTCTAGTCTTGAGCCTTTCTCCTGTGTGACCACTGGAAACTCACTTGATTATTGTATAGTTGTTTTCTTATCTGTTTAACTTACTTGTTTTATATGTCATATGGCACGTGCCTAATGAATGGCTAGGAAGACACAGTCCTCCAGACTGCGTATGGGAAAGGGGTCAAACATCTACTGAATACCTAGTATGTTCTACCTCCCTGATCTTGGCACGTGAGCACCTACATGCACACACACACACACACACACACACACACACACACACACATCTCAATGTTAATCCTTATAACAATGCTTTCATATTATTGTCATCACTTTAACAAATGAAGACATTGAGATTCAAGTATATTAACTGATGCTTCAAGTTCACACAGAGTAAGTATAACTAGGATATAATCAGAGGCTGTCATAGACCCAAACCTTTCAATCTCACCATGTTGCCACTTGTTTCAGAAAGTTAAAAACAATATACACATACAAAGCATAACCATTGTTTCAGATATTAGCCCAAAGGCACATATCTGTTTTCATATAAAATAACCAAACTGGTTCTCATACCAACTCACACAGGATATGAAGCAACGGATAGACGGAAATATTTATTAAATGGGGGGATAAAAGGTCCAGATTTTGTGGAAGACTGTTTTGCTTTTCCTTGTGACCAGGCTACTAAAAGCAAATGAAGAAAGTGAAATGTTGGCAGACAACTTGGCTAAAGTACCAGACTTCTTTGTCATCCAGTTAGACACTGGAGATGGGAAAAAATCTGCCTGATGATCTTTGTCTGTTCTCTCTTGGCTGAAAAATAGGGTACTCCTTAAAGGTAAAAGCGATGGTACATTCCTTACACTTAACAAGGACCCTTCACAAAAAGGTTACTCAGTTTTTGAGAGAGAAAGAGAGAGAATGAATGATGAACACATACAAGATTATCCAGATCAAGAATTTAACTTGTTATATATAACAGTATATTTTCTAATCACACAGAAAGCATGGGAATACATGCACAGAGAGTAAATATGTTGGTGAGTTAGACATATTTGTATGAATTTAGTTTTCACAAATTGTTCTTTCTTTTCTCAGACGTTTTATTTTCTTTGCCCTGTTGCAAAGAAACGTTTTTTCTTTTCCTTTTTCTTTTTCCTTTCGACTGTCAGGAATCTCAGAACTCATGCCCCTGCCTGATTATAACAGTTTCCCTTGGCCTGGGGTTTCTATTATAAATGTTCTCCTTTAGATGGGTCTTTAAGTAGTAGATCTCCTTCCATGTCTTTTGTTGTCAGTTACAGCAGTTACCTGGAGGTATGAAGTCATCTATTAACAGCCTTGATTCTTTGTCCATTCCAGCACACACATTCTTGCCATGGCCTCATCAAAGGGAGAGTGTACTTTCTTGTCCCTTGACTTGAGATTTGGCCATGTAACTTGCCTGGGACAATGACAGATGATAGAAATGACGGTATACCAGCGCAGAGCCTAGGTTTTAAGAAGCTTCAGTGTTTCCACTTTGCCCTCTTACATGTCTGCCTTCACCATAAGAAGGGTGTGCTCAGGCAGCCCGCTGGTTGCAGGAGGAGAATGAGAAAACAGAGCAGAGTTGTGCTACGTGAAATCAGCCTAGATAGTTGTCAGCAGACTTCCTATGGACTTGCAGACACATGAGCAGTAATAAATGACTTGTTTTTAACCACTGAGTTTTGGGTAAGTTTTTATGTAGTAACTTAACCAGTACCAAGTAAATGTGAAATATTTATATTTTAAATATACATATCTGCATTTATCATTAGCATAGTGAATATGTGAACAGTCTTTTAATTTTCAGAAACAGTATATTATTTCATAATTCAATATTTTTGAACACATTGTCCTTTTAATACATCTTTTGGAGCAAAAATTAACATAAAACTCCATTTTATTTTACTATAATATAAGACCGGGTCTTATATTAATTTTTTCTCCAAAAGACACATTAGAGCTAATGGTCTGGCTGGGTCTTATTTTCAGGGAAACATTTTATATACACACACACACACACACACACACTCACACACACACACATATAGATAACATCTCTTAAAATGTGCACATTTTTTTGGCACCCTCGGTATATATATATATATATGTATATATATATATGTATATATGTATATATATCTGTATATATATATATATATCTACATATATATACAACTTTTTGAAGTTGAATTGAATTACAGTAGCAATGTGTAGTACGATGTTCGCTCAAAAGATGGCGTTAATCAAATGAATGCAGTGTCAATTCATTGTGTTGCAATTCTAATACAGTTTTTCTTTCTTAATATGTGTATACATTTTTTTGGCACTGCAGGTGTGTGTGTGTGTGCGTGTGTGTGTGTGTGCGTGTGTGTGTTCTCGATATACTCTATGATTGATTTCCAATCAATTTATTTATTGAGAACATTGTATCCAAGAAGATTGTCCTCTAAGAAGTAGTGAATACGTTACTTTCGAAAAACACAAAGCATTGGTGTTGCTAAGGAAACAAGCCACCGTACAGTACATCTCTAGTGCTGTGAAATAAAACTCATCACAATAATGCTTTCAACCCCACGCTTGCTCTCAGGTATCAAGATAACAATTAATAGATGTGTCACAACAATCCTGACCTTCAGTGAGAAAGGAAGAGTCAAATGAACTTACTCCCGTTGATTCTCAGGAGGCCTCAGTTACTCCACAATTTCTAATGACATAGAATGAAATAATGTGATAAATAAAACAATGAAAATTGTTTTCAACAACATTAAACAAAAGCCAGAAGAAAAATACGTATCTGTAACTTGGGGGAGTGACGATATTAGAAGGAAACTTTATTCTATGGTCTAAACACCACGTATGGATGAAAACTATTTATAGTTTGATGTGGATCTGTAACTTGGAGCACAGAACTAGGATAGAAGCTTGTTGACCATAATGGGGACAGTGCACCAGTTGTGAAATTTGTTACATTGTCTAGATGAATTATGGTAAAGTGGTCCCAGCTCCCTGTCTTGAAATATGTAAAGCTGGTAATAGGGAAGGACACGGGTTGCTGTAGAATTTACATCTTATTCTAAATCCCTTGTAAGTGTGAAATGACTGGGGTTCATAAGAACTGGCCAGGACACTGCTACACAAAATAGTGTGTCAAGCAAGGGAGAGTGGTGTGATAACCCTGATAGCTGACACTTCTTAAGGTAGGACGGCTCTTGGCATTTAACATGTATTAACTCATTTAAATCTCACAGCACTCACTGAAGTAGTAATACTACTATTTCCATTTTACATATACTATTTTATATGTAATACTTAATCATGATTTCCTTCCTCCCCTATCTTTGAGTTCCCAATCAATTGAGAGAGAAAACAGGGAATGAGAGAAGCAGAAATTAATATATCAGATTATTGTTAAATATTAATATGGAAGAATAGGCTGGTCTATGACAAGACTCAGACTTCCTATTATGTTCCTCCGAGTTCAAGTGTATATATGAAGAATAACGTAAGAGATGAATGCATTCTACAAAGATTTAAAAAATATTCATATTACTACCATTCTTTCTCTACTGATACGAACCACCATCTGTGTTACATATGTAGTTCCCATCAATTATTGGATCTGTTTCTGAGCTTTCTAATTTGTTCCATTGTTATGCTCATCTATTCCTGGGCATATTCCACACTGTTTTAATAGTGACAGCTTAAAATTTTGTCTTAATAGCTGGTAGGACAAATGCAATCACATTCTTCAAATTATCTTGGCTCTCCTCTGTTCTTCTTCTTCCATCTGGTAATCTTACCAAGTTTCATTTTTTAAAAAGGCTATGAAATTTTTAACCAGTGTCATAATATATTTACAGATTAATTTTGAGAGAACTGCCAAGTATATGGGATTTCTCCAATAATTCAGGACTTCTTTTGTGTCCACATTTTTTTTTCCAAAAAATGTTTTGCCAATCTTTTGTTATATTCTCATATTCCTCAGATAAGTCCTTTCTTCTTGCAGAACAATATTTTTTACTACTTTTTATTATTTTCAGAACTTTTTATTGAAGTATAACAGACATACAGAAAAGGATATATGTTGTAAATACATAGCTGGATGTATTTTTACAAAATGAGCACATCTATGCAACTGGCACGAACTCAAAAAACTGAAAATTATTAGACTCCTAGAAGCCTACTGTTGCTCTTTCTAAACCTTGATAATTATAATTTAAACTCAATTTTCATTTACATTAGTGTTTAAGTGATATGAAAGAAGTCAGAAAACCTCTTCCCATAGATTCTTGCTTAGACATAACTTCTTCTCAAGCTATTTCTCTAGCCATTACAATTGCCTCTCTAAGAGGTTTTCTTTCTTCCTTTCTTCCTTCCTTTCTTCTTTCCTTCCTTCCTTCCTTCCTTTCTTTTTTCTTTCTGTCTTTCTTTTAAATAGTTTTCAATTATAGTTGATACACAATATTATATTAGTTTCAGATGTACAACACAGTGATTAGATATTTATATAACTTATGGAGTAATCAGCCCCATAAATCTAGTACCCATTTGACACCATACATAGTTATTACAATATTATTAACTATAGAGGGTGCCAAAAAATGTATACACATTTTAAGAAAGGAAAACTGTATTAAAATTGTAATATTCAGTATACACCAATAATAAAAGATGAATACAAGTCACGTTTGACTTCTGCAATGACAAGAGGTCTTCAAAGTGGTTACCATCAGCATCCAGACACTTCTGATTACAGCGAACTACTGCTTGAGCAACGTTGACCAAAGCATCCACTTGTATACATTTTGTTGTATGCATGTGTGCCATGTGCTTCCTGGTCCCTGACTAGTACAGTAGATGTTCAGTATACATTTTTTTGGCACCCCCGGTATATTCCTTATGCTGTACTTTACATCCCCAAACTTGGGATCTACCAAGATGTTCTTCAGTAGATTAATGTATCAATAGCTATATTTTCCATGTTGGAATTTCAAAATTAGTTATTTATTTTCATCTCCCCATCTTGATTTTTCTTCCTAGGTTTCTTTTAGTAATGCATTATTTATATGGATACCATTTCTTCTTTTACCTCTTTGGGGATCTTATTAGCCACTTTGGAGTTATTTTATTTAAACCAAAGAAAGTTAACTCTCAGATGTTAATTTTGTTGGCTATCTTCCTTAGTGTCATATTTTGCAGATTTTTGACATACAAATTTATCTTGAGTAGTAGTTACATTAGTCATGATATGTTAACTGTCATAAAAATCAATGTTCAAATACTAGAGGCTCAACACAATAGCCATGTATTTCTCATATAACCATTTAATAACAAAAGTTTGGATAGTAGCCCATCATATAGCGATTTGAAGATGCAGGCTTCTTCCTTCCATCCTACGGTTCTGCTCTTTGAGTTTGTCCCCTCATTCACCATGTCAATTCTCTGACTTTCAGTCTCTTCAGACATACAGTGGATTTAGTAATATTCCCTGCTTCACAGTTGTGAGCATTAATCATGTCCCTGTACTCAGGAAATAGTAGTTATTAATATTAATGATGATTATATAACTCTCTATGCAATGAGTATATTGTCACTGAGATGTTAGGTGGAAGAGTGACATGCCACATTCAAATTCAGCAAATGCTTGAGTACCTAACTGATGTCGTACATAAGTACTGAGAATAGAGGAGTAAACAAAAGATGGAGTTTATATTCTAGTGGGAGACACACAATAAACAAGATGAATTACGTTTTAGAAAACTCACTGTGGCAGCAATGTGGAGGACGAGTTAGAGAGTGACAGGTGGCTTGTGCAATAAACCAGATAAAAGATGCAAATGCCTACAGTAGGGCAATCATAGGGATATAGAGGAGAGGACAGATTTGAAGTAATTATCGGAGTAAATTAGCAGTTCTTGGTGACATAACCAAGGATGAAAGGGAAAGAGCTAAGAGACAGAAAGAGTATAGAATGAAGCCCAAGCCTCCAGTGTTTCTGATTTGGGTGAGTTGGTAGATGATGGCATGACGATTGGTAATAGAAGGAGAATAGCAACTTTGTGGGAACAAAGGTGTTCAGTTTTCTACCAGTTGTGTTCGACATTCCTATAGGATACCTAACAATATTTGCTTGGGGAGCATTTCAATATATTTTGGTTGTCACAAAGCGGGTGTGCAGGTTTTGGCCCTCCAGATCCATTCTCTACAAGGCTCTGTCCCTGGAAGGCTGACCTGTGTGGCTGGCATCAATAGGCTTCCTTTTGCCCTATTTCTCCATGAATTTTGTCAAGGGTGGACATGGCAATAGATTGGGAGGAGAGCAGAAAGAGAGTAAAGTTAGGGTATTTATTCCCTAGGCTTCTTCCTGGCAGAAGGTATAGATTGGCTTCATCCCTCGACCGGAGGCCAAGGTTTCTGTCTAGTCTCTCCCTCTTTGTCTCTCTCTGGTTTGAGTAACTCTCCCCACTTGCCCCTGTAGGCCTAGAAGTGGCATAGAATCCTGTTGTTACTACATCCAGGATTCTACACTAATTCTTCCTAGGTTTCCTGTGTCATCCCTATAGTAAATTTTTTGTACATCATCCCTATATTAACTGGTTTTCAAATCACCCAATTTATGTGCGTGTGTGCCATGTGTTCCCTGGTCCCTGACTAGGACAGTAGATGTTCAGTAAATAATGATTAAACAAAAATTTTACAGATGAATATATAGATAGATGAATGGATGGATCTGAACTTGAGAAAATAAATCTTGTTTATTTATTTGGGTAATAATAAGTGTCATGAAATGCCTACAGAGTCAGTGCAGAGTAAGAGAAGAAGAAGAAGCCATGATCTGGCTGGGACTGAGTAAGAACTGGAATAGGCAGCACGTTTAGCAGAAGGAAATTCCAAGGTACTGTGGGCAATATGGGCAAAGTATGTTATTAAGTTATTTAGGAATTTCCCCTCACCTAGTAGGAAAATATATTGCTACTCTGGGATGAGAGGTGAGGTGGGAGGAGAATCAATGGTAGAAGAAAGGAAGTTAAAAACAACCCACCCACATTTCTTAATTAGCTTCAAGGCAAAGGGGGTAGTGGGAAGGGGGCGATTATTGCCAAGTGTAATGATGCAGTAGTTGGAATGTCTTTATTCCTCAGGGAGAAAAAAAATTCCTCCTTCGGCCACATCTTTCATCCATTTTAATTGGCTTATAATTGTCTGTCAGAAATCTAGGCAATTCCAAACCAAATAGCTTACTTTCCCTATAACGAGACCAAAATAGCTCCAAACGGCTGGATGTGCTTCCATCAAACAATCTTGGCAAGAAATATTTGCCACGTAAAACACAGGTTGCTCTCTCTTTCTGCTCAGAACTGTAGGCCACACCTTTGAAAACGCAATGAAAGTTTTGGAGTAGTTGAAATTGGCTCTATAAATACCCTTCTAGGTATTCCTAAAGTAAGCAGAGGAGGAAGGAAACCCACCATAACAGTTATATGGGATGGTCTCCAAGTTCCTGGCAAGAAGACAGAAAAAATGGCCTCTGCCTTTACCCCACGCAACATCCACCCAAACCCACTTTTAAAACAGCAACTGAGTGATGCAATTAGTAAAATAAAAATACACCATATGAGAAACTACGGGTGTAATGGATATTTCACTAGCTTGGATATGGTGATGGTTTATATACATACCAAATCTTATCAATTTGTACACTTTAAATACATGCACTTTATTTTATGTCATTATGCTCAGTAAACTTGTTTAAAACAAATCAAGCAAACAAAACTACACCATATAAAATGGAAGGGTGGTCCCGGTAGGGAGCTAGGGGCTGGGAACTTATGAATAAGCCGAGAATATGTATACAGATTCCAGTCATGTTGTCCACATGCCTGCCAGTGTGGTCCTTTACAAATGTAAGTCAGATCATATCCTCTGCTCCTCAAGACCCTTCATGGGTCCCCATTCATCCACGAGTCAAAGGCAAAACATTCATAACCCTCCTATGACCTCCTAGCCCTCCTAACACTCTCGAGACCCTGTGATCCCTCTGGCTTTGGCATCTGTGGTAGTCCCCCCATGTCTATTCACATTCTGAGATTTCATTTACCCATGGTCAACTGTGATCTGAAAACATTTGATGGAAAATTCCAGAAATAAACAATTTATATGTTTTAAATTGGGCACCGTTCTGAGTCGCGTGATGAAATCTCAGGATGCTTGCCGGATCCCACCCGTATGTGAAGCATCCCTTTGTTGGGCTGTGTGTGCTGCCACACTGTATACCCTACCCGCCCATTAGTCACTTGGTAGCTGTCTGGATTATCAGGTTGACTGTTGTGGTATCTCAGTGCTTGTGTTCAAGTAACCCTTGTTTTACTTAATAATGGCCCCAAAGTGCAAGCGGGGCGATGCTGGCAATTTGAATGTGTCAAAGAGAAGCCGTAAAGTGCTTGCTTTAAGCGTAAAGGTGAGCACAGTACAATAAGATATTTTGAGAGAGAGACCACATTCACATAACTATTTAAACAGTGTATTGTTATAATTGTTCTATTTTATCATAGCTGTTAATACTTAACCTCTTACTGTGCTAATTTATAAATTAAACTATATCATAAGAACAAGTATGTATGTACAAAAAAAACAGCATATGTAGGGTTCAGTATTATTCGCGGTTTCAGGTATCCACTGGGAGTCTTAGAAAGTATCCCCTGCAGATAAGGAGAGACTACTAGAATTTAGCCACTTTAGCCTCCTTATTACTCTTGATGGAGCATGGTAAGCTTACCTCAGGGCCTTTGCACTTGCTGTTTCTTCTGCCTGGAATGTTTCTTCTCCTCAACATGTAAATGACTTGTTCTGACTCATATACTTCTAGATTTTTATTCAGATTTTATATCCTAATGAGGTTTTCCTTGACCTCCTTCTTAAAAATGGCACTTTCCTGCTCCCGCCTTGGTCCCAATACTTCCTGTTTCGTTCCCTGCTTTATTTTCCTCCACAATACTTTATCATCATCTGACATTCTCTATAGTCTACTTAATTTTTGTCTTTCTCATCACCCTCTCACTGTAATATAAACTCTCCAAAGGCAGGGATTATTGTTTATTTTGTTTATAATAGCACCTATGTACAGGTAGGCACTCAATAAAAAATTGTTTAGAAAATAATTCACTCAGGAAAAGCAAAAAAAAAAAAAAAACCCACAAAAATTGTTATGGATTCATATGCAATAAATACATTGTATGAAAATTAGAAGACTAGCTTGGCTACCATTGAAATACTAAAATTATTTTCTCCTCTTCTAAAAATTCTCTGGTGAGATATGCCATCCCTAGACTCATGAAGTACACAAAATAGAGAAACCTTATAAGTAATTTAATTCATTCAGATATTTGAATAGCATTACAACATTTCATCCTACCTTAACCTGAACATCCGCAGTGTTATGTTATTAATAAATAAATAGTAAGTTACATAACTAAATAGTTACTGTGAGAGTGAATTTTAAGTGTAAACCTAGCTAGGCTGTGGTGCCAGATGTATGGCCAAACATCAGTCCAGGTGTTGCTGTGAAGGTATTTTTAAGATGTGATTAAATCAGCAGACTTTGGGTAAAGCAGATTATCTTCCATAATATGGGTGGGTCTCATCCAATCAGTAGAAGACCTTAAGGAGGTCCTCTGAGGAAGAAAGGATTCTGCCTCCAGTCTGTCTTCAAACTCTAGACTAAAACATCAACTCTTCCCTGGGTGTCCAACCTGTCAACCTGCTCTGCAGATTTTGAATTTGTCAGCCCTCACAATTGTGTGAGTTAATTCCTTAAAATCTCTTCTCTCTCTCCCGCTCTCTTTCTCCCTCTGTCTCTCTTTCTGTTACACACACACACGCACGCACACACACACTCACCCTATTGGTTCTGTTTCTCTGGATAACCCTGACTAATACTGAGCCCATGTTCTGAGCCAGGCACTAGTCTGGATATGATGATGAACGAGACATCTTAGAGTCTAATGAGAAAGTCAAAAATTAACAATTAATGCAAAATTTAATAAACGTTATAAAATGGAATGAACAGTGTATTCTTATGGGAAACTCTAACAGGGACCTCTTAAATCTAACAGGGACAACTAATCTAGGTCAAGGAAGGCCTCACTTTAGGAATAATATAGCAGGTGACCTACAACAGAACTTGGTGATGGCTTGAAAGAAGTTTTAGGCCCTGCTGAGTCATCTCATTACACCTTTGTACGGCTTATACAGAGGCAATGTTGTATAATTCTTAAAAGTGAAGTTCCAATCTCTGCTCTTCCATTTATTTCCTATGTGATTTGAGCGAGTCACTTAATATTCCTGTCTCAGTTTCCTTATCTATAAAACATGGATGATAACAGTATATAACCCACAGGGCTGTGATGATATTAAATGGAATAATTTAAGTAAAGCATCGAGGACAGTTTCTGAATATTGATTGTGTTTGATAAAAGCTGACCATACTGTTACCTTTTAAAAATTGAGTTGAAATCCCTATCTGTGTAGTTTTCATCGAGTCGTTCATGCCCCATCCCCGAAACCACACAAAACTGATCTACTCTCTCTTTCACACGAGAGCCCTTCCCATAGTTAGGGTGGTGTGATATTCCTGGTACCAGTCTGCACTCCCCATCTCCCCTCTCAGTTAAACATCCATGTTTTCTTGCTTCTCCTCTTGTGAATTGGCTTCCATCTCACCATCTGACGTGATCTCCTCTGAGCACAACTGGGGAGTCTCTGCTTCTCCCCCCACTCTCTGAGAACTGACCCTGATGCCAAGTTTGCTGGAGTGAGCGGAGAGGTGCGTGGCATTGCTCCCTTCCTTGCTCTGGGTCCAGCACCTCTGTTTGTGTATCCTCAATGGCCTCCTTTGTAGACCTAAAATCTTAGGCTAAATAAACTCTGTGAGATAAGGTGTACACATTCTGTCTTGGCATCTAAGAGGATCCCATCTTTAAAGATGTATTTTTAAAGATGTAACCATTTTATTTGTTTATTTATTATGTCTACTTGTTTATTATGGTTTCACTGATTTCTGGAATATAAAAAGTCTCATTATATCATCCCCTGTTTGAATACCACTGTAGATTTCTTTTTGTGTGTGTGCTTACATTATAAAAGGCAAACATTTAATTATGACTGACGTATAAATCCAGCCTACTCTGTGTGAGGCAGAGTTCTTAGCACTTTACACATATGTGTAATGTACTTACTCCTCACTGCCTGGTGTGGGAGATGCTCTAAGAGTATCTGCATGTTACAGATGAGGGAAGCAAGACTCAGATTGCTGAGCAACTACCCAAGCCCACTCAGTAGTTAGTGAGAGAGTTGGGATTCACCCCAGGCCATTTGGTTCTAGACTCAATGCTGTAGATCCACTGCGATGTACCGCCTCTCCAGATATCGTTCACGGCCCTTCCCCCTCAGTCCCCAAGCAAGCTTCCCAACATCATGGCCCAGCAGTGCAAGCCTCTGCCCCACAACTACCAGGCCACACTCATGACCACCCATGCACGCAAGCATGCACACAAAACACTCAAGCACACACAATGCACATTTGAACTGTACATTCCAATCATAGAACTTCTTGTCACTGCCTGGACATCACACTCCTTCACATGCTTCTGGGCTGCTGTTCATATGTCTCCTTGAGTAAGGAGTGTAATAGGTCTCCCTTGAATGCCGTCACAATAATAACAACAGTAAAACTAATATATATATATATATATATATATATATATATATATATATATATATATGTATTTAAAACTATTCTAAGCACTTTACATATATCAACTCATTTAATCTCACAACAACTCTGTGAGGTAGGCACTATTATTGCTTTCATTTTACAGATGAAGAAATTGAGGCACAAGGAGACGCACACAGCTAGTAAGTGGTAGAGACAAGATTCTTATCCAGGCAGCCTAATACTCTAAATCATTCACCTGTATACTTCTGGTGAGTCCTTTTTTAAAAATGTCAGTTCTCTCAAGCAGAGAGACAGGTTTTTGTTTGTTTGTTTTGTTTTTAGCACTTTCAACTTTTGACTGTAATTATTTATGATTTTCCCTCAGGAAACTGTGCCATTTTAAGGGCCAGGCCTGTAGCACCTACAGCAGTGTCCAATGTTCAATATCTATTTGCTGAATGAATGTATGAATGAGATATTGAGTCAGTACCAAATGAAGCACAGCAGGTGGCAATTGTCAATAAAGGTAAAGAATAAAGAAGAGAGATTTGTTCTTTAATTCTTTTCCAGAAAACCAACATACAGGAACTTCCAAGAATCAAGGAAGAAAAAAAATGCAAAAGAAGAGACCAAAACCAAACCACAGATAAAAGTGAAAAATCTCTTAGCTAATAAAGAACCTAGAAAGACTCTTAAAGACTTCAATTTTAGAACTTTGGTATAATATTTCTCATTGTAAGATGGAGCTCCGTAATAGTCCCTTTCTTACATCCGTTTTCTTACTTCATTTCCTTTGCTAATATTTCCATGACCCTGAGTTTGTGTAACTCCTTTCCTGGTGCCATGTGTGCATTTGGGGCTCTTAGCCAGTTGCAGAAATGCCCTGTTTTGAATATTTACACTGAAGTCAGCAGTACATTTTTTTTTTCTTTTAAATGGGGTAAGTACATGAGAACTTTGGTTATAATTTCCTGATCCAGGAAAGCCAGCCACCAGGGATGGAAATTCAGTAGTAAATCACTTACTTGTTAAGCATTCTATTTTGTCGAGTGACTTAATAAGAAAGCCACTATAGATATAGACGTTCTCAAAATTTAGTGCGTAAAAAATCATCTGTGGAATTTGTTTACAGTGCAGAGCCCTAGGCCCAAAGACCTCAGAGATTCTGACTCAGTATATCTGGGGGACAGGCTTAGATATGAGAAGTTTTAATCAAATCCCCTCGGTGATTCTGCTCTAGGGTTGTCAGACCACACACTGAGAAAGGCCACTGTGATGGGAAGAGCTTGAGTTGTGAATTTTTTAAAAAAAATCCAATTCCACAATAAATAGCTTTTAAACTTGGGCAGTTTTCTTAAACTCTTTGAGCCTCAAATTCTTTGTTTATTAAAAGGAGACAATACTATATATCTCTATGCCACTAGATCACCCAGCCATGTTTCCATAGGATGTAAATTTTAGTCTATGTAAAGATTTCACTGGGTTTGGCTGCTACGTTGTGGAGGAAGGATGGTGGTGAATTCATTCTAACACCACATTCATGAAACAAATGTATAGACCCTCAAACCACTGTGAAAATACCCAAATATTTCTTACAAATATAATTTAGCATGAAGAATGAAGTGATTACAAAGAATAATTTTATGTGAATACATTTCAGAAAAAATATGAATGGCCAAAATTGACTCAAGAAAAAATAGAAATCTAAAATAAACCAATAGCCATTAAAGAAAGTCAAATAGCAATCAAAATGATCCTCATATACAGTAAAAACATGTCCAGATACAAAAATACTAAATAAAATATTTACATGTATATTGCAGCTATTTTTTTTTTTTTTTTAAAGACATCATAAGCAAGTAATGTTTACTCAGGAAGCAGGGACAGGTCACCATCAGAAAACCTATTATGTAGTATACTTCACTGATATAAGAGAAAAAAATAAACTACCATCTTAATAGATGTAGAACAAACATTTAAAATATTCCACACACACTCAAAATGAAAAAAAATATCCTAATAAACTCTGATTAGAAAGTAGTGTCCTCAAGCTAATGAAAATATCATCAAAACCTACAAAACCTCATGTTTGATTGTGAAACAGAATTATTTCTGCTTCTAATCAATATTGCAGTAAAAGTGTTCCAAAATGCAATTAAAAGGGATTTTTAAAAAAATAGGAACAGAAATTATAGAGGTGACTATCCTTATTTGTAGACAATATAATTGTCTTATTTAAAAAATCTTAAGAGATCCATAGACACTATATTAGATATAATTAAATAATTCGCAATGTTGGCGGATACAAGATAAACATACAAAAATATACTTCTATACAAGTGCAACAGTCAGAAAAATGTAATAGAAAATACAGATCCTATTCAAACTGATTAAAAACTTTAACTTATATAGAAATAAGTGTAATGAAAAATATCTATGCCCTTTATTAGGAAAATTTTAAAGAATTATTGAATGATATAAAGAAAACCTGAGTAAATTGAGATATATTAACACATTCATGGTTGGAGAGACTCAATAAAGATGTCAACTTTCCATATTAATATATAAATTCAAAACCAAATTTTAATAGTACTAGCCAAAAAAAGTTAAGAAAAATTTGGAGGAACAAAGCAAAGTCCATGGTCTACCAGACATCAAGCTTTATCATGAAGCTCTAGAAGTTAAAACTAGGCAGAATTAGGACAAGCGCACATGGACAATCAGACCGATGCAAAGAGTACAGAGCTCAGAAACAGAACCATGCACATATGGAAACTAGATATATGACAAGTGTAACACTGTAGATCAATAGAGTAAAAAGGATTATTCCAGTAAATGGAATGAATGCTATTGGATTTACTTATAGGGGAAAAAAAATCAAATTACTTTCCCACTGTACATCACACACAAAAGTCATTTATAAGTGGATTGAAGCCATAAATATGAAAAGTAAAACTCTAAAACTTCTTGAAGAAACTAAAAAATTATTCAATAAGAAAAAAACATAAAAATTGATGGTTATTCACATTTCAAACAAAATAAATTTCTATTAAACAAAATACATTGTAAAGAAGGAGATTAACAAGATATTTGCAGGCAAAATATTCAATAATGTAATTGGCAAGAATTAGTACCAGAATATTCTAAGAATTTATTTAATCAACAAGAAAAAGACAATTTAATTTTTAAAAATAGGCCAAAGATATGAGTAGAAGCAGCAGCACAAGTGGCCAATAAACTTTTAAAAAGATGTTTAATTTGATTAATAACCAGAGAAATGCAAAACAAAACCACATTGAGATAGTATTTTACAGCCAGATTGTCTAATATTTAAAGGCTTGGCATTTCTGAATACCTGCTTCTGGCTATGATGGAGTAACAGAAAACAGACTTACTTTCTCACAGCAAACAACTAGAAAAATAAATTTTTTTTAAAATGTTTTATATTTAGCAACTGTAAAACAACTGTTCCAATAGAGAAGGCTGGAAGTTGCAAAAAGAATCCCAGAGAGAAGAAAACTATGCAGAGGAAAATCTCCAGAGATGCAGACAAAACTGCACTGGGTTACCTTTATTATTCTCAATACAAAGTTACTGATGTGTAGGATGATATTCCATGAGTAAGGGCAAAGAACAACTGGGAATGTGTAAACAGTGAAATTTTCAAAGCTCATATTAAGCAATCTTCAAGTACCAAATACCCAGGATGGAGAGACATAATGGACACCTGGGTCATATACTTGAGATCCAAGAAGAGACAAGCCTTAGTTGGACAACAAAATTATACCTAAGGAAAAAGATCCTTAGTCTTATCCTAGCAAAATTAGTAATAATAATAATAATAAAGCAGCTCTGAAAGTAAATTAACCACTTGCAGAATAAATCCCGATATTCTTTAAAGGAAGGCAACAAATCGGGACATTCAACAGTGCGACATTAACAATGTCCAACAGCCAATCAAAAATTAGTACGCAGGCTTCCAGTTGCCAGGAGCTTGGAAGTCTCCACTCCTTCCTAACAACAAGTAGAAATTTAAATAGACTGAAAAATCAATAACTCTTCCTGGATCAATAATAGAGGAGAGGACCCTGGACAAACCTCTACCCCTAAGATCAGAGTGACAGAACAGTGGATAAAAGTAGTCACAGCTTATGGAGCAGAGACTGACAAGTGGAAATCACCTCAGGAACCAGTGCTTGGGTAGCAAAATCTTAACTGTGATTTATGAATTGCTGGAGGCTCAGCGTGGACAAGTCTGAGATTTTAAACTCCAGGGGAATTTTACGGGGTCCTCCACAATATTGTTAGATTTACCTCTAGGAACTTGACCAAATTCCCACAGTAAATACTTGGCAAAAATCCCCTCAGGCTTCTGGCAGGGACAGGGGCAAAATAACTTTTTTTTTTTCATGTTCGTTTTTTTAAATAATATTTTTACTTTTCAATTTATTTGACATACAATATTATATTCATTTCAGGTGTACAACATAGTAATTAGACATTTATATAATCTATGAAGTGATCACCCTAATAAATCTAGGACCCACCTGACACTATACACAGTTATTACAATATTATTGACTATGTTTCTTATGCTATACTTTACATTCCCATGGCTATTTTACAACAAGTTTGTACTTCTTAATCCCTTAAGAACCATTTTTAAATGCTCCAGAGAACTCTATTCTTCTTACAAGGCATGCCCTCAGGGAAAACTTAGTTAACCAGAGCCTGAGTTAGGGGAAGGGACCTACCCAACTCTAGCCCTTGTTAGCCATCCTGTCCCACCTAAGGGGGTGGGGGAAGGGAGGAAACAAGCGAAAACCACTTGTAAAGTTCACAGTCTATAGGGAAGACTCGCTAAAACACTGAGACCTAACCCTTGGACTATAGGATGCTTCCCCTTCCCCCACATCTCACCACCACATTACTAAAGGCCTGTTTCCTGCAGCTCCTTTTATGCGGTACATCATGTCTGGCTATCAAGAAAATAAAAATTACAAAGCATTTCAAAAGGCAAAAACACTATGAAGAGACAGAGTAAGCATCAAAACCAGACATGGCAGGGATGTTGGAATGATCAGACCAATAATTTAAAAGAACTATGATTAATATACTAAGGAATCTAAAGGATCAAGTAGACAGCATGTAAGAGCAGATGGGCAATGTAAGCAGAGAGATGGAAATCCTAAGATAAAATGAAAAAGAAATGTTAGAGATTAACAACAACAACAACAACAAAAAACACTATAACAAAAATGAAGAATGACTTCGATACGTTTGTTAGTAAACTGGATACAGATAGACGAAAAGAATCTCTGAGTTAGAGGATCTATCAGTAGAATCCATGAAAACCAGAAAGTAAAGAGAACAAAGACTAGAGAAAAACAGAACAAAATGTTCAAGGACTGTGTGACAACTACAAAAGGTGTCACATGCATTCAATGGGAATGCTAGAAAGAGAGAAAGGATAGAAAAACTATTTGAAATAATAATGATTGAGAATTTTCCCAAATTAGTGTTAGACAGCAAACCACAGATCCAGGAAGCTCAACAAACAACAAGCAGGATAAATGTCAAAAAAATTACACTTAGACATATCATTTTCAAACTACTGAAAATTTAAGACAAAGAGAATATCCTGAAATAAACCCGAATGAACAACAATAATAAAAAGAAAAACACCTTTCCTATAAAGGAAAAATATAATAATTACATCTACTTCTTTTCAGAAACCTTGCAAGTAAGGAGAGAGTGAAGTGAGTGAAATTGTTTAAAATATTGAGATAAAAATCACTAATCTAGCATTTGGTACACTGAGAAATTATCCTTCAAAAATGGAAGAAAAAGGAGGACTTTTTCAGACAAGCAACAATTAAAGAAATTTGTTGCCAATAGACCTGCCTTGCAAGAAATGTTAAAAGAAGTTCTTTAGAAATAAGGAAAATAATATAGGTCAGAAACTCAGATCTACATAAAGTAAAAAAAAAAAAAAAGAAAGAAAAAGAAAAAGCAAGCATCAAAGAAAGAATAAATAAAAGTAAAATAAAAACTTTCATTTTTCTGGTTCATAATTGAGATAACAGTAGTTTATTCAAAATAATGATAGCAACAATGTAGTCAATTATGTGGACTTCTGTATATATCTAATATATATATATATGTGCATATATATATATATATATATATATATATATATATATATATGCTTATGTATGTTAATATATAACTCAAATGCCTGACAGCAATGATACAAAAGACAGGGAATTTTGTACTCACACTACCTATGAAGGGATAGAGTATTATTTGAAAATGAACTTGGATCAGCTGTAAGGTATATAGTAAATTCTAGAGCAACCACTAAAAAAAGTTTTAAAAAGAGAGGAGAGAAAATGGAATTACATAAAATGTTTAATTAAAACTACAAAAGGCAGAAAAAGAGTGGAAGACAAAAGTGAGAACAAAGAACAAGGGCAACACAGAAAACAGTACTGACTATGGTAGATAGTAATCCAAACATATCAATAATCACTTCAAAGTCAGTGGTCTAAATGTACCAAATAAAAATCCAGAGATTGTCAGAGTAGATCAAAAAACAAGAACTAACTACCGTGTTTCCCTGAAAATAAGACCTAGCCGGACCATCAGCTCTAATGTGTCTTTTGGAGTAAAAATTAATGTAAGACCTGGTATTATATTATATAAGACCAGGTATTATATTATATTATATTATATTATATTATATTATATTATATTATACCTGGTATTATATATATTACATTATATTACATTATATTACATTATTACTGTATTATATGACCTGGTCTTATATTATATTAAAATAAGACCGGGTCTTACATTAATTTTTGCTCCAAAAGAGGCATTAGAGCGGATGGTCCGGCTAGGTCTTATTTTCGGGGAAACACGGTATATGCTGTCTACAAGAAACCCACTTCCATATAAAGACAATAGACATTAAAAGTAAACAGATGGAGAAAAAGATGCTATGATGAAACTAATCAAAAGAAAGCAGGAGTAGCTATGTTAATTTCAGATAGAGCAGACTTCAAATCAAGGAACGTTATCAGGCATAAAGAAGTGCATTACATAATGATAAAGGGGTTAATTCTCCAAGAAGACATAATAATCCTTAAAGTGAATATACCTAATATTAGAGTGTCAAACCACATCAGCAGGCTGGAGACTCAGGAGAGTCAATGTTTTAGTCTGAGTCTGAAGGCCAAGAGGCTACTGTTAAAAAGAGGAAGAGCTCATGTGGCAGATGAAGTCCAAGGTCAGTCTTCTGGAGAATTATCTCTTGTTGAAGGGAAGCTGGCCCTTTTGTTCCCTTCAGGCCTTTGACTGACTGAATGGGGCTCACCCACATTGGGAAGGGCAATCTACTTTACTCAAAGTCCAGTGAGTTAAATGTTCATTTCATCCCGAAATACTCTCACAGAAACCCAGAATAATATTTGACCAAATATCTGGGCACCTCTGGTCCAGCTAAGTTGACATATAAAATGAACCATCACAAAATACTAAAAGTAACTAAATTCAAAGGATGTCAGGAAAGGGGTAAAATGGAACAAATAACAAATAGGACCCAAACAACAAACAAACAGTTAATGGTAAATTGAAGCCCAATATGCCAATAATTACACTAAATGTAATGGACTGGCCAACACAGTCAAATTAAAATGAAGAAATTAGCAGGCTGGATATTATACATCCAACTATATTTCTAATAAGAAACCCACTTTAAATATAAACACAGAGATAGATTGAAAGTAAAAGGAGATACCATGTAAACACTAAGCATAAGAAAGCTAGAGTGGGGACAGCCGGTTAGCTCAGTTGGTTAGAGCTCGGTGCTCTTAACAACAAGGTTGCCGGTTCAATCTCCACATGGGCCACTGTGAGCTGCACCCTCCACAGCTAGATTGAAATAACTACTTGACTTGGAGCTGATGGGTCCTGGAAAAACACACTTAAAATAAATAAAAGTTTAAAAAAAGATAGAAAGCTAGAGTGGTTATATTAATGACAAAGACTTCAGAACAAGAAATGTTACCAGGGATAAATAAAACATTTAATTCATCAATAAATCAACAATCAACAGTGTTAGCGGGATGTGGAGAAAATGGAACCCTAGTGCCCTGTTGGTGGTTTTGTAAATTGGTGCAACTATTATGGAAAACAGTATGGAGGTTCTTCCAAAAATTAAAAAAAGAACTACTATATGATCCAACATTCCACTTCTGGGTATTTATCCAAAGAAATCCAAAACACTAATTCAAAAAAAATATATGCTCCCATATGTTCATAGCAACATTATTTATAATAGCCAAGATACGGAATCAACCTAAATATCCATCAATAGACAAACAGATAAAGAATGAAATCTTACCACTTGTGACAACATAGATAAACCTAGAGGATATTATATTAAGTGAAATAAGTCAGACAGAGAAAGACAAATACCATATGATTTCACTTATATGTGGAATCTAAAAAACAAAATAACCAAACAAACAAAACAGAAACCAACTCTTAGATACAGAGAACAAATTGATGGTTGCCAGATGGGAGGGGATTGGGCAGATGGTTGAAAAGGGTGAAAGGGATTAAGAAGTACAAATTGCCAGTTATAAAAATAGTCATGGGGGTTTAGAGTACAGCAAAGGGAATATAATCAATAACATTGTGATAACTATGTAAGGTGTCATATGGGTACTAGACTTATTGGGGTGATCACTTTGTAAGATATATAAATGTTTAATTACTATGTTGTACACCTGAAATTAATATAATGTTTTATATCAAATGTAATTGAAAATAAATCTTTTTAAAAAGAACAAAAACAGTTGTACCAAAAAAGGGGTCAGTTCCTGATGATAAAGGGGTTAATTCATTAAGAAAATAACTCTTAAATGTTTATGTACCTTATAAGAAAACTTCAAAATATATAAGCATACACTGAGAAAACTTTCAAACTTCTCTCTCGGCAATTGATAATACAGAAAATTAGTAAGAATCTAGAAGTTTTGAAACATTTTTAACCTGTTTGAACTAATTTACATTTATTTGTAAAATATTCCACCCAACTACAACATAATGTATATTCTTTTCCAGTATACATAGAAATTCAGCAAGATAGAACATACGCCAGACTACAGAACTATTCTTAAAAATTGTTTTTAAGAATTAAAATCATAGTTTTTTCCTGTCTCCTAGAAATTGACTTAGACATAAGTCTAATAACATAAGATAGCCTTATAAATCCCCAAATATTTGGAAATAGAACAACACACTTCTAAAACAATCCATGGATCAAGAGGAAATCAAAAGCGAAAGAAAAATGAACATTGAGCATAGAAGAAAAATGTTTTCTGCCCTTTAGGATCTCACAATCTAACAAGGCAAATAAACGAACCCGTTGAAATAAATATGGAAACTACTATAATAGAGCAAAAGTGTTATGCTGACATAGATAAGGGAGTGACGTACTTTACACAGTAAATGTCATTCAAGTGAGTAATTACATGATAATTCAAGTTTACCAACGAAAGAGAACAGTATGTTCAAAGACAAGGTGACATAAAATGGCATGGCATTTCATTTACTGAGGCTAAAGGCAGGGTGTGTGGAAAGATGGTGGTAAGAGATAAGGCTGAAAATGTTGGGAATCAATTGAAAACCTAGCTGGAGCTCTTGGACTTTATCCTTAGGCTGCTGGCAGCCACAGGAGGCATTTAAAGGAAAAGATGCCGGGGGGTTGGGGGGGAGCATTACTAGACTTCTGTGTTAAAAACAGAACTATCAAGGACAGCCAAGCTTATGCCATCTTTGAACTTTTGTAACCAGCTCTAAATATCTGTTCTTTGCTTGGAAAGCTCTTCACCTGCATCTTTATAGGCTGACTCCTTGCTGTCTTTTAGATATGGAAAAATTTCATTTCTTGGGGGGGAATGTCTCCAGCCTCCTAATCAAAGTGGTTTCCACTGGAAGCCAATACAACACCCTATTTCACTTTCTCAGTAACATTTATTAATCGGTAGCTAGCATTTATTAATATTCAACATTTTCTTATATATTTGCTGCCTATTCATTTGTCTGTACCTCACTAGAATGAAAGCTCTGTGAGAAAACAACTTGTCTTTTGTTTCTCTGCACCTCCAGCATCTAGAACCATGAACATAAAGGGTACTCACCAAATATTCGTTGAGCGTGAGATGTAATAAAACCCATTTCTTTTTATGACTGTCATGAGAGTTGCCTAAGATCACACAACTAATAAATAGTAGAAATGAACGTCCTTGTCTTCTGATTTCCTGGTTCACTGATCTTTCCATGCAAGACATCTGGTCTCTTATGTCACAGGGCAATTGGGAGGATGAAAGGAGATATGGGGAAGAACTGTAAGTTTTCTCAGAAGACAAGACTTAGAAGTTACCCCAAAAGAAAACAATGAGTGCCTCTAGAGGCTGAGACCAATTCACAAAAGACACTGTATGGGTGGTGTCAAACCTAGCATCGGGCGCTGCTGAAACTGAGATTTCAGTAGGGATACCTCACGGGAGAGAGGTGGATGGGGCAAAGGAAATAGACATGGATCTGTCTCATTAAAACACTACCAAAGTCCTGAGGTGGGCAGGATTCCCAACAGCTCATATCTAACGTATCCCTTCCTCTTTGGGCTCTCTGAGTTAAAGGTTACATCCTCCTGGATTTCTTCCACTTACAGGACTGAAGAGATAAAATCTATATGTGACTGATAACGAGAGAAGACATGCCCTAGGCAATGGATGCCTAAGAATTTAAATTTGAATTGATAGACTATTAATTAATGCATTTATTGCTCACTCATCCAGTATTTATTGCATAACAAATGAATTAATTAATGAAGCAATAAGTATTGCAGTATTTTAGGCCAGGTAGAAGGCACTATATATAATAAGTATGGTGATAAATAGGTAAATAGGATAGACATGGGTTTTATCTTAGGGAGCTTTGAAGGTAAGCACAGAACACATATTAAATACATATGAGTATGAGGAATTCCCATCTTGTTGAGGTGACTCTGGGGATATCCTTACGCCTCAATGAGAATCAGGGGCACACACTAAACAATGATTATGAAGAAGATGTTTTGTTTCTTGTCATCTTTCTATTAAAGTAGGACTATAGCTCTAAAACAATTTGATTTTAATACCAAAGTTAGAATTTTGGAACAGTCTTAAATTGGAAATGTACTTAGTTTTTACATTTTTTTAAAGATTTGCGCATTATGTTTTTTACAAACATTTTTATTGAAGACTTTTTTCAGCTTGTTTTAGGTATAATTGACAAATAAAATTGTAAGATATTTAAAGTGTACATTGTGATGATTTGATATACGTATACACTGTGAAAGGATTCCTCCCATCTGGTTAATCCACACAACCAACACCTTACTTCACATATTTCTCTCTTATGTATATCTTTTTGTTTTCTTTTCTCTTTTTGGTGGTAACATTTAAGTTCAACTATCTTTGTAAATTTCAATTACAATAGTGCTATCAACTACAGTCACTATGTTATGCATTAGATCCTCAGATTTTATTCATTTTATAGTTGAAAATTTGTACTCTTGTACCATCCTCTTCCTATTTCCCCACCCTCAAGCCCCTGGTAACCACTTTTCTACTCTGTTCCTGTGAGTTTGACTTTTGTTTAGATTCTACATACAAGTTGTAACAGGCAATATTTGTTTTTCTCTTTCTGACTTATTTCACTTAGCATCATGTCCTCAAGGCCCACCCATGTTCTTACAAACAGCAAGATTTCATTCTTTCTCATGGCTGAATAATAGTCTATTGTACACATATATATCACTTCTTCTTTGTCCATTCATCCATTGACAGACACTTAAGCTGTTTTTGTATCTTAGCTATTGTGAATAATGCCAATGAACATGGGAGTGCAGATATCTGTTTGAGATCCTGTTTTCATTTCTTTTGGATATATACCCAGAAGTGGGATTGTTGGATCACACGGTAGTTCTACTCTTAATTTTTAAGGAAGTTTCATATTGTTTTCCACAGTGGCTGCACCAATTTGCATTCCTATCAACAGTGCATAAGTGTTCCCTTTTCTCCACATCCTCACCAACACTTGTTGTCTCTTGTCTTTTTCATGATGGCCATTCTAACAGGCGTGAGACTCTCACTGTGGTTTTGATTTGCATTTCTTTGATTATTAGTGATGTTGAGCATCTTTCATGTACATGTTGGCCAATTATATGTCTTCTTTGGGAAAATGTCTATTCAGTTCCTCAGTCTGTTTTTTAAATCAGATGGTTTGGATTCTTTTGCTGTTGAGTTGTGTAAGTTATTTATATATTTTGGACATTAATCCCTATCAGATATATGATTTGCAAGCATTTTCTTCCATTCCATAGGATGCCTTTTCATTTCATTCATAATTTCCTTTGCTGGGCAGAAGTTAATTTAGTTTAATGTAATCTCACTGTCCATATTTTCTTCTATGAGTTTTACAGTTTCAGGTCTTAAATTTAAATCTTTAATTCATGTTGAATAGATTTTCTGTGTTGTGTAAGATAGGGTTCCAGTTTTATTGGAAAAACTAGACAGTTTAGTTTTCCCAACACCGTTTATTGAAGAGACTATTTTTTCCTATTGTATATGCATATTATTGGCTTCCTTATCACAAATTAATTGACCATATATACATGGGCTTAATTCTGGTCTCCGTACTCTGTTCCATTGATCTATGTGTGTTTTTATTCCAATAGCATATGCTTTGATTACTATAGCTTTGCAATATAGTTTGAAATAAACAAGTATGCTGCCTCCAGCTTTGTTTTGCTTTAGCTATTCTGGTCTTTTATGGATCCATACAAACTTTAGGATTGATTTTTTTTTTTCTGTGAAAAATGCCATGGGAATTTTGGTACAGATTGCACTGACTCTGTAGATTGCTTTGGGTAGTATGGACATTTTAACAATATTAATTCTTCCCATCGATGAACATGGAATATCTTTCCAATTATGTGCCTTTGATTTCGTTCATCAATGTTTTATATTTTCCAGCATACAGATATTTAACCATCTTGGTTAAGCTAATTATTTGATTCTTTTTAGTGCCTTTGTAAACAGGATTGTTTTCTTAATTTCTCTTTCTGATAGTTTATTACTAGTGTACAGAAACACAACTGACTTTTATATATTGATTTTGTACTCTGAAACTTTACTGAATTCATTTATTAGTTTTAACAGTTTTTTAGTGGAGTCTGTAGGGTTTTCTATATATAATATTATGCCATCTGCAAATAGAAAGAATTTTACTTCTTTTTTTCTAATTTGGATGCTTTTTACTTCTTTTTCTTGCCTAATTGCTCTGACTAGGACTTTGAGTACTATTGAGTAAAGTGGTGAGAGTAAGCATGCTTTTTTTGTTCCTGATCTTAGAGGAAAAGCTTGTAGCTTTTCACGATTGAATGTGATGTTCTCTATGAACTTGTCATAAATGGCCTTTACTATGTTGAGGTATGTTCCCTCCACATCCAGTTTGTTGGAAGTTTTTATCACGAATGGATGTTGAATTCTGTCAAATGCTTTTCTGCATCTATTGAGATAATCACATGATTTTAAGCCTTTGTTTTGTTAATGTGGTATGTCACATTTATTGATTTGTAGATGTTGAATCATTCTCAAACCTCTGGATCAAATCCCATTTGATCATGGTGTATGATCCATGTAATGTACTATTGAATTTGGTTTGTTAATATTATGTTGAGGATTTTTGCATCTATGTACATCAAAGATATTGACCTATAATTTTATTTTATGTGCATTATTTGTTTTGTTGGGAAAACTCAAATCTTCCCTTGAATATCAGCCATCTCCAATTTGATGCAGTATTCTACTTCACTCTTGTTTCTTTGCTAATCCGACAAAAGTGAGGATCATTTCTTACGGGTCCCATAAGAGGACAGACCTCATGCCTATCTCTTAGGGATGGTGGAAGCAAAAAGAAACACCTCCAGCCTATGATTCTGTTTTTCAACTCTGGGACCCATGAAACAAAGGGCTCTTTCTTCTCTGACCAGGCAGGAAAGCCTCTGTTCTGTTGAAGAGCTATAGACTTGTCACAGAGGTAGAGTTGTCACAGAGGATGATTTATTGATAGTAAGGTGGATAATACTACCTTCCCTCCCACAATGGAGCAATACAGGTCAGGCAGTGATGCTTAACTACCAGAAGCCAGGAGTTTGCAGTTATCCTCATGATCAGTAAAGTGGGCATGGCAGCTGGAGGGCTTGAGCTATAGACCGCTGTGGAGACAGTTAATAGAACACCATATCTCTAGGGGTAAAACAGATGGGCAGTCAGTGAGGATACTGCTTAATACATATAATCCACAGATAGCAAGAATGAAGGAGCAAGAGATTCAAGGAGGTTGTCCCCCCAAAAAGTGTCTCAATTTCCATGCTTGAGTCAGTTTTCAGACTGAGAACTTGTTGACTGAAGATGTGGCTCATTCCCCATGAAGAAGGACACTGCCACATTACAATGGGTATATACTGTGTTAATTCCCACATTCTTTCCCCTAAAAGAACTTCAGCCATTTACTTGGTTGACTAGGGACAAGGGAACTCCAACAGACCTAATGAATTATCACAGATCCCCTGTTAGAGAAGGGGGATGTAAGAGGCCTATAAATGAAATTCTGGACAAAGGTTGGCTGACAATCAGTCCACTGAGTCCACAGGCCCGTCTGGTGGTCATTTACCCAGTCCCTAAATATATAAATGGGATTGACGTACTTGGCAGTTGGAGTAACCCCTGCATTGGGTCTGTAGGGTAAGAGCTATCATAGTGGAGAAACCAAGAAGAAGCCTTCACAATGCGCCACTCACCCTGGCCAAGACAGTAAATAAAAAAACAATATCACATCCACGTGAGATGGAAATTAGTTTCACCGTAAGGATCTCAAGGATATAGGGGTAGAGGACTCTATCATATTGCATAAGTCTGGCCTCTGCTGAAATAAAACAGATCCTGGAGAATGGCTGTAGACTATTGCAAGCTCAATCAAGAAGTAGCCCCAATGCTGCTGCTGTATTAGGTGCAGTACCTTTGATGGAGAATACTAGCAGGGCCTCAGGAAGCTTTCCTGGGCGAGTGTGTTCTTTCCTAGTCCAATCAGAAGATTTTAAAAAGCTAGCAATTCGCATGGAAGAGCCAAAATATTCATGTACCATTTTCCCCAAGTTCATGTTAATTTGTACATTGTCTATTATAATATAGTCCAAAGACATTTGAGCTTCAAGGACATCCCATGGAACATCATATTGATGCATTACATTGATGTCATCATGCTGATTGAGCAGAATGAACAAGTATCTAGTACACTGGAGGCCTTGGAAAGACAAAGGTGCTCCAGGAGGTAGGAAATAAAACCTACAAAGATTCAGAAACCTGTCGCTTCAGTAAAGTTTTAGCAGTCCAGTGGCCAAGGGCATGCTGGGATATGCCCTCTAAAGTAAAAAAGACAAATTCCTGGATCTTGTATCTGTTATCATAAAGAAGGAAATAAACCACTTGGCAGAATTTTTCAGATTTTAAAGGATCACATTCCACACCTAGGAATAATACTCTGGCCATATACCAGGTGACAGAAAAGGCTGCCAGCTTGACCATGGGATACCGAGTGACTATATGTCCGGGACTGCCTGTTAGTCATTGGATATGAGCAGCACTGGGAAAGGTTTGACCTTGGCTGAGGTGGTATTCTGCAGCTGAGAGGACCCCCAAAGGGGCTGACAGCTGAAGGCTGCCTGCTTATTACACCCCAAGCAGCTGGAACAACAAATTCTTTCTCGAAGAATAATCTGGGCATCACATCTCCATGTCCATCACATAGGATATGGTATAATGGTTTAGAGTTGGGTGACACAGATAGAGAGAGTTAGTGTTGAAATCTGGCTCCTTTGCTTTCTAAATGTATTAGCTCAGGACATATATTTAAACTCTTTAAGGTTCAGTTTTATCATCTATAAATAAGGTAAGGATAATAATAGTACTTTGATTATGAGGTGACTTACATGTAGGTGAGGTAATATGTGATACAAACTTAGCATAATGCTCAAAAGTGCCACCTACAATTGTGTTCATTAATTATTTGTAAACTGAGATTGAGCAGTTGAAATAATGCCTGTGTCAGGTTTAATCGTGATTAATTATGCCCAGATTATTTCTCCTTTTTTTTTTCCTTCTAATTTCTTTCTGAATAATGTTTCAAAGTCTCCATATGGCTTTCTTTTGACGAATGTTTGGCACCGAAATTAGAAAGGTAAGATGGGTGGGGGACTGAGAAGGGAACATTCTTTGTTGTGTTTGCTTACTGCATCAGTAGCCCTAGCAACTCAGCCACAGGTCTGCTCTGTGGACACGGCAGTTCAACTTAGATTTATGCTGCACAAGTTGCAGACATACATTAGAATGAATTCCCCAGGCTTCTTGCTATCCTAACACTCTTCTGAGACACCTACATATACTGATCAAAGGTTTCAACTTGCTGGAGAAGTGGAGCATAATTTGACCAAATCTAATTTTTGTGTGGATATGGGTGTGTTTTCATTTCCCCTTCCATAAAGAAAAAAGAAAAAGAAAAATGGGAAAAGCAGCATATGTTATTTCTTTGCTGCCATCTGAAACAGCCAAGTTGAGAGCCAATTTATTCAGCCTAATTCATTCCAGATTTCTCAAGGAATAAACAGTGTTCTTGAGAATTCTCAGATGTATGGCCAATAGAGATCCAGTTGCCCAGGAGAACTAATGTCAAACATGCAGGTACCCTTCAAGTCAGGGTACAAGGCCCTGGGGATGGAGGGTGGACTCAAGACACTGTCTGGAATGCCCCTGAGGCCTCAGAGCTGAATGATGTGACATCTACTTTGCATACCCTAAGCAAAGACTTAGGAGAGCTCACTAGGGTTCCTGGAAGCAATATTATGTTTCAGTGCTCAAAACTCAAATCAAATATGCCGAGAGAAAAGGGACTTCTCACAGAGAGAAAAACAGAGGGAACTTTATTCAGACCCTTTCTCGATGAGTCCTACATATCCTTCAAGGACCCTCAAAGAGACCCTCCTTTCTATAAAGCCTTTCTAGATGATTCCAGCCTACACTGATAAAAGATTTCTATTGAAACTCTTCCAAATCCCATTTCTCAGATGAGGAGATAGAAACTTCGCTATTCTGTGAACACCTTTCTTACTGAGAACTTGCAACCCCTAATATGTACAGAAGAAAGATTACATCCTTTGGAGGTGGTGGTTGTAGTTTCCAATTTTGTTTCACTTTTACTTGCTCTGTGAATTTGGGCAAGTTATCTCTCTGAGCCTGTTTCCTCATCTGAAAACTGAAGACAATAATTTCCAGGTTTCAGATAACATATGTGAATCAAACAGAATAACTATCATTATTTAACTTTTTGTTGCTTCATTAATATGAGCTTGGCTTCCTCCAATGCATCATAAGCTCCTTAATGGAGTAACAAGCACCATGGTGACAGCGCCAGGGTGTGTACTGTTTGTACTCAAATCCATTCCTCACCTTCCTCCTGCTTTTCTCTGTATCACTGAGGAGGACTCCAGAAGGCTGCATTGCCCAGGCTCCTGCTTAGAAAGATGAGGCTGGGTTGGACCCAGGGAGGCACAAATCGGCGATAACAGGCAGAGGAGAAAAAAATTCAGGCTGTCCTCGCTCCCTCCTCTGACTAGGTGTCTCTGACACTACATAAGCCTGTCTGGTTCCATCATCCTCCACATGACCCTGACCACTGGGCTCTGGAAACATCAGCTTCTCCGTTTGTCCCTCCAGCCTAGAGAGTGGTAGTAGTTTCCTGCTGAAGCCAATCTTGGGCGGTGAGGGAGTCTCACTGCCTTGTGTTTGGCCTCTCAGCTCGTCTTTCACCAGTGTAGTTTCCTCCAGGCTCAATATTCAGTGCTTCCTGGTTTCATCCCGACTCATATGAGTATCCTGAGTATGGAGGAGGTACTCAATAAAGAACTGCTACAGATTTTGTTTTAAGGCATTAAAGAGCCCTGGTAAATACAGAATATTGGAAATTGATGCATCTTCAGCATATGTAAAATCCTGACACCCTCATTTTATAGATGAAGAAACTAAAGCCCAGAAAAGGGAAATGACTTCACAAGGCAACACAACCAGAAAAATATGCAGCATGTATGCTCATGTGAAAGATATTTCTACCAACTCTATAATGCAGGTTTTCTACATCGTATCTCACTTGAGGACAGGGATTCCTCTGTATATTCATAGTTCAGAGTGCATGGCCTGATATGGAATAGGAGCTGTAAATGTTTGTCAGATGGAACTCACTAGCTGGCCAACGCACACTCCTTGGAGCAGGAGACATAGGGAAGCTATAAAGATGCTAAAATGTATCATAGTGCTCAACTTATGTTGAAAATATTGGCGTTAAAATATGACATACATATTTTCTGCCCGTACTCTGGAAGACAAATGTTACATGGTTTACAAAATAATTTCTCACATAAGCCACAGAACAACTTTGTGGGCTAATAGGCAAAATAAGTATTTATTAGTCTTGTTTTATAATTGAAGAGGTTAAAGTCTTGGGACTTCAAGAAACTTATCCAAAGTAAGGTCCTAGTCTGAACTCAAACAGATCTTCTGATTGCAAAATGAATATTGCTTCAATTATACACTGCCCTGTGCTCCCTATCTAACATCTGAAGTAGATACAACATCTGGAAGCCATAATATATTTAGCCATTATGGCAGCATTAACAAGTTAGAAATATCCTTCTCAAACTGGGTTACTTACAGCCCCAGGGAGTTCACAGAGGTGTCCTGGGGCTACTTGAAGCCAAAGAATAAACCTGCTGGATCTTCCTGAGCATGAAATTTATTAGGGGATTTGAGTAAATATGTACCTAAGTACTTTAAATAAAAAGTTGTTTCACATTAAACTCACACAAATATATTATGAGTAAGCATATAAAATTTTTGTGATCTTCATTATAAAACTCAAGACCTGAAAGCATTTTTTAGTTTGTCATCACAGTTTTAGTGCATGCCTACATTTCTAGGGAGGTGTCTTCATTCCCCATTCTAGAAGTACTTCAGTAAGAGTTTAATACTACATCTTGTTTTAAAAGAGTATTTGGAAAAAAAATCAAAGTAATACATGCACATAATTAACTGATAAAATAATACAGAGGGATTATAGTGAAAACCAATAGTTCTTTTCTCCATTTCTTTCCTACTCATCCTCACTTTCAGGCCTCCCAGAAACAGTGATCTATTATATGTTTCTGTGTTTTATTATTTATTTATGAATCAACTTTAAATATTTTCCATTAACTTCTGCATATGAAAATGAGGATTTACCCCAGTTAGACACCCCTAGATGTATTACCTCCCCTCTATGGGCTTGCCGTTCATCCTTTTAATGGTGGTTTTGGAGTAACTATTTTTAATATTGTTGTGATCAAATTTAGTAGTCTATTTTTTGTGCCCTGCTTAAGAAGACTTTCCCTACGTCAAGGTCATGAAGATATTCTTGCATATTATCTTCTAAGAAGTGTATTGTTTTATCTTTTTTACTTAGAGCCATAGTCTATCTGTAATTGATTTTTTAATATGGTGTTGGATAGAGGACAAATTTACATTTTCTGAATGAAAGAATGAATTTATAGCATCATAACCAACTGACGGCTCTCTTTCACAATGTATAAAGAACATCTATAAATCATTAAGAAAATGCTAACCATCCAATAGAAACATGCAAGAATGTTGAAAAAAAGACTTTGCAGACGAGGATATACTAATGACCATTTAATATTTAAAAAGATACTTAATGTAATTTTTCAATTTTTATTAAATTTATTGGGGTGACATTGGTTAGTAAAATTATATAGGTTTCAAATGTACAATTATACAGTACATCATCTATATATTGCATTGTGTGTTCACCATCCTCATTTGTAACCACAGAAATGCAAATTCAAACCATAATAAGAAACCATTTTATTTTTAAATGACAAAATTAAGAAATCTTACAATAGTAAATATAGAACATCAGAGAATCTTCTGAAATGCCGATGAAAATATAAATTGTTAAAAACCATTTTAAAAATTATTTGGCTTTGCCTATTAAAGTTGAACATACATGTGCCCCATAATCCAGCAGTTTTACTCTTCATTGCACAAAAGCACCAAAAGATGCGTATAAGAACTTTATAGCAGTATTATTTATAATAGTTCCAGATTGGAAACAACACAAAAGTCCATAAACAGTAGAATGAGTTAATACATGGTAGAATATTTTTATAGCAAAAAAAAAGTGATGAATCTCACAATCATAATTTTGAGCACAAGAAACAAAACACACACACACACACACAATGCAGTGCATGATGATATTTCTACGAAGATAAAAGAAGCAACAATCTATACTGATGGAAGTAAATACAGAGATTATTGTTCATGGGTATTGGGGAACCCACTATAATGGGTGAATTAATTCTAGGGCTGCCATAACAAAACATCACAGACTGGGTGGCTTTAACACCAGAAATGTATTTAGTCACAATTCTGAAGAAGTCCAAGATCAAGGTGTTGGAGGGCTTGGTTTCTTTTGAGACCTCTGTCCTTGGCTTGTAAATGGCTGTCTTCTCCCCTGTCTTTACCTGGCGGTGCATGTCTGTGTCCTAATTTCCTCTTCTTATGAGGATACCAGTCACATTGGATTAGGGCCCGCTCTAAGGACCTCATTTTAACTTAATTATATTACATATTTAAAGACTCTCCAAATAAGATCACATTCTGAAGTACTGAGGGTTAGGACTTCAACTTTCTAATTTTGAGGGGGCACAATTCAACCTATAGCAAGGAGGAGAGGGTACAATCTTGTTTTTGAGGACTGTAGCTATTTCGCCTTTTAACCCAGGTAATGATGATAACATGGGGTTTAATTTAGTGTTAATTTATGGCAGGGAACATTTGTTTTGTTTCCTTTTTTGGATGTATGTTATACTTCATGATATAAGGGTTTAACTTAATACAATTAAAAATGCAAATTAGTTGGCTTTGCTTAGAGAACAAACAGCCCTAAATTCTCAGTAGTTTATAACAGTCAACATTTATTTCTCACTCACATTAATTCTTGGTGGCTGTGGATCTGCTTGACCTAGGATGAAGGAACAGTTTTTATTTGGGACATGTTGTTTCTGTGGCAAAGGGAAAGGAAAAAGAGACCTGTTAGAAACTCATAATGTCTCTTCAAACAAAAAATAAGTGCATCATTTTGTAAAAACATTGGTGACCGTTTGCCAAGTACACATCAGTGGCGAGGGATATAGACTCCTTCTTCCCTGAGTGGGAGACACTGCAGATCAACAAAAAATGATACAAAATCCTCTTATGGAAAAGTAGGGGACAAATAACCTGGGACAACAAAATAATCTACAAAATTATAGACCTGGAAGAAAACTTTTGAGATGTTGATGACAGATCAATTCCTGACAGGTCAAAATAACTAAATACTTAAAAAAAATATGGAGGTATGGGACAAAAAAAAATGGAAAATTTGTTTTATAACCTTAAAGTAGGGAAAGTCTAAGTTTGACATTAAATTCTGAAGCCATAAATCCGAGTATATAAAAATTGAACACTATAAATTAGAAAAATGGCAATACACAAAATTAAAAGACAACTTACAAATATTTAAAACTCAAATCACAGGCAAAGGGACATATTTTTTTTGAGAATATAATATGCTTCTACAAATTAATAAGAAAAGGTTTAACAAATTTGTATTGTTTTACTAACTAAACACAAGAATTTTCCTATGTGTTGCCTTCATTCCTGAGGCCCTAGATAATCCAGGTGGACATTCCCAAAAGGAGAAATGTAAAACAGCCCAAACACAGGGGAAGATCCCCAGTCACATTTATAAGGAAAATACAAATTAAAACCATAATGAGGCACTATTTTTTCACCTATCAGATGGGCAGAGATCACAAACTTGGGTAATGATCTTTGCAGGCCAACAGGTAATTTTATATATTGTTGAAGGAATGTCCGTTATTACCTCCACTTCCACTCCAACCTGGCAGTATCTCTCAAAGTTTGTAATGTACATACCCTTTGGACAAGTGGTTCCTCGATTTTTAAATACTTAAATATGCATCCCATGGTTAGTACATGTAAAAGTATAAACTTGCACAAAGATATTTATTACAGCATTGTTTGTAAAAAGAGCAAAATATGGACAAGAAACCTAAGTGTACTTCTATAAAGCACTGGTAAAATAAATTATAGCACACCCATACAATGGAACAATATGCAGCCATTTAAAAAGACACTTTTATATTTGTTTAAATGGAAGGATCTCCAGCATATATTAAGTGGGAAAAAAGGGACATGACGAAAATTTTGTACAGAAGGCCATCTTATGTGGAAAAGAAAACGACAGTCTCTGACTGAAAACTATTAACTGCCTGGGGGGGGAGAATTGAGTGGGAGTGGCTAGAAGACAACTTATGGAGGGAGTCTTATGTTTTACCCTTTTGTATCTATTTATTTTTGTATCATGCATCCGTACTACCTAATTATAACCAGCCAACCAACAAACAAGCAATTGAACAAACATGAATGAACAATCCAGAAAAATTTGGAGAAGTGCTATGAAGAACTGAAAAGATCCCAGGATTTATAATCAAATGGGTCTCAGTTTAAATCCTAGGTCTTACCTGTGGGCCCTTTGTTTCTCTGAGTTCTGTAAAATGTAAATCTGTAAAATAAAGATCATAGTACCTATGTAGCAGCATTGTTGACCGAATTAGAAACAAGGAGCTTGATGTGCCTGGCTCAGGGAATAGTCAGCATTGTCATTGAGTGGAGTCATCTCACAGTTGGGGGAATTAATAACCACTGAGAAGATTAAATCTATTCCAAGTCACACAGGAAGTTTAACGCAGAGTTGTTCCTCAAGGGGCGGCTTTCAGCTTGCTGAATATGGCGGCACTCTCTTCAGGGCAGGACAGAGCTGGATCTGTCTTATGGTTCCGTTTCAAATGCAATAGAGCAGCAGTAATGGGTCTTCTTGTTGTGTTTCCCTCATTATCATCTCAAAGAACTCAACCAGCATTTGGCTGGGAGGGGGAATCTTCTGGGTGGTCATGGGTCCCAAGACGGTTGCCAGATAAAGTGACACTGGAATTTCAGATAAACAACACGTAATTTTGCAATACAGATATATCCCAAATAGGACAGGAGAGCTTAAATGTGGCATACTTATACTACAAAATGATTTGTTGATTATTTGCAATTCAAATGTCACTGAGCAACCTGCCCTTTTATTTGTTGAATCTGGCAACCCTACCCATGAGTGGGAATTCTTGCCTATAGGAGAATTCTTGCATTCATTTGGTAAAATGATGCGAAGGTCCTCAGAGCCTTTGAGAACCACCTCTCCCTGAACATTTTGTGGCATAAATGTTGAGGCAGGAATTGAGGAAAAGGTGAAAACAAGGGAGGAGGAGGACAGTTGTGCCCGATTAACCCACCAGGTAAACCTGCTGCCTCAGTTACCCTCAGCTTTTCCTTTTCTTCCTAGATGAGGTAGATGCCTTTAAAGTGGAGGGTGAGAGGAGGGATGGGAAGGCAGGTGTTTTCCCTTCCTAATGCAGCTCTATTTCTTCCTGAGCATGCGCCAATGACGCTTGCCTTTAAAAGCCAGGGCTGGGCTGCTGGCCGGCAGCGTTGTGGAGGGGCCTGTGCTCTGGGGAAGGTGGGCTTGCTGTTTTCTCTGGGGGCAGGGCGGCGTATTATTTTTGTAGATTAGCAGATTTATAATCAGATAGTGATTGGGGAGAAATGAAGAAATGGTATCTGTTTCTTTCCCTTTCTTTCTGCAAGAACTTTCCTTCTCAGTCCTACCTCCAGGACTTGGAAAGCTGTTTCACAAAAAAGACTTTTCTTTTCACTTGACTTCTCTTACAAAGCCTTGTGTTTTCACCTTTAAAGGAGAGTTGGCTTTTCGCCTCATCCCTCTACCATAGTTCTGAACGAGTCAGTTCTCTAAGGGTTGGGAGACGGCACAACTCCAAAATGTTTCTTTCTTTCTCTTCTGACTCTGTCTAACCTGCTCTAAGAGAAGTGGAAGCTTGAGGCAACTGTCTCTTAGGGCCTCCGGCAGGGAGAGGCTCCTAACTATCATGGCAACTGCTGATACTCCCGCAATGGAAAGGGAGGTCAGGCTCGCCTAAAAGTCGGGCACAGAAATGTGCTGGGCTGTGCCTACCCTCAACTTAGAGACCTGGGGTATGGGGGTGGGGCCGCCCCTTTCCCTAAGCAGGTTGTTTCTAACCAGGGTATATAACCTCTTCATTAGAACTCTGCTGTCCTATTCCCGGGTTTCTCAAAGTAACTCTGAAGGCTAGTGTTGGGATAGAGCCAAGCACGGCTTTCTGGAGCATTGTTCTCCTGGGAGAGATTTTCCCAAATATGAAGCAAGCCGAGAGCTCCAGGGGCACTGTGACGAGCCACACTGCTTTGGGGACTCAACTGTTTGTGCTGAAATCTGGGCTACATAAAAGGCTGGGCTGATGCTAGCAAGCTACTGGAATCCATTTGTGTTCAATAGCAGTTAGCAGTCAAGTACCAGCTGAGTAGAGAGAAGTGGAATAAGCTACACTTGATGACTGTTTTAGGCAGAGGGAAGAGAAAGGAGTGAGCATGTTGTGAGAGGTAGCCTGTTTATCACTTAATTTCACTAGACTTTACCAGCAAAGCTACTAAGAGTTGGATGTGAAGTAATATCTCGATATCATGTGGAACAGTAAAATGGCAGAAGGTGGGTTTATTTTGGGTGCTCTAAATTCAGTGCAAGCCTTAATGCCTTAATGGAGACTGCTGAGCAATGAGTCCTTTCACAAACATGGAGACAAACATCCGGGGCTAGGCATGTCCATCTGATAGCTACACATAAGGCTGCTTCCATCAATGTTAAGCTGATTTTAAATGCAATTTTTTTTTTTACCCTCCCTATCATTAGGCCACTTCTTTACTCTGTCTCTCAGATAGTAAAACTCAGGTACCTCAATTCTGTTTTACAATCAAATACCTGCAGTTGGTACTCTGAAGTGCTGGCTCTTCCTAGTAGCCAGTAACACAGCTGAAATCCTTAAAAAGGCTTTTGCTGCTAGTAAGGTGTTGCAGCCCCCGAGTCACTCCTTCTGCGGGAGGGTATTAAGTGAACTAACTCGTCTTTAGCTGTGACCCCTTGCAGTTGCAGAAGTCTAACTAAAACACTGATTCAAGCAGTCCATGGTCTAGAATCTTCTGGGGAATGTTTCTCTAATCTGCATGAGAAATGGTAGTTTAGGAATCTAAAATCTCAAGACAAATGAGCACAAGTTAAAAGGATCAAGCCTTCCAGTAGTCCTGATATCTAGTGTCAGAAAGCTCTTAGGAAGAGGTTGGCTTTCCCTCTTTGACTCTGCCTCCCCACTTTGCACAGACTCAAGTTTCCACAGACCATGGCCAAGAGCTCTTCCAATCGAGTGATTTATTTCTGCCAAGCAGAGTTAGGGCAACCAGCTGGTAAAACCATTTAAGAAGGACTGAATTGATTCTCATGACATGAGGTGTTGTAAGACTTATAACAAGTTTATAGACCTCCGTGGAAATCTGAGTCATTTTTCTTATCGCCCATATAAAGGTTTTAAGGTGAACAGATGATTGTATGGAGGTGATTATTTGGCAAATAAGGGACATCTGAGCTGTAGTCACAGCAAGTAAACCTCTTTAGCTGGTTGAGGGGGAGGAGAGAGAAAACTTGTAAGGATTTTGGAGAAAAAACTTCTTGGGTTAACTTAGTATCGCAACAAAGTCATGTTAACTAAAGATTCAAAGCTCTCAAATATTGCTACTTGATTATAGATTCTAGAAAGTTGCTTGGAGACGTCTGTAATCACCCACAGTGGCTACATACTTCAAATACTCAGCACTGAGAATAGTACTAGTGTACTTCCCACAAGCATGTCAAGGAGAAATAGATCCCTGACGGAACTTGATGTAAATTCATCAGCTCTTGGTTGTATGAAAGGATTTGAGTAGAAAAGTTCTGGTTAAAGCAACTTAGGGAAGTGGTGAGCTGTCAACTGGCTTTTTGGAGGTTGGATAGAATTTACCTGGGCACAGAGCAGGTGGGAAGTGAGACTGAACATGGTCTGTAGGAACGAGCCTGGCGTACGGGGAGCAATTTGACATCTTTTTTAAAAGGAAAGATTTCTACAACCTGAAAAACCGGAGTATTGGCATCCATTTTAAAAGCTATCTTCGCCTTCTGGTAGTAAATTGCTTTCATCTTTCTAGAATCTTGGGTCCACTTTATTTTCACTGGAGCTGACGCCAGCCCAGAAGTTAGCCATGTTGGCCCAAATACGCCATCCGCTAAATCCTGTGCCTCAGGTCAAGCTGTTGCCTCTGCTTCTAAAGCTCTTTCCGGCTCCTCTCCCTGGCATCTCACATTTTGGCGTCTAATTCCAATGTGGCTAAGTCCTCAGGCTTCTGTAGTTACTGAGAGCTAGGGAGTGTATGAAGTATGGACATTGAAGGTGGCTCTCAGTGCAACTCCAAGTGCTATGTGAGGCTGCTGGGTTCATCATTGTGGGGACAGTCCCAGAGAGCATTTCTGGGCTCTCGGCCTCACGTGGAAAGGTGCTGGCTCGGGTAGTAGATGGCCATCAGCTGTAGCCAGTTAGCCATTGGCCGCTGATAGAACTGCCGTGGCTGAGCTAGCAAGCGCGGGTTGCAGTTAGCAAGTGGGGTTGGTTGGCAGAGAAGCGGACGGCAGATTGTGCATCTTGTGGCTCCTCCTTCCTGTGTCACCAACCCAGCCGCCAGCGAGAATATAGTGTTATGACTCCCCTATCTATGGCTCCGTGGGTGTTCCTTTTTGGCCTCACCATATCCTGTGTTTTTGTGCGGGGAGTGGGAGCAGAGACCCCACATGACAATCACTAACTCAGTTTCATCTGCAAAATGAGAAGGACCACTCTGGGGGTTGTCTTGAATACAGGTAGAGCAACTATCCATGTCGGGTACATCTGTTACATCTGACAGTATCTACTAAAGGAGTTGAATTCTGTGATGGAGAGGAACTACTTGCCTTTTTGCTACTCGGCATCAATACACACTTGAAATTGGTGTTTCCATTCAGTTTAGTGACTTTGAATTTCTAACACTAAAAATTGGGTGTAGCAGAGAAAATACCCACATATTTAAGAGTTGCCCCTAGAGCTTGCATTGTAATGCTGATAAGCAAAGAGGGCATATATGGCCCAAGTGGGCAGAACAGATCTATAAGATAATGTGATAACTCCTTGTGTTACATCAACTTGTGTTACATCAGTGTGTAGCAGAAGCCTTGTAACTGCCTCAAACAAAAGAGGTAAAATGTGTCTCCATGCTCCAGAACCCACAAGCAGCTGGTTTGCTACCACTGCTCCTGCATACCTGTCCAAGCTTCCCTACTGAGCTGAGTCTGGGAAAGCAACTCAAGTAACCCTTCCCACTGTTTACCTAATAGCTGAATGGCAGGCCCATTGAAGTTGTGAGGACAAAATCCATTCCAGTTTTAGCTGGTTTCCCTGTTTACAGCAATGAAAGATAGTAACATGAGGATATATCCCAACATTTCTCACATGGTTTGGGGCCTCTTTGAAATATTCTAAAGAAGAAAAACAGTTTAAATGCAATGCTTCACCTGACACCAAATATGGTGAGACTATTCAAATGTGTCTAAACTTGAGGCCCAGGCCAAGTAACTGCCTGTTTTCTCCCTCTTTCTTCCTCCTTTTATTGGACCAGCAGCTGTCTGATCATGCTGCTATACTTGAGATAATCTCAGGAGAAACGTTTCTCTACAGATGTTTAAACGCAATTTACCTGTACTAAATCAAAGACCTAGCCAATAGTCATGCACAAGGAATGCATTTGGCAACTTATTGTCAAATGCCATGTAATTTTCTTGTTCCCCTTGAAAAGCCACAAATGTGGCCAGTGCTACTGGACTGTGATTTTTCTCACTGTTTAAAATGTAGTCTCTTGAGGTAAATGGAGGAAAATAGTTTTCTAACCAAGGAAGGGTATCCTATCTTTGGGGATGAGCCAGGAGTGCAGTTTCCACGCTCTCGCCCTCACATGGAAAGGTGCTTGCTCAGGTAGTAAATGGCCATCAACTGTGATTGGATGGCCATCAGCTGTGGCTAGTTGGCCGTCAGCTGTAACCAGTGAGCCATTGGCCACTAATATAATTGCCGTGGCTATGCTAGCAGCAAATGGGGGCTAGCAAGAAGATGGTGGCTAAGCTAGCAAGCGCGAATTGCAGTTAGCACGTGAGGTTGGTTGGCAGAGAAGCAAACGGCAGGTTGCACATAGTGTGGCTCCTGCTTTCTGTGTCTCCAACCCAGCCGCCAGCAAGAATATAGTGGTATGACTCCCCTATCTATGGCTCCGTGGGTATTCCTTTTTGGCCTCACCATGTCCTGTGTTATGTGGGGAGCGGGAGCTGAGAACCCGCATGACACCCTGCGTGACACTATCCTAAGTAGGAAGTTGGCTGCCCAAAAGCAAAAGTCAGTGTTCAAGTTTCCCAGAAGTTAATCATTGAATTCCAAGTCCATCTGGTTCTATGCATTAAAACAAGCTATTCTAGTACTAGGGGCTTTATAATATAACCCACCATTTCAATGAAATGAGTTATTTTTTTAAAATTACCTATCACCAATCTTGACCCTTGTGGATGAGTTGTACTTTCTGCTGAATGGAGATGTCTATAAAGATTTGGGTAGTTAAGACTTCTGGTTTGGGGCGTGTAAGGTAAGGAATTTAGAAGTGGTCACTCACGCACGCAACTAGGAATAAAGCTAAACGAAGTCAACAACTCTTCTTGGGTCCATCAGAAAGTTAGGAGTACAGGACAAACTGCTCCTAAAATTGAAGAGTCAGGAAGATAATGAGAAGAATGACCAGAGCAGAAACTCAGTAACAGAAACCTTCACAGGACCCAGTATTTAAATAGGAAAACGAACTGTAACTGATGGTTGCTAGAGCCTCAGTGTGGGCCAGTTGGAGAGTTTAAAAACTCCAGGGGGCCTGGTTTTGGAGGGCTCCACCCTTTTGTGAGTTTTACCCTCTAGGAGTTTTCAGGTTCTTCCAGTGAAGAGAAAAATCCCTTCTTGCTTTCAGCAGAAGGGGAGAGGAAAAGTAACCATCTTGAAATATTCCACAGCATTGTGTTTCTAACAAGGCCGGCCCTCAAGAGAAACTATCTTACCAAAGTTACCTAACCAACTACTGGGAAAGGAAATACCCAAGTTTAGCCCTCTTTAGCCTTCCATGTGGGAGGAAGGGAAATATCCAACTCCAGGTCTCTCTTACACTTCCTGGAGAGAGGGAAGGAGAGAGAAACTGAAAAGCACTCCTGAAGATTACAGCCCAAGGGCACAGACTCACTAAAAGCCGGAGACCTAATTAATGGACTAGAGAACTTGAGAATGATTTTCCTTTCCTCACACCTTGGCACCATATTATTAGGTTTCCTGATATGACAGGGGAATACATCTGAAAGAAATAGGAATAGAGACAGTGGAAATGTAACGGCTATATGCGATGTCAGAGGGGTGGTAGATTGGGGGAGGAGGGTCAACACTTTGTGAGGGATATAAATGATAAAGGTCTAGTACATTGTTTTGTACACCTGAAACTAATTTTTTAAAAAATGTGTTGCCACGCAACAGCCTACCCATGTGTCTCCTTTTACTTGCCCCTAAAGAAAGGAGAGTCTGTGAGACAGATCCTTTCAGGGACTTTGCTTCACCTTTGTGCTTGTACATTATGTCTCCCTGTTTGGCCCCAAAGATGACTGGACAGTCAAAGACGGGTACGACTTTCCACGTGGAAAGCAACCTAAGACAGGCGCAGTCGAGTGGGGACCTACTAGAGAACTCACAGGGTTCATAGAGGTGGGCACAGCCCCCCAACCTTCCCTGGCTAAGGAGAGCCTCTGCCTCTGTGGCTGCATTCCTTTCCACAACATGCAAGGGAAGAGATTCATATGCATAAAGGTTTTGTCCCTTGGGGAAGTACATACGTCCTGAGACTTATGGTTCAGCTGCCTGCAGGCAAGGGTGATTGGCTTGAATCAGTTTCCTATTATGATATATGGAATTCACAGATCTTGAGATTGACAAGCTTTATCTCCTTTACTTCTCCACCTAACTAATAAAAGCTAATGCGTAGGCCTGATTAGGTGTGTCGAGTCCTTGAGGCCGGAGGTCCCTTGGCCCCGCTTAAACTCTATTCTTGGCTACTGTCTTTTCTTAACCCTGCACTGCCCTCCTCACTTCCCACAACCCTCGTTGCGCAGGACACAACAGAAATGTAGTCTTACTAAAACAAAAATAAAATAAAAAATGCATGTCTGACCTTACTGAAGTCTCTAGGGAACCCCAAAAACCACAGAGGAGACAAAACAAAAAGGATACCAGAGGAAAGTTTAGCCTCTGACACATACTATTACAGCAAATAGTAAACATAACCTAACCCTTAGCCAGATAAACATAAAACCTCACACTAAAGGCCTATTTATCTCAGTTTCTTTTACCCAGTTCATAATGTCCAGTTTTCAACAATAACAAAACAAAAAAAAAAAATCTCAAGGCATACTAAAACAAACCCAACAGTTTGAAGAGACAGAGCAAACATCAGAAATAGATTCAGATATGACAAAGATGTTGGAATTAAGACTGGTAATTTAAAAGAACTGATAGACTAAAGGCTGTAAGTAGACAACATGCAAAAAACATGGATAATGTGAACAGAGATGGAAACGTGAATCTAAAGGAAATGCTAGAAATAAAAAATAGAAACAAAGAATGCTTTGGGGCTCATCAATACACTGGATGTGACCAAAGAATCGGTAAGCTTGAAATGTCAATAGAAATCTCTGAAATTAAAATGCAAAGAGAAAAAAAATGAAAAGGACAGAACTGAATATCTGAATTTTAGGACAATTACAAGTAGTGTAACATGTGATAAGAATATCAGAAGAGAGACAGGTACAGAAAAATATTTGAAGCCACAATGACTGAGAACTAATAGACACAAACAAACAAAAAATAAATCCAGGAAGGTTAGAACATCAAGCCAGATAAATAACACTCCCTTCCCCAAAAACCCAACTATCTACGCATATATGCAAACTGTAGAAAATTGTGAGCCAGAAAGAAGCCAGGAATAAAAAATACACCTTGACAACAGAAGAGTAATAAGAATTACATTGGGCTTCTTTTCAGAAATCATGCAGACAAGACTGGGGTGAAACATTTAAAGTCTTTAAAGAGGGAAAAACAAAACAAAACTGGAATTCTGCATCCAGAAAAATTATTCTTCAAAAGTGAGGGGGAGACAGAAAGATTTTATTAGATAATACAAATTGAGATTTTGTTGCCAGTTGCCAGTAGACCTGCCTTGTAAGAAATGTTAAGAGATTTTCAGAAAGAAGGGAAAACGCTATAGGTTAGACACTCAGATATACATTAGCAAAGGCATAAGAGAAGGAATGAATTAAGTTAAACTATTCTTGATCTGATTGTTAAAAATGTATTTGGTAACTATAGTTAATAAGTAAAATGAATGACAAATTATGATAGGAGAGAGGAATTAGGACTAGAGTATTAAGGTAATTGAAGTACCCATGAAGTGGTATAGTGTTCTTTAAAAGTGTGGTACTAGTTGTAAACGTACATAGATGCAATCTCAAGAACAACCACTATACTAAGAATTATAATTGATATAATAAGGGAAAATGCAATAATAAAGAATGCTCAACTGAAACCAGAGAAAGCAGAATGAAATACAAAAATGAAAGAAAAGGGGTCAAGTGATAGAAACCAGTAACAAATATTAACCCAACTATATCGATCACTTTAATGTCATGGGTCTAAATACAACAGATAAAAGACAGACTGTCGGAGTAGATAAAAAAAAACCACACACAAAAAAACTCAACTATGTGTTCTATAAGAAGCCCAACTTTTAAATAAACACATAGTTCAAAAATAAAAGGATGGAGAAAGATCTCTATGCTAACACTAATCAAAGAACTAGAGTAGCTGTATTCACTTCACACAAAGCCAACTTTATAGCAAGAAAAAATATGCGGGGGCATTACATAATAAAGGGGTCCATTTTTCTAAGACATAATTCCTAATGTGTAGGTATCTAACAAAGCATCAACACACATGAAGCAAAAACCAATAGAACTGTAAGGAGACATGGATAAATCACTACTGTGTTTGGAGAGTTCAACATCTCTCTATAGGTAACTGACAGATCCAGCAGGGAGAAAATCAGCATGGTTGAACAGCAGCACCAATCAATTGAATCTGTCTCCCTTCCTAGTCATGGAAGAGCATATTCTTATTTATTGGCAAAGGTGTCACCATTTAATTGGTATCAGATTCTGACTTGCACAAGTAAAATTGTTGAAAAAAAAATAATAATAAAATAAATAAATTGAATCTAATTGATAGCTATAGAATAATTCAGCAAAGCAGAATACACATTCTTCTCAAAACTCACACAGAGCTTTCAAGAGCCCATTGTGGGTTGTAAAACAGACATTAACAAATTTGAAAGAATAGAAATTATACAAAGTATGCTCTCAGAGTGTAATGGAATCAATCATAGAAGGATAGCTAGAAAAAAAAAAAATTAAAATACCTGAAGATTAAACAACACACTTCAAAGTATGCTCTCAGAGCATAATGGAATGAATCATAGAAGGATAGCTAGAAAAAAAACATTAAAATACCTGAAGATTAAACAACACACTTCTAAATAACACATGGGTCAAAGAAATCTCAAGAGAATTTTTAAATTTTGAATTAAATTAAAATGAAAATTCAATCTTACCAAAATTTGGGATTCAGTAAAACAGTGCTCAGAGGAAAACTTATAGCACAGTATGTATATTATGAAAGGTCTAAAATCAGTCTAAGCCCCCATTTTACCTTTAAAGATCTTTTTGCTAAGCAGTGCTCATAAGAGACACCTATTAACTTCTATGGCAATGAATTAAACTTAGTGTGTTAAACTTAGTGTGTTTTTCAATTTTGATTTAGGGTGCTGTCAGTTTGGAACTGCTAGGAAACAGAGGCCAAGATGGATTAAGTGTGTATTGGGGAAAATTCCAGTGAAAGGTAGAAGGGGAGGGAGCAGGAGTAGAACAAACCTATACACAGCTACATAGATCTGGCCATGTGAAAGGAGGGGGGGAAGGAAGATTGAGAGTCCCAGGCTGCAGTGCATTTCTACAGGTCTCTGCAGGCCAAGAGGGGAGCCTGGGTACAAATATTGCCTCCAGGGGAGTCCACATTGAGCACCAATGGCTTGGAACTTCTCAGAAAGAGCATAATCGCAGTGGGAAGACCTTGGATTTAACGGGGAATCCACTGGAGGCTCATATTACTAGGCTCCCTTGAAGGAGAGCTGAGTGGTTGTGCCTCCATGGCCACCAGAGTCCATTCTGTGTGCTACAACAAATCTGTTTTTCCACGCTCAGGGATTGATTCTTCCATCACTCCCATGGGCGCCTCTTCTTAAAGAGAAACATGAGGAAAGGGCAGCAGAAGGAGCCAGCTTCCTGTACAGTAGTTGACACCAGGGCAACAAGGAATGCTTCCTGCTTCCTGTCTTCACTCCCCACTCTAATTCTCCTCGCCCTCAGGTACCAGGTCAACAGATCTTGGCTCAATTGATGGTGTGACCCAGACCTTCACTCCTAAGGAGCTGAATCACTTGGCAAGCACTCTTAATTGGGGGCAGCTGTGTGTTTCCATACAGGTACAGCAGCTCATGCAGAACCAGGACCACCTGGTTCTATGTGAATCCACCCTACCTCTCAGAAAATGAACCTCCAGCTCTTCCAGGATGAGCCCAATTAAGTTAACTTACACCTAATGGGCAGAAATGGATAAATCACTACTGTATTTGGAAAGTTCAACATCTCTATAGGTAATTGACAGATCCAGCAGGGAGAAAATCCGCATGATCGAACAGCAGCACCAATCAACTGAATGTCAGTCTCCCTTCCCAGTCGTGGACGAGCATATTCTAGTTTGTTGCCAAAGCTGCCACCATTTAATTGGTGTCAGATTCTGACTTGCACAAGCAATATTGTTGAAAAAAAAAAAATAAAAATAAATAAAAATTGAATCTAATTGATAGCTATAGAATAATTCAGCAAAGCAGAATACATTCTTATATCCTCCAGGATTAAAGCCTCTCTGGGCTCCATGTAGGTCTTTGGTGCTGTCAAGTTGAATATTCAAAGGCAGTAGCAGCTAGATGGCCTTCACGAGATGGGACCATGCTGTTGTGCGCACATGTAGGCATCTCTCTGTCATGGCTACACCTTTCAGTTGCCATTGTGCCAGATCCAGGTGGCCAATGACAAAGGCTATCTAGTGTCAGTGGGCTGAGTTGTTTTGTCTACTTGATTATTCAGTGCTTCCTCTATGGTACACGCTTTGTGGGGAAGTGTTGACATATGATAGAAAAATCTTCATATGGCAGTATGGGTGTCATATATCTGTACTCCAGCACCCTTTGTCTGTTTCTCATCTCCCAGTTTTTCCCAGGCCTCAACATAGACAGCCAGGCCACTGGCCAGTGTGTGGGAATCTCCACGTATTCTCATCTTGAGCCACTTCTTTCCATAATGTAGATGACCACATATGTTCCTTGTATCTGCCCATTTAGAATGTTTCTGTTATTTTCTATTAAGGCCACCCCTGATAACCAACTAAAATGTAGCAGCTCTCCAATTTTGACTTATACCCAAATTTTTGACTTATACCCAAATGTAATTATCGGAGAATTTAAATTATTCTCATTTGTAACTGTGTTTCCGGGTCGCGCCAGAGTCATTTGGTACTAAAAAGACTGGGGCCTGTCCCCACTCCCCTTCTTCCCATAGATGCCCCCACCTTTCAAACTGGTTTGTATTTATTTCAAAGGAAGAAAATATATTGATTCTTAGAAAAAAAAAAACTCATCATAAACCAAGCTCAGCTCTCCTCCTTCAGCTGATGTGTACAAGACACATCGGGCATTGATGCAATGTTAGTACTAGGTAACATGGGTGTTTGAGCTACCTATTAAAGCACATTGTGATCTCTGGCTATTCCATTTCTACCTTACAATAGATGGTTGTTGGTCCTGTCTGAACTTATGAATAAAACTGGTAAGTCAGATGGAACCAAGCTAATAGTGGGTAATTCCAGTCATGGTCGTTTGGAGCACATTGGTCAACCTTTTGATCTCTACTCAGCAGAATGCTAACAACTGCTTGAAAGGCATCAGTTCTCCACTGTGAATTGCATGGGCCTTCCCACCCACTCTCCACAGACCTGCATAGCCTTAAAAAAAAAAAAAAATTTTGTTGTGCTGTAACTTAGACCATAAAACTCACCCCTTTTAAGGGTACAGCCTAACTTAGTAAATTCAGAACTGTGAATCTATCACCACAATCCAGTTTTAGATTATCAGCCCAAAAATATTCCTCATACCCATTTGTAGTCAATCCCTATCCCTATCTCCTGTCCCAGACAACTATTAATCTAATTTTTATCTCCTAGATTTGCCCTTTCTGGACATTTCCTAGAAATGGAATTGTATAATACATGGTATTTTTCTTCTGGCTTATTTTCACTTCACACGTGTTGGAAGCTCATCCATTTTGTAACATTCATCAGTAGTTCGTTCCTTTCTATTGCCTAATCCAACTCACCTTGTTCATCAGCCAACAGATATTTTTCTACTTTTTGACAATTATGAATAAATGCTTTTATAGATATCTGTGTACAAGTCTTCAAGTATTTGTGTAGATAAACGTTTTCATTGCCTTTCCTTTCTTTCCCCCCATGCATAACACAAAATTTATTTTAACTGTTAAGTGTACAATTAAGTGCTATTTTATATTCAGAATGGTATGCAACCATCACTGCTATCTATTTTGAAGACTTCTGCATTACTCTAAGTAGAAACTGTAACCATTAAGCAATAACTCCCCACCCGCCTTCTCCCTACCTCTCGTAACTTCTAATCTACTTTCTATCTCTATGAATTTGCCTATTCTAGGTACCTAATAAGTAGAATCAATATTTGTCCTATTTTCTGTCTTATTTCTTTTAGCAAAATGTCCTAGAGGTTCGTCCATGTGGTAGCATGTATCAGAACTCCATTCCTTTCTATAGCTGAATGATCTATTTTGTGCATATGCCCCATTTTGTTCAATCATCTGTAGATGGACACTTAGGTTGTTTCTCCTTTTTGGCTGTTGTGAATAATGCAGTGAACATTGGCTTTTAAGTATCTGTTCGAATCTCTGCTTTCAATTCCTTTGGCTATATTTTCTGAGTGGAATTGATGGATCATAGTAATTCTACTTCTTTTTTTGAGGATTCACCAAGCTTTTAGTGTCTGCACCATTTTATTCTCCCACTAACAATGCACAAGGGTTTCAATTTCTCCACATCCTTGCCAAAATTTCTTTTTTAATACCACTTCACACCCATTAAAATGGCTCTCATTGTGGTTTAAATTTGCATTTCCTTAATGACTAGCGACAATGAGCATCTTCATGTACTCGTTGGCCATCTGTATATGTTCTTTGGAGAAATATCTGTTCAAGTGCTTTGTCCATTGTCTCATCCTGCACCACACAAGGAGGGTTGTGGGGAGCTAGGAGGGTGGTGCAGGGTTAAGAAAAGACAGTAGCCAAGAATAGCGTGCAAGTGGGGCCAAAGGACTCCAGCATCAAGGACTGAGCCCCGAATTGGGCCTACGCATAGCTTTTATTAGTTAGGTGGGGCTGTAAAGGAGATAAAGCTTGTCAATCTCAAGATCTGAAAATCCTATACATTATAATAGGAAACTGATTCAAGCCAATAACCCTTGCCTGTAGGCAGCAGAACCAGTAAGTCTCAGTGTGTGTGTACTTCTCCAACAGACAAAACCTTTATGCATATGAATAGATGGAGAGCCCATCATTGAATCTCTTCCCCTGCAGGTTGTAGGAAGGAATGCCGCCACGGAGGCAGAGGCTCCCCTTAGCTGGGGGAAGTGGGGGCCTGTGCCCGCCTCTATGAACCCTGTGGATTCTCCTGTTGGTCCCCACTAGGCTCTACCTGACTTAGGTTGCCCCCCCTACCCTGTGGGGAGTTGTACCTGTCATTGGCTGACCAGCCATCTTTCTGGGGCCAAACAGGGAGACATAAGATGCAAGCACAAAGGTGACGCAAAGTCCCTGAAAGGATCCGTCTCACAGACTCTCCTTGCTTTAAGAACAGGTATGAGGAGACAGACAGGTAACCCAGCTGCTGCGTGGCAACAGTCCATGTATTACATTTCTTTTTTTTTTTTGTAATTCTTTATTCTGCATACTAATTCCTTATGATTTACGAGTATTTTCTCTCATTCTGTGGGTTGTCTCCTCCTGATACTTAAATGTTTGAAACGTGTCACTGGGTGGGAGCTTTCCCTTTATTGGAATATTTTCCCAGGTCACCAACTATTCAATCATGCCACCACTTCATGACATGGATTATCTTTGTCCTCAGTTTCACTCAGGGTGGGGCTGTCCTTGCCGGCTAAGCAGTGAGGGAGTGAATCCTCAAGCCATTCTACTACTTGCCTTCTCAAACCAATCCCTTATCAGTTCAGATCCTCAGAAGCAGAAGCCAAGATTGAATTAGACTTATTAAGGGAAGCACACTGATGTGCCACTGACTCCTGTGAAAAGAGAGATGGGAGCGAGATTGGGTAGGAAAAATCTCTCTACAGGTTAGTTCTAAAACTCTAGGCTAGGCAATGGCGTCCTAGAGCAATCATGGTCCGTTATGAGGAGGTGTACGTCCGAGGGCAGTCGGCTGGCTGGCAGCTCTCAATGCGTGGCCTTGTCGTGAATGCCATGGCAGGTCACTGAGGACTGTCCACTGACTGTTTCTCATAATGGAAATAGGAGTGGCACACCTCCATGGTCACAGAATTAGGGGCTGTTGGATAATTAAGTAGAGAAATTAATGTTGATTCCTGTTTCTTCACTATGGTGGAATTCCCCAGGAAATTTTTCTCTAAATCACTGGAAGCTCTTCCAGTTGAAGAAATCCAAATAACGAATGATTTTTCTGCTGGGTATTCTCATCTTACGAATGTAACCAATGTTACTTCCACAAACAGAAGGCAAACCATATAAACTTTTAACCTGTGTTTTGTATTCATCTAATCATGGTCACTACCAGTTTGGTTCTTATATAGAATGATAGGTTTAAATACCCTTTTTAAGAAATACTTTGTGTACTTACTCTGAGCACAGGGCTCCATAAAAGAGAACTTGAAGTGGTTGGTCAGAAAAAGCCCAGCCTGTCGTTTGTATTCATACATGGTAGGGTAACTTAGGACTTACGTAAGAAGTAACTGCACAGCAGTGAAGATTAATTCCAACTAAAGTTGGTTTGTTTTGACTGATTGGTGTGAAGGCTTCCTAGAAGCTGCCATTTGACTTAGTTTTGGATGAATACTAACAAGCCAACATTAGGAAGATGTAATTTATGAAGATGCATGATAAATGATGCTGGGAACAATAAGTAGTCCATTGAAGATTGAAAACCTGGAGACACTTAAATGCCAAAACCTTTGTTTCCTTTTGTTATTGTTCAAATGCTTCTCTCTGGGGGCATGGAGAAATAACAATTATGTGAAATGCAACAGAAAGAGTCCTTCACGTCTATTCCCATTTGCACCTTGAGTTTTTGGCTCATCAATGAAAAGGATGGAAGATATTACTTATTGTTTTCATGCTCAGAAAATTGATTACTTCAGGGTTCCAAGTTCTTGAAACTCCCCCAGTGGAAATTGATGGTGCCTCATATCCTATTAGGGGCCACCTGACAAGGCCTTCATGTAAAACTGAACAGAGAAGCTAACTAATCAGTTGTTCACATGCAAATTGTCCCCCCAGGACTGACAATGATCCCAACTGGTGTTCTTACAGGCCTGGGAAGAAGACCATGAACGTTTCTCCTCAGACATTTATGCCACTATAGAAATACCAGTCAAATATTGCAAGTCATAAAAGGTAATGTAAAACAGATGTCTTTACCTCTTGGAAGTTTAACTTGGTTTTGATCAATGATGAGCTTATGTTAAACGTAGTGGAAAGGACATGCAAATGTTTAGGTTTTTCTTCATGAGTACCAAGAATGTGTTTCTTTTTAACACCTGAAGAATTGTCTAGCTATAACAAATTAAACGTTTAGAAATATGGACCCTTGGAATACAAAGCAAGAGAACTGACAACCTAGAAAATATGCTTAGCAATGAGCATATACCTACATACCTCACTTTCTACAAATGCAAATCTGGACTCTGGAAAGAGTCTACAAATATAGTTAAGAAATGAATCCTCTTTTCAGGGAAACTTCTGGATAACATTATCTTTGTAATATATGTTACCTAATGTGGTAGCACCAGCCTAGAAAAGAGCAAATAATTCAACAGCAGACAGCATCCCTGTTTTTCATGCCAAGCACTGTAGGGTATCCTCATAAGCCCATATGGTAGATGCTATTAACATACCCACTTGACAAGTGAGTAAGTTGAGGAACAGAGTAAGGAAATGGCCTTTCCTCGTATTGCTGAGACTTAATGTCGTCTGACTCCAAAGCCATTTCTCTTTAATACTCTATACTCTTTGTCAACTCTATACTCTCATCTGTTAGAGGCATTCTGGCCTCTGCAAGCACTTGAAGTTACATAAGGAGTTATGTAGTTAATCCTTACGTACTTGAACCCCAGGATAATAGTGAGAAATCTCATCATGCTGTCTGTCAACTGTGACTACGGCACATTTAGTCCTTTCTCAAATTGTGGACTGAAATGAAGATTTCAATAGTGGTAGAGAGTATAATGAAGCAATAGGGGACAGTGTCACACTCCCCCTAGGGCATCTTGGCAACTTAAGTGGGCAATTTTAGTTGTCACAATCACTTGGTGGCTGACAATGCTGGCAATCAGTGGGCAAGACTCCGGCAACTCCAGAGTGCTAAGTGTCAGGATGTCAGTAATTGTTAACAGTGCTACATGGTGCATTAACTTACAAGCAGGTGAAAAAAAAACTTTAAAATATGAGCTTGGAGCTTAACGATTGTACTGGTTATTAGTTATTGAATTTGTACTGGTTGTTGAGTTTTCTAAGCATGCAACATCTCAGGCAAGGTTGGATTTTGGTAAAATTCTGAAAAAGTACATATACTTTAAAAACATCTTATTAAAGATAACACTAGTGGTATGTATGGCCACTTCGGTGCATTTGCATTGGTCTGCATTTGTAGTTGTCACCTTCTGGAGTTTCTACATACAGGTACAAAAATCTGACTACTTCATTACGTCTTCTAGTGTAGTTGTCTCAGAAACAATACGTGTGTACTTTAATCTTATAGCCAGTATTAATCTCCAGAAAGTGTTGAACAGAAAACACTTGGGTAGTAGGAATCAATAGTTTAAATGGGAAAACAAAGCATTCCCAGCCTCTCTAAAACCCCAATCGATTTCTTGAAATATCACTAAAACACCCATAAACATATAATAATCTGCCAAGGATTTTTATGACAATGCATTTAAAATACCTTTAAACCCATGTATTCACTACTGGTTTAATTAAGTGTATGTTTGTACAGAATTAAGATCTCTGAACACTGCCAGGAGAGAACTTGGACCCATAAGGGGCTAAATGCTAAGGAAAAGTGGGGAAGATGATGGTCATAAGACGCAATGCATTTAAATGTGAGCACAGGCAGGACTCTATCAGGAGATAACTAAGATGACTTGTGTGCAACTCACGGTTCTTTGAGTCATTTGTAGGTCAACAATGTGAACATAAATAATCTCAAAACTGAGACATGTTTGAGGATACAGTAAAAACATTTTTTAAAAGGTGCATTAAAATCTGTTCCACTTTAAACTAAAAGGAACATACATACTCTGCTTAAAAACAATGGGGATTCTTTTCCCCCCACTAGAGAAATGATTTTCACAATAATAATTTTCAACTGAAAATGACTTGAAACCTGACTCTCAATACTTGCCATTCATGGGATTTTGGCAAAGTCACTTTACATCTTCAGTTCCCCCGTCAATAAGAGGGATTGTTACCCTCTAAGGGTGTCTGAGCTCAGTAGAGTCAGGAAGAGAATGCAGTTAAGCTATCACCCACCAAAACTCGGTCTCCCAGTACATTAAGCAGATCTGTGTTGTGTACCCTAGACCTTAGCTTTTATCCTTGCCAGCACATACTAATCCTGTCACTTGTCCAGACTCACTTGGGTAGTGGACTGAAACGGGGGTTGTCCAGAGGCAGGTGGGAACTGAGGATGAAGAGCTGATTCCATGTCTTTGGAAGGAGTGCTACTCCACCCAGCTGTTTTGTCCTGGAACATTGTTCCACATGGAAAGACAAGCCAACTCTTCTAGTGAGTAGCATAGCATTGATTCCATTGGACCCCAAGCTGTTTGCTGTGATGACCTCATTCTGGTGTTGGTTTTTCGAACTTAGGTGAGCTCTAGTTTCAAGCTGCCTGGATACTATGTCTCTACAGTGAAAGTCCTTTCTTTTGGGTAGAATAACTGAGTCTCTGAAATAACAAGAATCTCTAAAGCAAATGGAAAACCCTACTTTTGTGAAAACGAAGCTTCCTGTAACTTCTCAAGAGATGCCATGTTCATTCTAGCGATGTTGTGTGATGAAACACTTCATCTCTTGCGCTGCAGCATTCCCTTAGATTTCCCCCTTAGGCACCTAAGGGTTTTATAGAATGAACAACCTCAGGTATGTAGTGACCCACCTCTTCTTGGGACTGTTGTGTTAGGGTAGCAAGTAAAAGTGCATTTTCAGTGGTCTAGTCTACATCCTTAAATATGACAGCTTCCTAAATCAAGTAATTTTGTCAGGCATAGTTATTGCACTGAACAGAAAGATTTCTATTGTTTACCAGAAAAGTTCTTAGCTATAAAATTATTTTTAAATGCATAATTAATTTCTGCCTTTTTCTCTATTAATAGCATAAAATTCTCTTGGTTCTGATTTGGGACGATAAGAGATGACCTTTTTACTTCTGGTTGTGATTGCTCACCTAGCTTGAGTATTGGGAGCTAAATTGCTCCTAAATAGTTCTGGGATGTAGCCCTTTTAACTTAATTTATAACCTACACGTTTTTCTTTTGTAAGCAAGAATCACTGCTAATGTTAGTGTCGTGAATTAAATTCACTGCTAACTCAGGTCATCCTCTGGTTTGATTCCAGTCCAAAGTTGCAGTGGTTTGGTTTTGTTACATAATGAAGCCTGGCCAAAACATTAAAAAAAAAAACAAAAAAAAAACTGTTCTATAACTCTGAATGTCCTGGAACTGATTTGACCTCTTAAACCACACAGGTGGTGTATACGTCTTGGTCAGGTATAACAAAGAGCCATTGGGCTTACTTATCCTAGCACCTTTCATGATGTCTATAGGATAAAACTGAACATAGCAATTAAGGTCACTAGTATTTAGTGGGTATTTTCTCCAACACCACTTCTTATAGCAATGGCGCAGGGACTCGCTTTTCTGTGCTTCTAATGTCCCCCAGGATGAAATGGTGCCATTCCTTCTATATGTTTGATCTGAAGGCTCTTTGATAAAGAGTCCCAGGCCAGTTGCCTGGAGACTGAATGTTTAACAAGTATCTCAGATGATGCTTATCAGACAAACTTAGGTAATGCTGCAAGAAAGGAACAGGTTCATGATGGAGCGTGTTCTTAAAACATCCGTAGTAAATTCACTGGTGTCCAGCCTTGCCACCTCACACTTGAGTCCTATTTATGAGCCTGGCTATGTGATGGATTATATCTTTGAACATAATTTGGGCACAGAATGGAGGCTGGTTCTTGGCATCAGAACGTATAATTCTATAATCTTAGGGTACTGTTTCCCTCTAATGTACTACATTTGAAATTCTTTGGCATGACTTGTAGACGGACCCCGTCTTCCCCTCGTAAGCATAGGTTGGAAATTGCTTTGGGAGAGACTGTCCATCGGCAGTCACCAAAGGTGGTAGAACTTAAAACTGTGTCCGGTAACTTCTCACAAGAAGCAATGAAGGTGATTTTTGTAAGCCTAAGGTTTTTGTGCTTTATCGGGGCATTCAGATCTGAGCACATTTTGCACAACTTAAGAGTTCAGGTTGGGTGTAATGTGGGATCACCTCATCTAAAAGAAACTTCCATACACTAAAAAGCACTCAAGTCTTGAGGGACCCCTCACAAGTGTCCGATATCCCTCCCAGGTCAATCTGCATCCATCACAGCAACTTGTGTGTGGTCTTACCTGCGTCACCTCTGGCAGGAGCATGTTTGATCACTCTTCACTTAACTCTAGTGACGATGTCAATTTACACATAAACGCTGTTGGAGGTGTAAACAAATATTCCCCATATCCCACATCCTAATTATCACTTGGTACAGTGTGACTTAACAATCTTGTGGGTGTGAAATGGTATCACACTGTGCCTTAAATGTCCACTTCCCACAAGTGCACTAAAAGTGAAGTCGCTGAGGATGGCTATAAACGTGAACGTGATGGGAGAATAACATATACATGTTGTACCAGTGACTCAAATGCCCTGGCACTCTTGCTGTTGGTGATGAGACTTTTAAGGATGGTCCCTTAATTGTAAGAAAAGTCTCCAACAAAGCAACGTGAAGCCTTCAATGTACACAGTAGTTGCATTCCAGGAAAACTCTGCATAGGTTAAAACTATGCCCAAAACACTTGACGCCAGACGGAGTTAGATTTTAGACGTAGCTGTTTTTGCCCCACGCTGCCTGTATCAATCACAACCCCGGTCTATAGTGCCTCAGTAGAAGTTTGCAAGGCAGAGCTTCCCTTTAGGATTTGCTTCTTTCAACTGGGTCATCTCGAGAATGCTGAGCACAATCCTTACTTGCCAGTTTAGATCTGAGCCTTAAATAAAAGTGCCCAAATTTGGGTGTTTGTGTCATAGAGTTTTTTCTTCTTTTTTTTTTTCTTCTCACACCAGAAATTGAAGTTTTAAAGTTTTTTTCTTCCATTTTCTTTCTTCATTTCCTTCTGATAGACTTTTGACTTATTCAAAGTCTGTGTCTCTTTACTCCAATTGCCTTCTTTGACATTTTTGATGTGAGCACCTCTATTTCTAACCACTAATTGGACACCGTTTCTCTTTCAATTCTGAAATTTTAAAGTTCGATCACATTACAGGATAAAACATGAGTGATTGTATAACAGTAATATCCACATCAACAATCTTCTGTTTAATGGAAAAAAAAACGGATACCAAAAAATGTCCTATCTTAGGAGAATCTGCTTGCTCTTGTCTCCCCTAGTTTTCCTCCAACGGAACTGAACACCCTAAATGAAAACCCCACTTCTGCCTGTGGCCAGGCATTTCATAGTATCTCAGGCCATGACATATTGGCAAATCTTAGACTAAGTTTTCATGAGTGGTGTTAAAGAAAACAGGACTGATTACACGAGGCCTACTTTGAAGTGTGGGGAGAAGTCTCTTGTTCTCACATCTCTCTAACGTGTGAGCAGGGAAGTTTTGCCCTATTTCAGTTATACAGAATAAGTCTCATATCGCAGTTTCCCATGTAAGTGGACTCCTGACATGGAATTTGATTGCAAATAGTTCATTTGGGAGATGCAGGAAAGCTGGTAGAAGGGTAGGGAAGTGATACGGAGAGAGGAGGGGGGGGGGTCACATGAGAGGCTCTTGGCAGATGAGTGAGCAAGTGGGTGACAGCCAGGGATACATTCCTCTTAGGATAGACACCAGTCAATGGCCCACTATGGTGGCAGTGCACCATGGTACCAGTGTCACCCTAGGCAGGACTCTTTATGGGCTCTGAAGCTTCATATGGCACTGGCAAAGACTTAGATTAACATGGTTTGACAGTTCTCCCTGCCCAATCCAGCTTCCTGGCCTTTTATATCACAGGTGATAACTTCATTATAAACCTTACGCCTGCATAGTTCTTTTCAGTATCTGCTTCCGGAAGACCCCGTTTGCAACAGCTTCCTTACTGGGCTAGAGCCTGATACAATGTGATCTCCTATAGCTATTTAGGTCATCAGGTGCCCAGCTCATGATGGGCAGCTCAGGTTGCGTAGTTGCTGGGTGTATCAGGCTCTGCAAGGACCCAGCAACAATCTTGGAGTGGCTCTTCAAATGCAGTGTAACTGGAGGTAGAAGAGGACATGTGTCTTGAGGCTCCATTCAGCATCCTCTCTGCACCAGCACCTCAAACTTCAGTGGATCTGCAGAGCATAAGGAGAAGGGAAGGGGGTCCCACCACCTGGATGAGCTGGAGAGTTTCACTTGTTAAGCTCCTGTTCTCAGCAGGCTGTGAAATTTAAAGCTACTAGTTTAACCATCTAGAGGAATACACATGATATTCTATTGTCTTCTAGCTCCTATTATTGGATATCAGATGCCAAAAAAGTCATTATTTTGTTTTCCTCTCTAAAGGCTTATAAAAGAAAGCCCCCTCTACAAATTTTCCATAATATATACAGCTATTTCTTTTGTCGTCAGTCCTGCCTGGATTGACCTTACAAACAGTCCTTTCAAATCAATCTTCAGCTCAGGGAAATTTGCTTATATTAGTTTCACTCTCACCTTTTCCCTTCAGGAACGCCTGTCTACGTACTAATTTTCCTGCTCCTCCTCAAGCCTCTGCATCTTTCAGTTTTCAATTTCCTTCTTGTGTCTATCAGGCAAAACCTTCCAATTTCCATATACTTACTACGGCTCAAACATCCCTAGTAACCACATTTGAATCAGTAAGTTCTCATTTATGCACAGATGTTCTTGTACCAGGAACGGCATCACATCTTTCAAAGGCCACTAAGCTTTCTCTAAACTCTTGTCCTGCTGTTGGGTTTCACTTGTACACAGTGAGCTCTTTGGATCATATGTAGGTGTTGCCTACAGAACTTCAGCTCCATCCCCCAGTGCTTGCTCTCGTCCTTCCCTGTCTCAGGGCACCAGTGACTTTTCCTGGAATTACTTTTCAGGCTTAGTGTCAAATTGTTCTTTTCCCCTCCTCCCATTGTCCTAAAAAGCAGTGTTTTGAACACTTGCTCTTCAGTTGTTACTAGGAAACCTCTTGCCAATAGTCCTGACCTTATTTATAGTTAATCTCATTCAGACTCTAGGCAGTAGTGAAAGTGTTTAAATGCAGATTTCTGATTATCATCACACTGCCAGACGCATTGAGACACTTACTGTTTATATGATCCTTTCTAACGACTTCCATTCCCCAGTCCTCACAAATCATAGCAACCTTGGACACACGGCAATGTTAAAAGAATATGTAGCACTCCCAACTTGGGTTTGCGATCACAATTCATCTAAGAAACCGTATAGTTCTAATCTGAGTCAATAGAATCCTAGGAATTTGCAGAGAAGTCGATTGGTAGATAAATCTCACAATACAGGGATGCCCGGTTCCAGTTTGACTGGATCACAGGCCCGCATTTAGGAGGCTATGGCTTTCTCCTAGGGGCACTCTGTCTCCTGGACATCCAGGCAGCTTTGTGCAGTAGACTGGGGACGTGGATAGCTCCTGACACAAGGACGCCTTGGATATGTGCAATATTCCACGTGGTTAGTTTCAAAGGTTCATCTTTTACCAGATCCCAATCGCAGGTATATGTGGCTTAGCTACTTCTTCTGCCCGTGATGTTTCAGCTTGAAGACTCAAAGAAAAATCTCACAACTGTTTTCTGAACTGCAAAAAGTGTGTAAAACATGGAGCAAGATATACAGCAGCCAGCACCTCCTGTCAAATTCCCTGTTGCTGTGAGGCAACGGGTGGGTGAAGTCCCGACAGTATCAATAAGTGAAACCAAAGTCACTGTCTCAGGGAAGCTATATTTTAGTGAATGTTGTGAAGAGCGTAAGGGCAGATCATCTCATTGCCTGAAAACCATGAGTTTGGGCATTTGTATTCCTATCACTTTATATCAGTCTCAACTTGGGTGGTGGGAAAGGGGCAGGTGTACCTTCAAACAATGAATATTTGGTATGAGCACCACTCAGTACCTTTGGGAGATGCAGGTGGCAACTTTTTGTCCAGGTACCTAATCATTACGTGATTATAAAATTCGATTCAGTACAATGGCCTAGATGTTGCAATCTAAGCACTGCTCCCTGTGGGCCTGGTTTGAATTGGAGGCCTTGGCTGATATGACACATGGGCCCATATTCCATCCTGCTTCCTTTTCCCTGCTTGCACCTACATCTTCGATGGGATTAAAGACTTTAGTTTTTAAATTATTTTTACTACCACTTTTTCTCTTCTAAGCTAAACTTCAGCTTCCATTCATCTGTACAGATGCCATTTATCCTGTTCCCTTTTTTATTCAAAGCTCTTCTCAGAAAACACTAAGGAGGCTGCACTACCTTAAATCCTTTTACTCCATTCTACTGCTTAGAGTTTATTCTTTAAAATAGACCATTTTCCCCAAACGGCAATTTTTTTCAGCAGAAATGTCAATGCTTAAGTTTCTTGAATTTCCACGTCAACTACGCTGTTTTTAGTGGATTTTGAACAGTGAGCTAATTCTTGTGCGTGACAGTGAGTGAGTGACCACGACAAACCTTCGACATGGCCTCAGGTCTAGGGATTCACTATTTAGGGGAAGCCAGGAAAAAGTTGTCCAGATAGGTGCTGATACAGGAAGACAAGGAAATCTATTTTTATTTGTGACCTCCTGTGGGTCTAACTTCACACATCACTATGGGAGAAAATCTTGTCTTACTTCAATACAGATCTGAGTTTTGTATTTATAATGATAATCTAATTTGATATAAACTTGATGTTAGGAATTAAGTTTGCTTTGCAAAGGCTCCGGCTCTATTGCATATGCAGATGGTTCTATTTTTTTCCCTTTTGTACGTGCAGAAAAATGCTGCTTTTCCTCATGCTTCCTTTCTGCTTCTTCTAACACTTGGGTTTCAGCATTTCTGATAGCATTTCCTTAAATTCTCCTGTCATTGAAGGGACCTGTTTCTAATCTGTGGCTCAAAAGCTGCCTAACATTATGTGGCTGCTCTGGAAACAGACTAGCATGTCCTTTACTGTCCTTGAAGCCAGTCCATCTGTTTCCCACCCCAGGGAAGCCATTCGAAGCCTGCCTTTCCCACAGGGATCCATATAGCCCTTTTCTCTAGCATCTGGCTCTACAGGATCAGGTTCCTTCTCAGTAAAAGCAGTGCCATCTAAGCACTGAGGTAGGGTTTTCTAATTCTACAGGCTTTAACAAAGATATTCTGCATAGTAGAAAGTGGTACAACTTAACGTCAATGCAGCATTCCGTCTTCCCTTCTTTACTTTGTCTTAAAAAGACACCCTCTATCTTTAGCATTAGAGCTCTTTAAAAATTTTCCCATTATGGTGGATACGTATTAGTACATTATCATGAGATTGTTCAGGTTTTTCTGTGTTGTATGATTAAAATAGAATGTCTAAATTCTACTTAACAGCCAGCATTAGGTTTTGAGTGAAAGTAAAAAGTTATATGATCATACTTGGCTTCAGTAAGAAACATACAAAAATACTTTATCTAGTAACATATAGTATTTAAATAAAACTATTAAAGAAACCACTTTGAGTGTCTGGTATACTGACTCTATTTGGTTTTTGTCCGTGGTTCCTGGCTCAAAGCTCCTAAAAACTTGAGAATTTCTTGAGTGATTGAAGTGTCTTTGGTTATTTATAAGGAGACCCTTTTGATAACACCTGAGTTTATGCTAATGAGATGAGTTAGAGTGATTCCACTAAATAATCTCAGGATGGGGATGGTCTCTAGAAACATGATGTGATTAGGTTAGAAAGTTTAGCCCTACCCACTGATTTCCAGAAAAGGGAAGTGGGGGCTGAAGATTAAGCTCTATAACTCATGAACAATAAGATCTAATGAACTTCTGAGTTAGTAATTCCGTGGGAGGGAGTCCTGGGTGGGTGGTACACCCAGAGAGGGCATGGGAGTTCTGTCCCACTCCCCCACCCCAAACATTGCCCTTTCACATCTCTTCAATTTGGCTGTTCTTGAGTTGTGTCCTTTATAATAAACTGGTAACATAAACAAAGTGTCTTCCTGAGTTCTGTCAACTGTTGTAGTAAACTATTGAACCTGAGGAGGAGGATGTGGGAACCCCAAATGTATAGCCAAGTTAGACAGAAGTGCAGGTTGACCCTCAACTGTGACTGGTATCTGAAGTGGGAACAATCTTGTGGTACTAAGCTCTTTTTTTTTTTTTTTTTTTTTTAAGTGTAGTTGGTATATAATATATTATACTGGCTGCATTAGTTTCAACTGTACAATATAGTGATTTAACATTTTTATACCTGGCGATGTGATCACCCCACTAATTCTTGTAATCATCTGTCACTGTAAACTTATTGACTATATTCCCCTTCCCCTTTTTATCTACCCCCTCACCCCCTCCCTTTTGGTTACCATCCCTTTGGTCTGTTTCTATGTCTGTTTTTGTTTTGTTTTTAGATTTCACATACAAGTGAAATCATACTGTATTTGTCTTTCTCTACTTGACATATTTCAATTAGCATAATACCCTCTAGATCCATCCATGTTGTCACAATGGCAAGCTTTTATTCTTGAATTCTTTACCTGGAGTTATTGACAGATACTAGTTAGACAGTGTCAATTGAATTGTTGGACACAATTCCCTGGTGTCAGGGAATTGGATAGTGTGAGAGAGAACACTCCAGACTATGCATGAACGAAAAGATGGACCTTTTAATCCTGTGCTTAAAGCTGGGTCTGAACAGAGTTAGAAATACAAGATAATGTTTGAGCAAGATTTTGGCAAACTCTTTCAGAGCATCGCTCCACAACATACTTATGTTGTAAATGGCCATACATAATTATAGTCCTTGAATAAATTGAAGTGATTAGTTATTGATTTGGCTAAGTCTTTAACATTAATATATCACCCAAATAGATAATAAACTCAGTAATGTAATGTTGATAGAGTACACTTGTGGCTGTATTTGCGTTTTCTCTTGCATTCTAAGGACTCTCTGAAACTGCTGTCATGTGTTTGTTTTTCTGTAGTCAATTCATTGCCAGAGTAATACTAGCACAGCAGACTGAAGTACCCCTAGCGAGATTCACAAGACTTCTGCTCAAGCTGAAACATGGATCCTTGAGCTAAAACATGGTGTGATCATTGTTCTGAGTGGTCTGTAACGCTAGTTTTTGGTAGTCTCTGAGAAGAACTTTTATTTGGGAACAGAATTCCTCAGCAGCAGGTGGCTCATACCTCTGGAATAAAAATCTCGTCTACCATGCAGGTCGAGGACTATTAATAGTCTTGTCAATAAGCTGATCGATTTTATCAATCGTGCTAGACTGAATTGCCTCTCCCCAAGAGCTACAAACAGTGGTTACTATAATGCGCGTGGAATCTCTTCCTTCAGTGGTTCCTTGCAGTGGTTGCTGCCATAGTTGGGGAGATAAGAGAATCTTTAAAAGGGCCTGAACAGACTGCTCACGTGCAAGGGCAAAATTCTGAGTCTGGAATAAAAGCAGGTACTGTTCCGGGCTCTGCTGGTGGTGATGTGACTGAGATCATTGAGGGACAGTCTGAGGTCTTAAGAGAGTGAATTTAGACCACTCACCCTAAGGTACACCTCTATCTCTAACACTGACTGTGAAGTTATAGGAGGCAGAGCTTACAACAGGAAGCACAGCCATGTGGGCCATGAGTAGAACAGTTGCTGAGTGCTAGCTGTTGGGGTTCTGTACTTTCTCCTGGGCTCTCTTGATGTACTGAGCAGTCCAGCAGAGTTTATTAGGAAATCATTCTGGGGACATCCTTACTTTAGTCCAAAACACCAGAGAGATCCCAAGATGTTCTGGAGGGATAAAATCTTCACAATGTTTTCCCTGGAACCCAAGGATAACTTGGCAAAGCTTCCTCCAGAAGGCCCCAATCACAGGGTCATTTACAGATTTTAAGTGGAGCCGTACTAGATGGTTCATCCTGGCAGTACTTGGAGGAAATAACAGGCCCAATGATAAGTATTCTCACAGAACTTTAGAGTTCCCCTAATAGCTATTAACATCAACATCTATATCTTCTGTAACTCCATGCACCATCCACTTTGCCAGGAAAGCCCTAAGGAGCCCAGACAACAGAAGCCCTGTGGGTTTAAAGTCTGTGGGATGCCCATCTCCCCACTCAAACTTTCCCCTTGCTGGTGCTCACTAATGTGGAATTCCTCAACATCTCCTTGTTGGTTCCTAAAATCATTGCTTCCCAGCTTCTACTCACTGTGCGCTTGGAACCCTAGTGTTCTCCCAGCTTGTGGTGGTGGCTTCCGGGAACACCTGCCTTTCTGTGCTCCTCTGAAAATGATAATTTACCCTCTCGGCAGTTGCATGCAGTGTTTGTGCCTCCAAAAAGCCTCACTGTTTCTAAGCAAGGCCTTCCTTTGACTCATGTTTTAGATATTATTTCCAGCTTCTGGTGTCTGTGGGGGAGAATAACAGCAGCCCATGTTCAGAATACCATTTTGAATCTTTAAATCCAAAAATAGACTTATTCTGTACTAAACTGAAAGTTAGTCTTTCTGACCCCACATCTCTAATCATTGGCTTTACCAGTCAAAACCAAATATGTGGCTGGCATTCTCCATAGAAGAAACACAGTAACCTTGAGGTTGGTGCCTAGAGGAAAAAGCTATTAGAAGTTTCCATGGGTTGTTTTCTATTGGGCAGGTGAGTTCAGACAAACCCTCAGACTTAAACTTACCAAGCTACATTCAGTCACACTTCTTTTCTACTGTTTATTAAAACATACAAATAATAAATGTAGGCCAATAGCTCTGTGGAGGCTCTTTGAAGCTTCTGGTCTGAGGCAAACTGGTCTCCCTCTTCTCTTTTGAAATCTCGTGCACCTTCCACCAACTCATCCAGTCTCTGAATATGTTGTTTTCTCATTTAACAAGTGGTAACTTCCTTTCACTTGATCTGCTTATTTCTTCCAAATCCTGATTTATCCACACATTTCTTGTTCAATAGCCAACAAAGTATAAACTAACAGCTCCCATAGATTGAATATCTCTTATGATGCCTTCCTGTAGGTCTTGGAAACCTAATAGATTTTCCAGAGGATTCTTTAATCCTTGAGACTGGAAAACATCTGAGTAGAACCTAGTCATCACAAGATAGCTTTGGTGACTCCAGGTAAATGCCAGAAGTGACATTCTGTAACTTTGCAACCAACTGAAGACTTTTATGTGGCCAGCATGGCAAGACTATGCTTTATGTCTCTGAAAAGGAGAAAAAGGAGCTCCTATGAATAGATATATCGACATGTTCTAAAGGAATTCTTGGCAAGAGGCCAAGGGATCCCTGGCACTTAAGGATCTCGGCCTTGTGCAAATTGGGGAGATGGCTAGCTCATCCCAGCAATTGGCTGCTGCCCTCCCCAGCTTGGCTGGTGTGACAGTGACCATGCTGAATCCTGGCCCTTATACCTGGGAAGTCTTCCTACCTTCTCCTCTTGAGGATTTTCATCTTGTTTGTCTTCTGCCTTTTCTAGAACATGAGTCATTCTTTTACCAGTGTCTTGAGCTGGTAACTTGTCTCCTGTCTCACTTTTGTTTCTTTAAATTGCTTCTGCTTCATGACCATGGAAACTATTCTGTTGTAAAGGTGAGCGATTGGCAGAAAACAACAGCAATCAGTTGCTGATTGCTGGGACAAGCTGCCAGAAATTAGTCTGCCTCTTTCCATAGGAATGATTGGCCAAGTTATTCCGTGTTCTTTAGGAAAAGATTACCCGCATCATCCTGCCAATGGCACAGACATAAAACCTGCAGTCATCCCCAGTGTGAGGGCATCCAGGGAAAATCAGTGCTAAGGCATTATAGTAGCTAGGCTTCAGTGACACCCCAGGCTGCCAACACGTTGGCAGAAAGGGGCCCTGTAGTATAGTGTCTGGCTAGTAGGAGTGGTTGTGTACTGCGTGCAATAATAAAGGGAGACTGGTCACTGAGATGCACATTATGAGACAAGCAGTGCTAAATGGGCTTCTTAGAGCTTCCCTGGAAACTACTTGCTATGTGAGCCCAAGCAACTTTAGCCATAGAAGCAAGAAGAAACATATTCCAATCCAAAGCATAGATATTAGAGATGATTGGGATAGATACAGTATCAGACCCCTGGATTTGGCACAAGGGCTATAGGGAGTCTTGATATACATATAAGTTTACATATATAAAAACATAATACATAGATGACTGAATATGAGCGTATGTGTAGATAATGAAAGTGCTCTCAGAGGTATAACTTTTGGAAGGATAGATGAGGCTTAGCCTCCTCAGGACCGAACACTGGCTGTCCCTTACATAGAAAGGGCATTAATAGCCAGTTGACTCACATGGTGTAAGCCACAAGAATTACCATATTTTACCATGTATAATGCACAGTTTTTTGCCCAGATTTGTGAGGGGAAAATAAGGATGCACATTATACATGGGTAGTATGAGTTCCATGTCTATATAAATGTTTTTAATTCTTTTATTTGTGCTTATGAGTTAAAAGTGTAACTCTAGAAGTCAATCATGATATTCGTATGCAAAATAATACCCTGGAATACAGTAATCAGTTTTATTGAGCTTATGATGAACTTGTAACGGCAAAGAGTTCTTGGCCTGTGTAAATATCATACATTTGTTACTAGTACATAAAATGTCTTGTACCATAATACGTTAGAAAAATAAATGCTAAAATTCCTTTATAATACAAAAACAACCAAGTATAGGTAACCCCCATATAATACGGTACTTCTGTAACACAGTTTCACTCTAACACGGATCGAGAATTGGGAAACACCCTCGTACAACACGGCATCCTAGATGAAGGTTTCACTCTAACATGGTTTGAGAATTAGAGAAATCCCCGAACAACACGGGGCATAGTGAGAGCTTTTAAGAGCAAAAGATATCCAAAATTAGGGAAATCCCCAAATAATACTAAATGTAATAAAAGCTTTTAAGAGCAAAAGATATCTCATTTGAAATTTTTCATTCGAGCATGGATGTTGTGTCAGATTTGACTGCAGAATTTTAAAATTTATTAGAATTTTAAATCCATTTTGTTCGTGGAGTATTAAGTTCAGAGGATGAAGATATCTTGTCAAAAAGAAAACACCCTCTGTTATGGTGTTTAGTAGTGATGATGAAGAAAACATTATTTAATACATATTAATATGTTATGCTTTTGGTGAAAATTGCTTTAAAAAAGATATTTCTCAATTGCAAAAATATAATAGTACATTTTAAAAAAAATTTTTAGAACCTAACCTTTTTTGTACTAGTTCTTTGTTTCGTATAACACGAATTCGCATAACACAGCATTTTTTAGGAACATAACAACCATGTTATACGGGGGTTACCTGTACCTAACTGTAAACAAATAAAATTTGAATTAAAAAATTGAAAGTTTTTTTCCCCTGAAAGTTTGGGCCAAAAACATGGGTGCACGTTATACACAGGAGTGCGTTATACACACCAAAATACAGTAAATGTGACTGGGAGATATTTTCCTGACAGATTCTGAGCGTTACAGACTTCTGTCAGCTGCCATCTTCCTTCTAATTATTCTCAAACTACTGTATTTGACCTAACTTTTCTTTTAATCTAGAACATGACTCAGTTAACTAAGAAGTAAAATTACTCTTGGATATGAGCCCCTTATCAGTCATGGCCACAGAGAAAAATGTGCTTTGCAGTCAATAGTCTTGATGTTTTGTAAAATTTCAAATTGGTATTGAACCATGAGTCTAATCTTTTAAGGATGAATTGATTAGCTTAGAATCATAAGTGGTGACAACAGAGGAGGCCACGTATTGGTCATCAAGTCCCTTGAACCTGTTTCATCATTTTGGAGGGGGTGAGCTGATACAGACTGGGCCAAGTTTTGTATCCTTTGAAGCATTTTCAGCCCATTGAGGGATCCTTCAAATGCACTATTTTCCCTAATTGCCAGATGTTGTACAAGATGACGAGTCAGTCAATCAGTAGGTACCTACTATGTATGAAACCATTGTAGGTCCTGGTGACACTTTGATCACAAGAGAAAATACCTCTGGATGGATTTCTCCATCCCTGGTTCCACCCACTAAAATGGAACATTTTTAGACTTGAGGTTGATTTGGAATATTTCATTAAACAGGAATTATTAGTACTTCTTAATGATGACTTTACAAGCTGTCTATGTGATATCATAAACATTTTAAGCTTTAAAATGTTGCCCATGCTCTATGCTACCAGAACAAAATCTATATAGTAGAGATTATACATAATATGTCATGCTTTATATCTTAATCCTGGAAATTGTAAGCATAATTTAAATACCAATAAATACTTGTCTGAAAAACGGACAAACAGAGCATCATATTTGGTGGTTTAACCCCATTTTTTTTAAGCCCGAAGCTCTCTAATTTCCTGAGATATAGAAGTATAAAAGGTGACCTTAAGGAAAAGGAAGACCCTGACTAAAGCTAGGCTGGTCCTGGCCTCAAATTCCATTGCCTGTTGTTTTGTCCTAAATCATTACTAGAAAAGTTGTTACCTGAATGAAGGAACCTAACATCTCAGTGAGCTCCATTCACATTCAGCTTGTTAGAGGACTGAGGTTTTGGTGGACGACCGTACATCCTAGAGGGATTGAAAGTGAAGGGTCCAGGTGAGATCATTGAAACTTAATGTACAGGAACCCTAAAGGAGCTGCCAGAACTTTGGGTAGTAATTGGGAAATAGATATCAGCCAAGCAATCTCGTGTGGAATTATGTTATACCAGTTAATGTGCTCTCCTGACATACTCTCCCAATATACTGGTATAAGTATTAACAATTAGACCACCATCTAGTGCCAGGGACCCTGTTCTCCACCTACCATCACTAATGAGAATCTCATTGTCTGCCAGTCAGCGAGTGATCCAATTCCAAAATCCTGTCCCCTTGAATGCTTTCTGGTCCACTTCTAGTAGTAGTGTTGAACCATAGGTTTCCTCTCAGCTGCAAATCTGATATGCAAGTGTGATATGCAAGATGTTAATTAAGGAGGCATACCTCTGTGATCTATGCCTGTAGAAGACGGTAGGAAAGGACAGAGGAAGACTATGTGGTATGATGTGATCCCAAAATACCCTCAGCCACCCACAAGGGATGCTCTCGAGCTGCATGGCCCTTCCGATTTGCCCTGAGTAGGCTTACCTGGCCACAGCTTTATCCTCCATTGGGTTGACCGCTAGATGTGGTCAACCTGGGAAGAGATATGACCTTGGCATGAGGTAGCCCTTTGCAGCTGAAGCAATCCATGAAGGGCTGATAGATAAAGGCTGTCTGTTGATACCAAGAGCAACACGCCCTTCCCTGACGGGATCCTGTGCACTGTCCCAGTGTCTGCAACCCAGTGGTGCCACTTCTTTCACTGAAGGCCTCATCGCATCACATCTAGAACATGGTGAAAAGCCTGCCTGCAGGGGGAGTCGACAAATCAAGTAGACAAAAGCCAGCAAAATAAGTGGGGATATTAGATTTGTTGAGGATTTAGCTGGTAATTTAAAAAATATTCTAACCTGTAGTAACACTATATAGATGCAATATATAGATAGACTTATTCTTTGTGTTTTTTTGGTGGGCCTGTGTGCACCAATAGATCAACTTTTAAAGGCTATCGCTTCCTGTCATATGGCTTATGCCAGAAGGGTACAATGCTGGAGACCTATTTCAAGGCTGTGTTTAGGCCATTGTTGTCAGTGGTTTGAATGTCTTAGGAACAGACCTGCCCGAAATTGCCCCTGTAGCGAAAATATCCATGTGGAAAAGTGTAATCTTCTTATTATTGGACAGAATAGACTACTGCTAGCCTGTTTATATCTATCATACCATTCCTCAAAGACAAATAATCATATTTAGCATTCTAGGTTGAATGCTTTATTTGGAGTTCTGCACCAGGAACAGAACCTGAGAAAAGAATTTAGATGCTGACACTTAAAAGTGAGTAAAGGAATGGTGGGGTGAAGGGAAGAGACCCCAATAGAAGGGTACATTGCTGAGGTCCTGACAAGGTGCACTAATTGGCTTTGCTCTATCCTTACCTGAGATTTCTTAGGTCTTCCATTGAGTCTTGGCTGAGGTACTTCAGACTCTTAAACTATAAAACCACGCTGGGAAATGTTACCTAGAAAACAAGGTCACACACAGCATTCTCTTGTTTCACAGGTCACTTTAGTTGGCCTTCTCCTCTTTCAAATTGTTGGCTCTAACACAGGCTTTGTACTTTCTGATTTGTCAAAAGATGCCCACTAGTCTCAAGTGAATTCAAATTCCTGGGCCCCAATCATTGCTTTTGTCTATACAGAAGTGACCTCGAGAAGCCACCAAATTGCAAACTCCAGTTAGTGTTTGGGGTACTTAGAAGGTGGTAAACGTCGTTACAGTCCAAGAATAGGATCAATACACGTGTCTTTACCTTGAAGTCACTTTGCATTTTTCTTTAAAATAAGAAGGGCTGGCAAGCGTGTCGCTTTGTAGGCTGAAAATGCTAGAAGATTTAAAACCTGTCACTCTGACTCTACATAACAGCAAGTGCATATCTGAAACAGAATAGAACCAGGTATTGTGCCAAGGGCATCGTTTGCTTCAAGTCCCTTTGCAAAGAAGGGACAGGTTGTTTCTAGGGGCTTAGATTCTGATCCCAAGTGCCATTGTTGATTTCTATCCAAAACCCAAGAGAACACACTTCTGTACTCTAGATAGAAGTGTGTTTAGGCATCGTAAAACAGAGAACTAAATACATTAATTTCTATAAAAGGATATGTAGGCGACTGTATCTGGGGGCTCGCAGTTCTGAGTTCCATGTCGTATCATAAAATGTCTTGATTTTTAGACATCTGCACTTCAGTCTACCTTTGAAAATCCAATTAGTTTGCTGATATGTAGGAAGTCATGTAAGAAAACATAATTTTGGACAAAACACCTGGTATTTGCTTCAACTAAACATCTACGTAAGAACCAGACATGGTAAGACATGTCTCCACAACAAACTGAATATATTACTGTGGGAAACCACAAAATATTTTTCTTCATCTTAGTGTTCACGTCAGTCCAGGTTAGACTGGAATCTGCAAGATCAGATTCCAAGATGAGATTAAATGTGCAAAGATCATATTGAACAGAAAAGATTGCATGGAAGAGGGAGGAAGCATGGCAAGGGTGGAAAGCCATCTCACTGTGATGCCAGTGTGACCCCAGTGAAGGAGAATGAGAAGCTGGAGTGGAAGCATCCAAGACCACCACACAGGACAAGGTGTGCTCTTGAGGGTACTTGAACAGCCAAAGGGGTCCCCTGTCTCCCAGAAAAAAAGTCTTCCTTAGCAAGAGAGCCATGTTGTCATTGGGCAGCAGCCCTTGGTACTGTGGCCTTGGTACAAATGGAGAAACGGATTTCAAAGAGTGCAGCTGGAGCCTCAGTCCATTTCCTCCCTGAAGGAGGTCTGTGAGATCCATGATTGTGGCCCCCACAACTCGTTATCGAATATTAAAAGAAAATACGAACAAAAATATTCATGTGTACCCAAAGTCCTGATTATCAAAGCTTTGGACCTGGGGAAAGGAGTTAATTCAATCTCATAGACTTCAAGTGACCAACCGTTCACCTTTGAACAAGTAGCACACGGGGATCAACTTGAACTTGTCTACCTTCTGTGGGCAGACCTATTTCCTGTATGACTCTGACTCCTATGACTGAGTGAAGGCCTTTGTAGAAAAAATAAATAGCCTCTGGAAATGTATTTGGAGCTGTTTATGGCTAAACCTCTTTGGGCATGCTGGTATGGCCCTTAAACAGCTTTCACCTCCCAGTTTCTTTGAGGCTTAGATGCAATGACACAGAAGCCCTGAGGAATAGTGTGGTTAAAGTGTGAATCGACCACAATACCTCCAGGTCAGCCAGTCTAGGTTTGGCCCAAGAGCAAACTTACAACGTATCCTTCCAGATGACTTTTTAATGTTGTGGGTGACATGTGTCAAGATTAACATCATGATTAGAGGGATTGTGTCAGCTCAGACCCTACAAGAAGCAGGAACCAAGATGGAATTTCTTTGTGAAAATATCTGTAAAGATAACAGGAAGGAAATAGGAGTGCATGGGGAGAGACTTTGGAGTACTTTGCAGGTCTGACAGTGAAACAGAAAAAGGATGATTAGGAAGAGGAGACTTAGACTACAGTGCAGGTCTGAGAAGCTTTTGGCCAACCACTGGGGAGCCCCAGTACAAAGGTGGTTATAAAGGAGTCCTGCATCAGACAGGAGTGGCCAGGCTCCTGCAACTTTGCCATGCTTTCTCATTGGCTGGAGCATCCCAAGAAGTGTGACCTTGGTGGATGCTGCTGCAGATTTGAAGAGATGGCAGCTGGAAGATGTTCCTACCAGCTACTCCTTGTAGAACACCTCTATGGTTCCAAGGGTGACACCTTGATTGGATAAACAGACCTGTAAAGTGCAGGTGTGATAAACAATTCCTCTTTGGTTCCCATGGGTTCAGAGGTGTGACAAAAGCTAAGATCCTTGAGGACTGACACAGATGTCTCCATCCAATGTTTCAAGGCCCCAGGTTTTTCCCAACAGAGTTCTGAGCTTAGCATAAGACACCTGTTTCAGCTGAGCATGCAGTATCTGTCAGACTTGGTCTCTAAGCTTGTCCCTTAGCTCACTGCTGTCTTTATGAAGGAGCAGATGTCCTCTTGGTAAGCTACCATGTTTCCCCAAAAATAAGACCGGGTCTTATATTAATTTTTGCTCCAAAATATGCATTAGGGCTTATGTTCAGGAGATGTCATCCTGAAAAATCATTCTAGGGCTTATTTTCTGGTTAGGTCTTATTTTCAGGGAAACACAATACCAGAGATGTCTGTTTTACACACTAAGTTTTCACTTGTTTGTTAACAACCTTCATTTACTCAAGATCCCCCTACAGAACACTGATTCCACTTATGAACAACTGGACATCTCTACTGTCTTTCTAGATGTTGTTACCCCCATCCCTTTCAATGTTATAATCATTGTATTGTTAATAGCATCTTCTTCTAGAGGGACATTTCCCATGTCACCGGAAGTGAAATCTTCAACACTTGTACAAGTACTGTGTGCCTGGGGGTTTCTGCATGACCTACATTCCATTTGAGGTCTTCAAACTCCACACTGCTGTTCTCTTGGATCACTCCCATGGTGTCCATCCAGACCCTCTGAAGAGTAGGCATCAAGATGGAAGTAAACACTTAAGAGATATTGAGGGAAATCTTATGAAGAATAAAAAGAAAAGTGAGCAGCAATAAATGGGGCGCCATCCTGAGTTGAATGAATGCTGTTCTGGTTTCAGAGAAGACAAAAGGGAGGATCAGGTAGAAAGAGACTCACATTCTAGGACAGCCCTGCAAAAGTCCCAGACAGGCTGTTGTGGTTTACAAGGGCAACGACTACCCAAAGAAGACACTTGCATTGAGCAGGGAAGACCCAGATTTAGTTACCAGTCAAACTTCTTCATTGGCTGTGATCAGACTGGAAAGAGTGAAATGAATATTTTATGTAATGTGGAGGTATTGTAGCTGGGGAGCAGAACCATCCTCCTTGCGGGACATTTTCTTGATGAGTCTGCCCCTATACAGTCAAGTATTCCTATGTCTCGATTGCTGTGCTGCGGAAAACGTATTAAGACGGGAGCACATTCAGATTGTTTTGAGTTAGTTACTGGAAAAATCAAATCATTATTTGCTAAGAGCTCAATCTAATTCAAAAAGTTTCTATTCAGAACACAATAACTTGTAACCAAAGAAAGTGGAACTACATGGTAACTAACAAAACCCAAAGAAAAAAACATTTGTTTGATAGCCAGTCTCAGAAGTAGAATCTGAAAGACTGTCTAACTGAGGAGTAAATAGCCAATGGAACCAATGTGAGAAAAGTTTAATCAAGAAAAAGTGAATCTTGGTAAGAATAGCAAAATTTGTGGTGCTTTAACTTGACCTATTTCCCATGACTCTCCCCCAGATCCATGATAGCCTTGAAAATTAACAGCCTCACAATCATGGTAGCCATGAAAAATAGTAACTTATACTGGAAGAGCAAAATGGGATTAGTACCCACCCCCACCCTTAACCCCCTGACTCTCCCAACCCCCCAACCCCGCCCAAAATCTCAGTGTCCAGAGAATAGTCTCTATTTGGCCTGTCAATTCCCTGGAAATATTCAACCAGAGACATTGTCTATTTGACCTGACTCAGAGCTTACTCTTTGCAAACTGCCTTTCCCTTGGGCATTTGTCAAGAACAATCACAAAAATCATTTAACATCACCACGCCTGAAGTGGCTGATAGCAGTTGGTGTAAACAAGAAGCTGACCACCAAATTTAAAAGGAAAAGAAGGGGAATGACATGTCAATAAGGGGCTTGGCAAAGCTCCAACATACTCCTGGAAGCCTAGAAGGCCACACACACGTGTAGAGTTGGGCACGTTCCCAGAGTTGTGTACATGCTCACCCAAGACCTGAGAAGGTCTGAGGATTTCTTGTCCCTGGCTGACCTTGACGCTCTGTGTAAGCAGGAGTGAAAGCTAAGGTGAAGCTGTAAACTGCCTACCCGAGCATTGACGGCATGTTCAAAACACACACTAAGTCCCTAACAGAGGTTGGGAGATTTATTGGTTTAAAGTGTGGACAAAAAAAAGGGGTTCTATGAAAAGTAACCTTACAGGGTGATCTGATCACAGATTCCTAGCTGAGCAGGTCCAGGTAGGTAGTCACACCCCAGGCATATGACTTGAGTGAAAGGTTTATGCCTTAGGTTAGCCCTGTCCAATTATTCTTATGTGTCTAGGTTAACACATCCTTGATAGGCCAAAGTAATCCTCTTTTTTTCAGACCCCTTCCCAAGCAACCACCCTCAAGAAAGCACAATCTTGTTAACTATCCTGTAACCCAGTCACCACCTTGCTTCCTCCCACCTTCGTGTAATCTTCCCAACATTCCCTCATCAATTCCAAATGTATAAAAGAAACTGCAGGAGAATTGTGGCAGTCCTCGCTCCCAACTCCGACGCTGCCTCTGCCTCACTCTCGCAACGTGGCAACTTCCCTGGGTTCCAACACCTACAGCAGCCAGAACTGGGAGTGTGAGGACGTCCCCATTCTTTGCCAGACATGTCTTGGAGAAAACCCATATAACCAAATGACCAAAGAAATGTATGGGAGGGAAGGTGAAACCTGTGCCAGGCCATAGCCAGTGTGTCGCTGGTGCTCCAGGGTCCACATGCATTTTCAGAAGACTGAAGTGTGCCAGACCTGCAGTAAATTGAAGCATGTCTGTCAGACCTGTCTCTTGGATCTAGAGTATGGCCTTCCCATCTGGGTTCGTGATGCAGGATTTAAGGGTGACATGCCAAAGTCAGATGCCAACAAAGACTACTACACACAGAATGTGGAGAGGGAGATTTCTAACTCTGGCAGAACACGGCCAGTTGGCATGCTGGGGAAAGCCACATCCACCAGTGACATGCTGCTCAAACTGGCCCGGACCACACCCTACTACAAAAGGAATCAACCTCACATTTGCTCTTTCTGGGTGAAAGGGGGATGGAGGAGGGGAGAGGAGTGTCCATACAGACACGGGAAGCCAACAGATCCAGGCGATCCCCTTGCTGATCAGAACATTCAAGATTGATATCACGGAATCAATGACCCTGTGGCAGATAAGCCTCTAAAGCGGGCTTCAACGATGCCTCATCTGAACCCACCAGAGGACAAGACTATCACCACACTGTGTGTTGGTGGTCTGGGTCATATTTTTACTGAGACACATCTAAGAAATCGATTCTACCAGTTTGGAGAAATCCAGACAATCACCGTTGTGCAGAGACAGCAGTGCTTTCATCCAGTTTGCCACGATGCAGGCTGCAGAAGCGGCTGTGGAGAAGTCCTTTCGTAAGTTGATCGTCGATGGCCAAAGACTCAATGTGAAATGGGGAAGGTCCCAAGCAGCCAGAGGAAAAGAAAAAGAGGTGGAATCACAGGTGCTGGGATGAAGCTAGAGCCCGTTCCTGGATGGCCAGTATAAGGACAAAACTTGGGAAATTCATAACTTAGACTTAGTTCAGTAACCTCATAGCTTGCTATTCCGCCATCTTCTCTTTTTGTCCCTTTCACTGCTTGATTTAATAACTCTGCTTAGTTCCCTTCTTAAGACTGTATATACATGTTATTGATCTAATTAATCAGCAGAGCACTAATCTGGAAAGAACAATTGTCAGGTCCCAGACCCTGGGATCCATGGATGCAATTCCCCTGTGGCTTTTACTGACGATGCATGACACTCAACCCAGGCCTACTGCATTTGAGATAAGCTTATGAAGCAAGCCAGACCACAGGAGGCGATTTCTCAACTGTCAGCCCTGAAACTTACATGACCACCTTCCACCTTTCTTTGTTCTTTCCGCCCCCTGCCCTCCCTACTCGTCTGACTGTAAAACCTCTTTATCCTCAGTTTGGGAAAGGTGGTTTTGTCTAGACATCAGTATGCCATCTTCCCTAGCTGCCAGCATCTAGAATAACATACGCTTTTCTCCGCAACAACACTTGTCACTCAAGTTTTTGGGCCCTGGGCAACAAGCTGCTCTGGATCTGAGTCCGGTAACACCAGGAGCTCTTCAGCCTCTAGCAGCAGCAGAAGAAGCCTCTGCCAACTACTTCAACCTACTGCCCAGTGGGCCTCCCGCTGGGTGAACATTGGCCCTGCCCCAACTCCCTGGTTTTGGGCCACACATGTTCCGCCCAACGGGACCACCTCCTCCTTTCATGAGGGCTCCAGGGCTAATCCACTATCTTTCTGAGACCCTCACAGGATGGGAGTTCATGCTGGGAAACACAGCAGCCCCTAGCACATTATCACCACTCTGGGGCTCTACAGAAGACAGGGCACTTAAAAATCCCAGCCAATGAATCTTTGAATCAATATATTTTTCCTTCCTTTGTAGTTTCCGTGGTAGCTAAATGTGCTCAGATGTGGGCAGTCAGAATGGCACCCATGCTTTGATTAATGGACCTCAAATAAGCTGCCATGAACACATCTGGTGACTACTGTAACACTACTAATAAAACATAATGCCTGTTCCCCTTACGTCTGTGGGGAATAAGCAATGGGGTGAATTGGAATATCCAAAGGAGTGACCATCCCAATTACATGAGCATTTTGTATTTTGAGGGGAGGAGGGAATTGATCCACAGGAAAAATCTTTTAACCATTTTTATGTCCATTGTATATTTTCCTTTTTATCATCTAAAAAAAGATTACTAACGTTAATCATTTAGTGGCACGAGTGTGATTTAACACTTTCGAAGTCACACCCTCAGAAAGACAAGTGAAACCGGCAGGCAGCCCAACCCAGCTCTTCTTACTTCTCCTTTCCTCATTGATCACTAAAGGAATCTGGCTGATAGTTTCACAGAAGTAAATGCTATGCTACCAAGAAAAGACAAAAATAAAAATTACTTTTTATTCCTATTAATCGATGGAAACAAACACAAAAGAAACTGTAAAACTGTGACTCTCCAAAGCATTTGAGATCTTGTTTTGGCTCAAATAAACTTTTATGAAAATTCTTTACAGGTTTGGATGTTCCTTACATCGACAAAAGTGTTTAAGGGAAGTCTCTGTTCAATCACTAGTTGTCCACTAAACTAACACAGCAGAGACTTCAGTGGCCACACATTTAAAGTAATGGCTCTTTCATTTAACATGCTCGGAACAAACAGGAACTGAAACTGCAGAATTCCAGACTCAACCCTCAGAGTTTCTCAATCAGTACATCTGGGATAGAGTCCAGAAATCTGTGTCATCTTGACTGATCAGAAGTTTTACTGTCTCTTCAATAGGTCAAATATTGCACATCAGTGATACAGATGGCTCATGGAACATATTTTTCTAAGTGGAACCATAAGTCCATTACCATTTCTTAATCTATAGAATGTGGGCAAAAGAGCTGAGTTATAACAGGGGGCTGATTCAGCTTATTTCTGCTCTGAATACTATGAGGTACTTATAGGGTTTGTGTGGAGATTGGTGGCAGATCAATAAAGGATAAAGCTATGTCTTAAACTCCAGACTCACATAGCAATCTCTTACGAAGTGATGTCTGAAACTGTTAGAAATTACCAAAGGGGAATGAATAAGTTCCTTGGCTGGGCCACATTCTTTTGCTCCTTAAAAGACAATGACACTGTCTAATAGTGAAATGTACTGAAGTGTATCGTTTCATGGTAATCCTATTTCTAATACGAGTTGGATATTATATAATTTTCTTTTAACCTTTATTGGACATGGCCATTGTAAGTGTTCTTCCCTAACATGTTGCATCACAAGAGTCATTGCTATTCAGTCAGGCATTTTATTTTTGATGTAGATTAACTTTTACACAGACACTGCTTTTTTGAGTTTAGGGGTTTTCTTCAAGTATTTTATGCTAGAACATAATAGGTGCACACAAAGAGCAGGACCTGTACGTTGTTACGGGTCAGTTTCTCAAGGAAACAGGCTGAGATGAAAATGTGTCTGCAGCGTTTATTGGAGAGTGCTCTTGGAAGCAATGCCCTTGGGAAAGGGAAGGAAGCCCAACTGAGCAGAGAAAGAAGGTGATCTGGATTGCAATCACATCACAAAGGCCTTAGCCAATCCTACAGAGAACTCTCTGAGCTGTGATGGCCTTTCAGAGTCATCCTAAAGTGAAGCAAAAGTCCTGGTATTTCTGTCCCCATGCCAAATAGTCACTGAATACAGAATGGCTCTAGAAGTATGATTTTGGGAAGGCAGCTCTCTTCAGCCAAGGGCAAGATGAAATAAGATTTAGCTGAGACCTGTTAGCTGCCGACATTTCTGTAAACTGAGGGAATAAGTGCTCAATCCTGAAGTGGGGGTGGAGATGGGGAGTCCAGGTGGCACAACAGCATCTACTACATACAGCTCAACCAATATACTACTCAAATGCACTTGCCTCGTAGACTCTGGAAGAAGTTTCTGTTGGGCTTTTTCCCCTAGGGGCAACAGAAGAGTTAGTAGAATGCACTAGAGCCCCTGCAGCTGCAGCTGGTCTCAACTCCATAAATATTTATTGTTCCCCTCCCCTTACCCTTGACTAGCTCCTCTGCTGACCTTGTTACTTAATCTACAATAGGGTGACAGTGCTGGCCAAGGCCCTACTGGCAACAAAGACGTGAGGGCCATCTGCCTCTGGTCACCATGGCTTCTCAGTCCAAGGTTGCTATACCTACCCATTTACCATAACAATTTGTCAAGGGAATACCAAGAGATGCCCAGATGGTCAACTAGATTCCATACCCTGTCTCCATTTTCTAACAGCAGGCCTACCTTCTCCTCGTAATCAGGTTCAGGATAACTTTTCTAGCCTGCTGGTCTCTTAGCAAGAGGGCACTGACGTGGCTAGGTGCCAGCCATAGCTTGAGATAGAATGGGATTTTTGCTGTGTCCCCTAATAAAAGCACACCATTCTGGTAACCAGGCTCTCTAAAACTACAGAGTCCAAAGTTGCAAGGACTAGAAACACAAGTTATCAAATGTGGTCATCACGAGTGATAGAAGTGGGGCCACTTTTGCTTTTATCTCTTGGTGCCTGGGCCCAGGGATTTTATCTGTTGGTGATACAGCACTTATATAATGGTTGTTGATTTAGATTATACAGTCACTCTGTGATGATGGGGTATTATCCTCCAGGATGATCATTTTTAATTAGGGATCACAGCTACACCTTTAATGGGCTGTTTCGTCACTTCATCACGTCTGGAGCTCTGGATGTTGTGGTACAATACACGGGTAGGACAAGTACATCCCATGGTCATGTGCTCACTGCGACCCTACTTTGCTGTAAAATGGCTATCTTGCTCCATGTAATATACAAGATTCTCCGCCACTGGGTCTAACACCCGAGGAGCCTTAGGACACTAGTACTAGTTAACGCCCTGCTGGCAGGAAAAGCAAACCTTTGCCTGGGGTACGTGTCTATTTCTCTCAAAATGAACTGCCAAATGACCAGTTGGTCTCCAGAGATGGTACCATATTCTCAGGCTCAAGATTTATTTTTGTTGCTAGCATTTTGTATATTTAGCAGCAGCAGTAGTTAGGTTAACTTGGGTGAATGGGAGTCAGTGGGTTTGGGTGCATGCACAGCTTCCATCATTGTCACCATGACTACCCTACTTCTGTATAATTATTGGGAAAGTGCTGAGTTCAATGATGAGAGCGACTGGTTGATGTCAACTGGCAGAACTATTCAGTCTGCTTTATTGTAGAGTGTCTATTCAGTGGCAGGCATCTTAGGGTGGGTAACAAATAATGCAAAGATTCTCCTATGTTATGCCCACTACCGCATGTACATCCACGCGCCTCTTCCCCAGACCTCTTTGCCCTTCATCTTCTGATCTTTTTGCTTCCTGGTTCTCCACTAGCTACCCACTTTTCCCAAAGTGTGTATCTAGGTGCACCACTCACAGCTCTGTCCACCTAGAGGGTTTTTTCTCTCTTGTATCTGTACATAGAAGAGGTCCTTTATTGTAGCCACATACAAGGTGAGCCATTTGGGCCAAAACTTGATCATTTTACTTCTCTCACCTCACCGTAAGAAATACCCTACATGGCTACAGGTGTGAGTTGATGGAGTTGTATCAGTAAAACACTTGTGGAGGACACGGTGGTCTTGGCCACATAATTGTATAGCTCAATTGTGTTAGATTCTGGATGTACAATTTCCATTTTATGAGGGATTACTGTTGACCTACCTGAATTTATGTCTTGGCTAATCTGACCAGGACCTCACTCAGGAAAGGCTGTGCTGGCCATATGGTTTCTTGGTGTCCTGGATTAGTTGCTTTATCTCTATTGGGTCCAATAACATACTAAGAGCTATTTTGTTAAAGGAATGTAGTTCTGATACAGATGGTATAGCCTTGTTCTAACACACCAGCGATGTATCCTGTGATTTTATTAGAATATGCCATTCATTCTATGTTTTTCCTCTTATCATAGACACTTCTAATACTATAGGAGATGCCAGGTTGTATGGCTCAAATAGAAGGGCCTTTAAAGCTGGCAGCCCTTTGTGTCATCTGGTATAAATATCAGAATGTTATTCCCAAGGGTGGTATGTGATGCCTCCAGAAGCTGAAGAGGCATATCAGCCATTGATTGTGCTTCTTTCTACATGGTGAGCGGTGTCTTTTATTTTGAGGCTATGACCTGGTATGCCCCCAAAGCCACTGGACTCCTAAAAGCTTCACTGAAATGACAGTGAATTTTCATGGCTTTTTAACTCTCACCCTCCAATATGTGTATTTGCTATATCTTGTTCATCTAACCAATGATATGATGTCATCATAAGGCAAACTAATACAATATTTTACAAAATGTCCAGATGTACCAGCCCTTTCAGACTATTAACCGAAGGTAAAATGGATAAAGCCTCAGGAAGATAATTATAACCTAGCCCCAGGGCTGTGTACTTGAGGCTATATTAGCCAGCTAGAGCAAAATAGCTGATGTAAACAAAAAGGGACCCCATAATAAATCTGACAAAGCTCTGTGATGAAAAGTAACCTCACAGCATGATCTGATCACAAATTCCTAACTGGGTAGATCATGGTGGCTGTCAGGCCTCTGGCCTATAACTACCCTAGTAAACAGTTTATCTTTGCCTTAAGCAAGCCCTGTCCATTGTTTTTGTGCTTCTGGGTTAGCATCTTTGAAATGCCAGAGTAAATCTCTTTTTTCAGACCTCTGGGAGGCATAACAACCCTCAAGGGAGCACATAATCATGTTAAATATATTGTAATCCAATCATAGAGATTTCCCTTCCACCTTCGTGTAATCTTCCTAATATTACCTCAATTCCAAATGTATAGAAGGAACTACAAAACTCATTCTCAGAAGCATTTTATCACTGTTTAGATCTTGTTTCCAGGCGTATTCTCTGTTTGGCTCAAATAAACTCTAATGCACACTTACAAAATTTTTCTGTAGGTTTATACATTCTTACATCGATACTCGTCTATTACGGAATTGAATTTATAGTAATCCACTCTTTCTCAAGGAAGTTTCTTCAGGAACCTGACTTTTGTAGGGGCCAGATTGATGGTTTAAGTGAAATATAATGGGGTAATGCAATTTTTAATGGTGGCACTTAGTTTTCCATTTCTTTCAAATATGTAATATCTGATTTCTATCTTGGCTGTTTGAGGGCTAGTATTAGAAAATTCCCTTTGGTCATCAATCTTTTCAAATTAGTGCTGTGCTGATTAATTAGATCAATAACATGTATGTACAGTCTAAGAAGGGAACGAAGCAGAGTTATTAAATCAAGCAGTGAAAGGGACAAAAAAGAGAAGATGGCTGAATAGCAAGTTATGAGGTTACTGAACTAAATCTAAGTTATTAATTTCCCAAATTTTGTCCTTACACTGGCCGTCCAGGAACGGGCTCTGTTAGGGACTTAGTGTGTGTTTTGAACATGCCGTCAATGCTCGGGTAGGCGGTTTACAACTTCACCTTAGCTTTCACTCCTGCTTACACAGAGTGTCAAGGTCAGCCAGGGACAAAAAATCCTCAGACCTTCTCAGGTCTTGGGTGAGCATGTACACAACTCTGGGAACGTGCCCAACTCTACACGTGTGTGTGGCCTTCTAGGCTTCCAGGAGTATGTTGGAGCTTTGCCAAGCCCCTTATTGACATGTCATTCCCCTTCTTTTCCTTTTAAATTTGGTGGTCAGCTTCTTGTTTACACCAACTGCTATCAGCCACTTTAGGCGTGGTGATGTTAAATGATTTTTGTGATTGTTCTTGACAAATGCCCAAGGGAAAGGCAGTTTGCAAAGAGTAAGCTCTGAGTCAGGTCAAATAGACAATGTCTCTGATTGAATATTTCCAGGGAATTGACAGGTCAAATAGAGACTATTCTCTGGACACTGAGATTTTGGGCGGGGTTGGGGGGATGGGATAGTCGGGGGTTAAGGGTTGGGGTGGGTACTAATCCCATTTTGCTCTTTCAGTATAAACTACTGTTTTTCATGGCTACCATGATTGTGAGGCTGTTAGTTTTCAAGGCTATCATGGATCTGGGGGAGAGTCATGGGAAATAGGTCAAGTTAAAGCACCACACATTTTGCTATTCTTACCAAGATTCACTTTTTCTTGAATAAACTTTTCTCAAATTGTTGTAAGCCTCTGCCTAATTTCCATGTGCAAAAAATCAATTTTGGGCAAGTTTTTGCTAGGGTTCATGTTGCTTGCATGGAGATACGGACTTTCAGATGTTCTTACTCTGCCAACCCTGAAGTGCTGTCCTCAGAAATTTGAAAAGACTAAATAAATGGAGACGTGTACCTCATTTATTAATTGAAAGGCCTAATGTTATTAAGCTTTCAACTCTCCCAGGTGACCTATAAGTTCCATGAAGTTCTAATCATACTCCTACCAGGTTCTTTTTGGTAACTGTTAATAACCTTATTCTAAAATGTATATGGAAATACAAAGGACCTGAAATATCTAAAGCAATCTTGGAAAAGGACAAATTTGGAGGACTCAAATTGTTTTCAAAACTTAGTACAAAGCTCCTATAATCAAGATAGTGTGGCGCTGGTATAAGGTTCAGCAAACAGGTAAATGAAAATGAAGAGAGATCTCAGAAGTAGGCCCACACTAACGCGTAATTTCATTCTTGACAAATGCACAGGGGAAACCGTTTGCAAAGAGTAAGCTCTGAGTCAGGTCAAATAGACAATGTCTCCGATTAAATATTTCCAGGGAACTGACAGTGCAAATAAGAACTCTTCTCTGGAAATTGAGATTTTTGGGGGAGGTTTAATCCCATTTTGCCCTTCCAGTATAGGCTACTATTTTTCATGGCTACTATGATTGTGAGGCTGTTAGTTTTCAAGGCTGTCATGGATCTGGGGAGAGGGACATGGGAAATAGGTCAAGGTAAAGCACCACAAGAAATACATGGGACATACTTGTACTAAAAAATGTTTAGTGATCTGAAATTCAAATTTAATTGGGTATCTCAAATTTTTATTTGCTAAATCTGTTAACCTGATCTGTAACGGAATACTATACAACAATGAAAACAAATGAACTATAGGTGCATAAAACATGAAGCCATAAAGCAATGTTGAGTCTACACAAAGCTCAAACTCAGATAAAACTCAATTAATAGTTTAGAAAGAGTTAAAAGGTGGGGGAAGAAGAGGGTAATGACGTATTGAGGACATGACCGGGTCTTCTGAACAACTCTTAATATCCCTTGAACTATGTGGGGATGTAATTACACAAAGATTTTCACTGAGCTGACTTACAATTTTTGCACTCTTTTGTATGTTATAATTCAGTAATACGTCTTAATAGTGATTACTTTAGATTGAGGGTTTTTTTTTGTGCTTCTCTATCTTCTCAATTTATTTTTTGACTTTGAACTTTACATTGGATTTGTTTTTGTATTCAAAAAACACTGAAGCAATGTTGTGTGTAATGATTGAAATTCATCTTTCAATGAACAAAAAATATCTATATTCTGCCACAAAGTTTGGTTGTGAACGCTTTTAGAATCGAGAGACGTTTTAAAGAAAACTTTAAGATGACTTTATTTTTAACCAACATGTTCTTTTTTTTTTCTCCCAACCCCCACCGTGTAGGAGCCTGCCTCCCCCCTTCCATTCCTCAATTTTGAGAAATCAGGGAAAAGAAAACAATTTTGTCCTAGTGGGCAATATAAGTTTTAGAAACACCAGGAATCTCTTTGAAGATTTGTCAAATTAAGTTTAGAAAGGAAAAAAAAAAAAAAAAAAAACACAAAAAAAACCCTTTCTCAGCACAGTTTCAGAGCCTGGAACTCTGGCAAAACTAAGTTTGAATCCAGGTCTGATGGCAATCGACTTGGGCAAGTGATTAAAGCACCCCCCTGAGCTTTAATTCTCCCATCTTAAAATCATTTAAGCCTCAACCTAAGGAGTGACATGCTCAGGCCAGTGCCTGGCACAGAGGAAACCTTCAGTTATCAACATGATAAACCCACAGTTGCTCTACTGAAGTCTCAAGTGGAGAGCTCTTGCTTCAGCCTTGAACTTTCCATGGACCTAGGTTTGCCTGTCTCCCTCTTCCTGGCAGGATGCCTGAGGTTGATTTACTTGCAGTTTCTTCCCTCCTTGATTTCAGCAATAAAATACTCCATTACAATGGGAGGCTGATGAAATTATGTAAGTTAAGAGGATTCTTTTCCCAAGCGCTCTGAATCATTCCCAGAACAATCATCTGAGAAGAGTTCCTTGTAAGCTCGACCAGCATCTTTGTACATTTCCTTGGGCAATGACTGTGAAACCGCCTAAACTACAGGATGCTTATCTCTTAGTAAAGTAAAATATCTGCTCTGCCCACACCTAATTTAAAAGGGCTGATTTCATTAGAATACTGTGTCACTTGGCTTCCCTCCAGGGTCTCTCTGTGAATATGCTAGGGAGAAAGGGACAGGGGGATGTGCTTTATTTCATTTCTCAAGCTCCCATCAAACATCAACATGGCAGAAACAGCACTCTGAGATGTTGGAGATAATTGCTGTTTAATTCTGGGTTTGATGAGTTAATGCGCACTGTACAGAAGGCATACAATGGAGCCTCATTTGCAGCATAAACGGTGTCACTGTGTGTAGTGGGGGAATTTGTGCCGTCTGTGTGTATCCTTGCAAATTACATTTTTTAGCATAAGCAGTAATCCTGCCAAACAATTACAATGTTTACAGAATCTGATGCAATCCATCTGTTGAAAAGACTTTTCTGTGTTTAGGCTGATAAAATATAAAACAGTTGGTGAAGACAACAAAATCTATGGATCTTGATTTCGGAAGAGTGTTATGTTCCTTCTAGGCTGCAAGGGCGAGTAATGGTGAAAAGCTTCCGGAGGCTCACTGGGCTCTGACAAATTCTGTGTGATGGAGAGACAGCAACACTGTTGGGGCTCAACTGCCTCCCCTAGTACACCACCTCCTCACTGCGAACTGACACCAAAGCATGGTCCCCTGCACTTGAAATGCAAAGTGTTCAAATGACATATTTGGTTCCCTCTGCTGCCATTCTTGCCTTAAAGCTACAGCATTAATAGAGAATGACTGAAAGCATCTTAGTTGAATTACCTTTCTCCCATGAGAGGTTGACTTTCCTACTGGGTGAGCTGAAAGGCAATGAACTACACGCTTTCAAATGTGAATGTTTTGAGACTCAGTGTCCCCCAGTTTGGGTTCCCCCTGATGTTGGCCCCAAGACAAAGACTCGACGCAAGTGGTTTATTTGGAAGGTACAGGGAACACTGGCGGGGGAATGAAGAAGTAATATTGGGAAGAGAGTCAATAATGGATGTATTAAGCTGTCACTGTGGGTGGCGAGAGTTTAATCTCAGAAGTGGTGTAGCACACATCCCTCAGGGTTATCCCAACTGACAGGCAAGGGAACTGCGGTGTATATATTCCCACTCTCAGCCATCCTTGGCTAAGGACCGCTTCTGGGTGGTGGTTAGTCTCCAGCACGTCCAGCTTGCTATGCATGTGGCAGCAGAACAGCCTTCTGGAAATAGCAGAAATTCAGATACTAGAAGCTGGGAAACTGCCTGGAACCCAATTATATAGTATATTCTGAGGGACAAAAGGTAGCACTGACAGATGTCTGCCTCACACTCTTTCCATTTTATTTTAGAGGAACTATTAATGCTACCCATGCTGACTCAGTATTATATTTATGAGAGTCATGTGGGAAGTAAAATCTAGTTTTAAGTAGGGTGGAACCAAGAAGAGTTGTTGTGAAGCTGTCTTGGTATGGTAAGCGACCTGTCTTTTCTTAGAGGTGGAATCTCAGGAGAACATGGTTGGAGGTACAACTTACCCTCTTGAAGCTATGAATTTGTGTGCCTGCTACTTCTTTCGTAGGGTTGTTAAGATTCTTTAAGTTCCTTCCTTAAGATCATACAACCAATAAGTGGTGCAGTCAGGATTCAAACACAAGTCCATCTGATAAGAAAAGCCATGGCATAATTATTGCTTTTGAAATACCATACCCTAGAGCAATGGTTCTCAACCATGGTAGGGGTGGCAATCATGGTCCCCAGGGGACATTTGGCAATGACTAGAGATTTTTGGTAATCACAACATGGAGGAATGTTACTGGCACCTGATAAGTAGAGGCCAGTGATGCTGCTAACCATCCTACAACCCACAGGACAGCCCCTACGGCAAAGAATTGTCTGGTCCAAAATATCAATGGTGTAAGGTTGAGAATAGCTGCTTTAAAGGTTCAGGACATTGGTCCTGGCCTTGCTACCTATTAACAGTTTTATTTAGAGAGCCCCAAGTCAATTTCCTCTTCTGTCCCAATAAGGGGAGGTATGGATTTACTTTCTAGAGAGTCCAACAATTTAGTGTGCCCGATTTTAGGGAGTACTTGTAAATGCAGAATACTCAGCCTTATAAATTCTGTTTAAATAATTCTGGAGCAAGGATCAAAAAGGTGTGTTATAAAAAATACCCCAGGTATTTAAAGAGGACGATACTTTGAAAAACTTCATTGTAGGATAGTTTCTAGAATTGATGAAAGGTATGTTTATCATTTTAAGTACTTACATTTGGGGGCACTGAAAGCATGCTATCAGGACCAGCCGCAGCAGAGATGTCAGATCATCCAGAATAAGCAGATCAGGAAGCTGACAGAGGCAGACATCATAGGCAGGGATATGAAAACATGTGGTGGCTATGAGAGATTCAACGCCTTATCCTGATGCTTTTGTTACTACAGTAGGCTGAGGCTTGACTTGTGTAAAATCTTAGTTAATGCTGTCTATAAAATGCTGGGAAGAGGTGCTTATAAGAGCAACATTGTTAGATTTATTTCCATATCCCCAAAGCATATAATGATGTCTGCCACAGTCAAGATTCAATAAATGTTTTGAGTTGATGGATGGAAGATGCAAAGAAGCAATAGAGATATTCTAATCTGACAGCTAGCTAGGTTACCCCGATTTAGAAGTTAGGATGGGGCACTTTCAAGCTTAATGACTATGACAGTCCTCTCAAGGTATTCCAAAACTTTCATGGGAGGGATACAAGATATGGTGGAGTCAACTGTTGGGGCCTCACCCAGATGTTCTTTCCTGGGTCAGCACATCCATTACCCAGCTAATGTGAGTGTGGGATGCTAACAGCTCACAGAAGTATATTTCTCTAGAAAACTGCCCTCAGCTGATGGGAACCTTCTTCCTCTGGAAAGGCTGTCCTCAGGGGTTCCCCAAGACCAATGATTAACTGATGTTGGGATACAACAGCACGGATCTCCTGTCTCAGGGTAGGACAATTCTATGGTGCCTTTCATGGGCCAGTGCTCCCTTAGAGATCACGCTGTAGTAAATTGCAGTTGAAACCCCATCTCTGCTTACCTCCTCCCCCTGCCCTAACCTGTTCTTACCTCCTTACAGATGTCTCCTGAAAGTACTCCCTCAACAAATCACTTGCACAAGAATTCCCGTGCTTAGGGAACCTGATCTAAAGCCCTTGGCACCAGGAGTAAAGGTCAAATTTACATGTGCATGTGTCTGTTGGACCCACTGATCACACCACATAATTTCCTACCCAGAAGCTGCTGGCCTGAAAGACCAGTGAAACTGCTTCTTGAAGGTGTAGCTGAAGTGCCAGCTCAAGAGGATACCTGCAAGCAGAGGGCATTATCCTTCTGGATGCAGAAGGATATCGATTCACCTTGAATCAATAGCCACTATATGCTGCTGGGTTCCCACAAGTAAAGTGCAGGGTTCTGGGAACCCAGAGGTGGCAGTGGGAATGCCCCTCAAGGTGGGACAACTCTGTAATACCATTCATACCCCAGTGCTGTTCATAGAATGAAGGCTAAGATTTGACTTTAGTTGAAATTCCATCTTTGCCGAATTTCTTCTGCTCTACACTGTTTCCTTCACTTCCCATCCAGGTTTCTCCTTGGTTCATTCCCTCACTGAATTATTTTTACAAGAATCCTCTTTGGCTCTGCTTCTAGGGAACCCAGCCTAAAGTTAAGACAAGGCACCTAAATCCAAGTAATACAGAGATCATCTCATCCTTGCCCTACTTTTACAGAGGTACAAGAAGAATCTGACACTTCATTTGCCAGGTCCATGAAACTGAGGTCCTGAGAATGTAAATAAATTAGTGATGATCATTTAGTTCGAAGCAAAGCTGATATGAACCTGGATCAGACCCTAGAGGCCTCTTTACTGTTCACTGCAGCATTCTTGTTGGTTGCTCAGGCTAGCTGTTCATGCCCAGGGGCTCACAGTACTTTCCTGCAGGATCTCACTACCCTCTTATTCTCCACTTCCTGTCCTGGCTGGTCAGGGAGAATAACATAAGACAATCATCAGTGGTTTCTTACATGGGCCAGAGTAAGCTAGAATATCACTCTGCAAGAATTCCCTTTAGCCCTGGACTGTCCACAGCTATAACCTAGCTTTCCCTCTTATACTTCGGCACATTAGGCTGGTGCTCAGATATTTCTATTTGTCTCTTGGTTCCAATGATGTTAAAGAAGCATGTTTCATCACTGTAATGATCATTCACTCAGAAAGTTGATTTGGGTCCATTTCATCATCATAGTCTCTTTTCTAGCCATGACTCTGAATCTAGTCAAAATGAGCTATTTACATCTCTTGAAGTACCATGTTTATGTGGACTCACTGTGCTAGTCTTTGGAAATGGACTTTAGAGAAGGAAAATATTTCAATGGATGGAAAATATAGAGCTAGAACAAGCTCTGATGGAAAAAGTAACGCCCCATGTCAGGGGAATGAGCAATCATTCAGTAAGCACGTGTGCTGATGCCCACTTCATTCCACCACAAATCCAATTGCCAGGCCAGCTTTTAGGCCATATTTGAAAGGTCTCAAAGGCAACGGGACTGGACATCCATCATGTGCATGGACTTCTCTAGCCTTGGAAGACATATTTTAAAAGTTTGAGGTAGGAGAAGGTATTTAAAAGATCACTTGGGCAAGGAATGTGAAGAAATAACTAGAAGGACTTACGGACATTCTCTGCTCACAGCAGATGTGTTGTATCCGATAGAAATTACATGAACCTTCTCAGATTCCCTTGCCACTACCCACTTCCTGTACTCACTGAAGCTTATAGGCTTGATCAACAAACCTAAACCCATCTGAAGCCAACGTCACTTGCCCTGGGAATGTCAGGGCTACCACCCCACAGCCAGGCTGACCTGCTGCATGCCTGAAGTTCTTGGCTTCTCCTACCACTTCTAGTCTAAGGGTAAAATATCATGCCTCAGGGCATGGATCTGGCAGCCCAAGTAGCTGAAAATTGGAGCAGCTGATAAAATTCCTGCAAGGCAAATTTTGACCAAAAGGAAACAAGACATGGGAAGTAGCTGGAGAGAGAAAATCCCCACCATAAACTATTCTCAGGTGCAACTTTTCCTCGTGGTCTCCCTGGAGAAGTCCCACGTGCCATACAAACACATCTGCCAAGGAATATGCTATGTCTCTTCATAGTTTATCACAAAGTAGTTGCCAACATCATAATGCGTCACTTCACATTGCTTCAATCTTTCCTTCCCTCACTTTTCTTTTTCTTATCCTTGCTGCCTTGGCTTTGCATCTCTTAAATAAATCATCAACTTTTTAATCCTTGCCTCAGGCTCTGCTTTCTAGAGGATACTGTTTTGCTTACTCCCAGGCATATCCTAGGCAATTGAATGAATACCCCGCTAATCCTTCATAACTCATTTTTTGAGTCTCCTCCATGAAGAATTCTGATCTCCTTCCCAGGCTACTGAGTCAAACACCCCCTCTATATGATTATAGAACCTTGGATTTCCCTATCTCTTAATGCTTATATTTATTAGTTTCGGTATCTAACAAGGTGTGACATCTCCCACCTTCTAACTAATCCCATTCACTCAATCAGGCCATCCCTATTCACCAGAAATTAATATTTTTCTAGTTTTGCTAGCATCAACCATGATGATTGTCACAGCTCACGTGCTTAAGAAATATTTATAGAATGAGTGGGGAGAAAGTATAGGAGGAATATAACTAAAGTTAGTCTTCTAGTTAGCTCCTGGGAATCCAGTTAGCCATATAAGGGAGCTGGAGTAGTTTTATGTAAATAGGGCAGCTGGGTCATGTGCCAGGGTGATCAAATAGATTCTGAGGTGGGAATGACGAGGTGGCTCAGAGCACCAGCGAAGGGAGGTCCCTGCGGAGGCATTGTGTGGTTACATAAAGATTAATGTTGTCCTTATAATGTGACAGAGCACCACTCCCAGTCTACCCCATTCTTACTTTGGAGTACTATCTTTGCTGCGTGACGTTAAACAGGGGCTCTTAACATTCATTTTCCCAAAGGAAGGTGATATCTTAATGGGCCATAATGAAATGAAAGGTCCACGAGGGCAGGGATTATCTGACCTCAGAATCTCCGAGACCCTCATGTTTGGTGCTCAGTGATTATTTCTTGCATTAATTACTACCAAAAGACTCCACTGACCAAATACATCTTAATACTGTTGCTAACAGGCTTATCTGTATACTCAACTCCCAGTATAATGCTGAAATTGCCAAGGGACCATTATATGCACAGTCAGGATCATTCTTCTCCCTACAGGGATTCACGGTATCCTGAAGAGATGGACCTTTAAGACTAAAGCAAAGGGATTGTGATTATTTGTACATTAACATTTTCCTGTATCACAGAGTCACACCCTCTTCCTCCCTCACATAAGCATACTTCCCAGGAAAATTGTCTTTACCAGCTTGGTCCCTGGACATTTATCTTGCAGGATTAGGGTAATTAGTAAGGGAGAGAATTGAGAGACGCTACATGACCTATGTAGTAATTTACATTGGAGAGGACAGGCATTTTGTGGCAGAAGAGTAATTAATACATCTAGAGAGTAACTTACAAAAATGTGAGCCCCTGAAGTTTAGATTTAGAGTGAATTTGGAAAAGAGACTGTTGGATGGACAACTGCTTTGCATATAAGGGAGAAAAGGGAAAAGAAAAACTTAGGACAAGTGACAATGTCATACATGGACTCTCCTATCTGCATTTTGAAGTACTTTAAAAAATAATGTGAACAATAATTCACTGATTTTTTTTTTTTTAATGTGACATCATTTAAGGCTGGATCAACAGTTGTCTCAATTTTATTTGGGTTCTACTCCATTCAATTTAATCCTATCTAGGGAATTTGGTATCATGACCACACTTTTCTTGAGGTGATTTTAACGAGTACCTACCATTGCAGGAAAACTAACCTATTGTCAGATATTGATATGCACTTGTTTGTTTACATTCTTTATATCAATTTCTTCTAACATCAGAGCTAAGGCCATTTTTAGCGTTATATTTAACATGACTATACAGCCTATGGGTCTGATGCTTTTCATGGACAGAATTCTTTAGGCAAGGTTAGCATGACTTGTGAATGTGACTGTTTCAATATGATTATTAAAATACATTATAACTACCATTTGCTCTAAGTGTCTTGTGATGTGTTTGGCCAAAAGCAATATAATTTTGACTGGAGCTGATTCAGCGGAAACATTTGCTTAATTTTGTTAACGTTCTCACTAATGAACCATCCGATGATCATGACTACAAAATAGAGCCAAGTGTCCAGGTGTCTGTCATCACAGGTCTGGTTGTTAATATTTTCCAGTTCCGCTGATCCCATATCCCATACAGCAATGTGAGCAGGAGGAGGTTGAATGTGGGAGCAATCTGCACATCATTTCATTGGTCACTGACTTCCTCTGACAACCAATTTAGAGGGGAAACATTTTTGACTTAAAGCCCAATTAGTCAGGGAGTTCCTCCTTTTTCTTTTCTGGAGGTTAGAAGATTTGGAAATTCTTTTGGAAGATTTTCTGTCAATTAGCACTTCTACCAGAAAGTAAGCAAACAAGGGAGACAAAACAAATCTCAGCAATCATAGATTCTGTAACAGGCCTTAGGCTTTGGAATAAAAATAATCAAACACTTGCGATGCCTAGGATAGAGCACTGCACAGAAATGTGAAAAAGATAATTAGAAGCAGGCATAGCAACGTTCTAAAATTTGTTTGAAGGGATATTGGGGGGGGGAGGTGCGTTGTGAATAAAGAACCCTGTATAAAGCATTCCTTCTACCTCTACCCATAATCCAAATCTCCTAACTCTTTACACTCTTGGCGCAAGATAACTCCTACCTCATGACTTGACATGGCCTGCCTAGTTAAAGCCTGCTCATCTTTAAGATCTCTTCTTAGTCTTCACTTCCTCGGAGACCCCCCACTAGCCCAGATTTAACATGTCTATGCATACACTTCTCTATACTTATCCTAATTGTGGTTTCATATTTGTTTACTATACATCTGTCTCATCTGTCAGTCTTTAAACTCGGTTAGGGCAAGAGTTCTCTCCCTACTATGTCACAGTGCCAGAATGAGTAAGAGGTTGGTGGCTTGCTGAAGAATTTCTTGGGGCCTAAATTTTCCTACCTTCAAAAAGACGGGGTCGGAAGTTTTTAAGGAACTGCCCAACACTAATGTGATAGCTCTTCATATTATAGGAAAGACATTCATCTGTCCTAGGGTATACCAACTTCCTCCTTAAAAGATGTTTTAGGCCATCTGGAATTTGCAGAGCAAGACTAATACAGACCCAAGGCTTTGATTTCTCATAAGAGGGCATCAGACACTGGCATTTCTATAGATCAGGGAAGACCTCCTGAAACCCATTCCTGGGCTATTTTGTAAATGTGGGCTCACATAAGCCATATCAGCTTAAAAATATGTAGGATGTTGCATGGATGCTGATAGAAATGGATCTACTATTTTTTATTTTTTAAATCCCCAACATGGTCAAATAAACCTCAAATTAAAATTTTGAATGACTGTTTTCTTAGTTTCCTTAAACCTTTTTTTCATTTTGGCATGTCAGTGACTAATACATTGCAGTAAAGCTTGAGTTTATACTAGCTCATAGGTGATTGCACTGGGTAAGTAGTTTTCCCAAACCCTAGGGCCCCTTGGAAAATGAAATAACCCACATATGGAAGAAATCAGGAGAGAAAAGGGCCCCTACCTACCTGCATTCTCTGGCTGTTGAAATCATGTTTTGATAAGATAAGAGGAAACAGGGCAAGAAGGAACTGATAGACTCCTAAAAACTGAAAACTAAAGCTCTTATTGCTATGAATTGCACTGAGTAGATCAGCTAGGCCTGAGTGTCTATTGCAGGGTTGCTGAGCTTGGTCCTAATCTAAATTTTCAGTCTCTATCCCATCCATAACTCTTACTACTCTTTACCCTCCATCATGACATTATTCTAGAAACCATGTATTTTGGATGTTCCAGGAGAATCCCAATTTTCATTGTTTTGTCCCAATACCTTCATGACTGCTCCCCTTTTCATCAGACCAGGTGTGCGATTTTTGCCTTCGGAAGCATGACCCCTGGATGCTTCAGGGATGGGATGGGCGCTTCAGACCTAAAAGCTGCTGGAAGCCAGCAGCTAGCAGAAATGAATGGAGAGGGCCTGCTATAATGGGGCAGTTACAACTAAAGCCCCAGACACTTGTTGCCAGGGAAAGGGAAGGCCTGATTTATTTACCTATTTCTTTTAGATCTTCTGACCTTTTAAAATGCTGAAAACCAGATTTTCAGGTGAAATATCTTATTAAAAAAAAAAAATGTTTACGACTAACTTGACTTGAAAAAGTTTTGAGTACGCCAAAAAACAAAACCAGAGAAAGCACAAATGCCCATTTGCCTATAGGCTCACTGGGCCTCAGCCTGCCAGATCACTTCAATCTTTCTCTAAGCTCTCTGTTATCATTGTCTGTCCATGGATGCCCCCACATAGCATTTCATCAAATCCTCCAACAACCTTTGAGATAGCTAGTAGGGTCCCCATTTTCAATTTGAGGGCATAGAGGCTCAGATATTGCTGATTTGTTCATGGTCAAACAACTCAAATAGAAAATACGTAGAGTTTGAAGAGTTCTTTCTGATCCCAATGTCTGTGTTCTTGTTTTGGTTATATCATTGTCTCCTGAAATACCAAATACCCCCCATTTTTTAAAGAACTAACATGATAGACCTGAAAAAGAAATCTATAAAGTGTCAACTGGCCAATATTTCTCCAGATAATCCACCAAAAGAAAATGGTTTATTTGGAAAAAGAAAAAGAAACAGAACGAAGGAGTGCATGCACACTTGCTGGCCGGTCTTGCCCACCGGCCACCCACGTGGGAAGAAGGACAAGCCCAACATGGCTCCCTGTATTCGCATCCCTCCCCCAGAAGTTACCATAGAGCACAATTGGAAGTCAAGACTAGAGAGTTAACAAGGGGCCCAGCGCCACCCATAGTCTTTCCAGCTCTATGGTTAAGCATCTTAAGATGCCAGTTCACTTTTAACAAAAGTGAAATAAAAATTTTAACCCAGAATCATATAGCTACAAGAATTGGGAGTTTGGGGTGAACAGTATTGAGAAGTATTGAACAGTATTGAGTTGAAGGGAGAAAGAGATAAGAAATAAATTAGACAGTCAAACTCCTAGTGGTCAAATTAAGAATAAGTATATTTAAATACTCAAAGGGAGATTGTGTTTGATGCTACTATAATGTGAGATACCCCTCTGTTGTCCAATCACTGGTGCTGCACAGCTGGTATCAGTGGTGTTTGGGGGAGTAAGGATGGAGTGGTTTTCAGTGTGGGATGATGCCAGATGGAAAAGGGACCACATGTGTTGACAGCCAGGTGATTGGTAAATAGTCTAATTTATTAGAATCAAGAATTCACAGCCACAGCCATTATAACCAGGAGAAATAGAAACCTCCCCAGAACACTCAAACCCTAGAATCCCACAGAGATTAAAAGGGCAGAGAGTTTCTCATCTTGAGATGGGAGTTCAAGAGAAATACTTTTGCATCTCAAAGAGCAGGTGACTTCTCCTTGTGTTTTCATTATACCTGCAAATTTTATCTGTATATTAAAAGTTCTCCATAACCACCCCCTGATGACAAGCAAAATTAATTGCTCTAGCATCTGTGTTCTCATTGCACTTTGTTATAACATGCATTGTATTGTGACTATAACCCTGGTGGAAGAGTGTACCCTGATCCTCGTGCCTCTAGTACATATCACGACATCAGGCATGACAATGCACTGTAATAGTTCAAGATGTAAAATCTCACCATCTTCAAATTAGTAGTTGTGTATATTGTGTCTGTTTCCATCAATTCTGTTTACACTTAGTATCCTTTTGTAACTGAGTTTAATTTCCCAGATGGTACTAATTTTATTGCTTCCAAAGTGGTCAATTATTTTTCTGTTTATAAGACATTTTTCTGTTTCAATTTTCCTTCAGCTCCCTTTGCAGACACCCAATTGGGACACACACTTGGTAACGTAAACCTAAATTAATTTGCACAGTTTTGCTTGACTTGGATTTTTTTCTCAAAGTCACGCTCTATGAAAAATTCTAACCAGGTGAGCCTTGGCGAAGCAGCTGTTCCTCCCACAGTATGTAGGGTGGGATCGTCAAGGTCTTAGGTAAGAGGAGGCAGGTAATTGCCTGGACTATTTGGGGTCCTCGTCTAATATTGACTTTTAATTATGAAGGCCAAATGTTTGTTTTCTTATGGGATCCATTTCTGCCCCTTGGTTATTGACACAGTTGGAATATGAAACATGTTTACTTTTGTAAATGGGGGGATAGATGGGTACGTTTATATTACAGTAGTATATTCCTCACGCCAGCTCTTGTAAACTGTGATCAGATGTTTGTCTTGTGCGAATTGTCTGTCTTGGGCATGTACTGATCAATTTTCAATCTTTATACTCAAGCTCACTATAAAATCTATTAAGAATTATCACCTATTCTGCAAAATACTTTAGAAATATATATATACATCTATCAGTACCATAGTTTGCATTTCTTTAACACTGGGGCTGGCACGTAGGAGGGGCTTAAATAATTTGTCAAGTGCTGAAGCTACAATGAGGATCAAAAGGCCGTGGATCCTACCCCCGAGAACTTACATCTTGTGGGGGTCATCACAGGTAATCACGGGCTGTTACAATGGAATATGCTAAGTGTGGCCATAGCAAAGGGCGTGGGCTATTTGGGCCCAGAAATCCTACATCTAAAAATCTACCCTTAGGAAATAATCGGAAGTGCAGAATGATTCGCGCAGAGATTGTTCACACCGTGAACATGGTTACGGCAGACACTGTTCATGTCACTATGGTTCACACAGTGAATAATTTAACTGGAAAATTGTGGAAACAGTGGGAAAGTTGTAATTAGCCAATTTCTTGTTATAATAATAATAGAAAGCACAATGTGTTAACTGTTCTGTGTCAGGCAAAGTTCAAAGCACTTCATCTGAATTAATATATTAATTCTCTCAGAAACCCTACAAGGGTATAATTACTATTATCACCATTTTATGTATAAGAAAACTGACACCGAAAAGTTGAATAACTTGTCCAATTTTATTTAACAGGCAGATATTTGACAAGCAGTGTGGCTCTAGGGACTGCCTTATGTTACAACCATTAAAAATGTTTATATACTTTATAATAGGGAGACAAGCTTATGATATTTATGTAGAACTGCATACATACTACTAATCTTATCCTAGGTTCTCCTAGAAAGCACAGCCTAAGATAAGAGTTTGCTAGCATCTAATTTATTTTGGAGAAGTTATTTCAGGAAAGAGGAACAGAGGGGTGGAAAGAATGAGACAGGAAAAGTGGGAAAGTCAATGCAAGGATGCGTTTTTGAGCTTGTCACCACTGTAAGCAAGGGGGGCTCAGCCCCACTGGGACCCTCTGAAGAGCTGTGTAGAATGCTTAGAATCATCCACTGAATGGATGGGAGAGGGGAGGATACGTCACTGACCCCGTTGGTCAAGGCTTACCCATGGGTGTTGCCTCCTTCTGTGTCCAGGGCAGCATAAACATAAGTATTGAGAGAGTTGCCATGGACCTCCCACTCTGAGATGTCAGGGGAGACCTGGGGCAAAAAGCAAGGAACACAAGGTATTGAAAACTTACACCTGTGTGAAGCTGATGCTGCAGCAATGGGTGAAGTGAAGGGAGAGCCGAATTACAGGAGGCGGGCATAAATAAGAGGCATCTGAGTCAGGCCATTCTTTACACCAGTCATGCCCATCACGATTTCTGCTCCATCTTGAGACTGTTCAGTACAAGAACTGGCACTTGACCTTCCATGAGCCGTGCTCAGTGCAATCTCCTCAAGACTTAATACAGGTGGGTTAGTGGAACAAGCCCAGTCTCTACTATCGCAGGTGGTCCCCAGGTTGCATTGATAGTCAGCATCTCCCTCTTCCATTGCCCAGTCCAGGTTTCTCTCACACTCAGCCTGCACTTCGGCAGGCCTAGAGTGCTTATCTAGTAGAGGGATCCAGAACCTCATCCCTAAAAGACCCAGGCCTGTTTCAGAAGGGAATTGGTGTCTCTTCTGTATGCTGTGGGTTTTAGCACCGGGGCAGATGATTTTGACACAGAAGACCCATCCTTCCATGGTAGACACGAAACTGAAAACTTGCAGACTTCTGGGCTATGGTTTAAAACAAGAGAGATCCTCATTCTTTGGGAACCCCACAGAAGTTGAGTAGATGCTCTCAGTGATCCTCCCATATCCCTTGACGCTTTCATGCATCTCAGCAGATCCCATTCTGTATCTCCAAGCCTTTATCACATCACTCTTATCAGGCTGTGGTTGCTGAAGTCGACCTTTTGCAGTTGTCACAGGCATGGAATCTCCAAGAGACATGCCCAGCTGTGATCCATAACAGTGGGGATAGGAAAAGGTAGAGGGTTATGAATGCCACTGAATTATACTCTTAAAAATTGCTAAAATGCCATATGTTGTTATGTACACTTTATCACAATCAAATATATATATATATGTATCCAACAAACTGCTTATGCAGTTTTGGTTCATGTTTTTACTTAGTGCTTGTATATAATGCCTGCCTTTATTTTTTATGTGCACACATACACATAATACTACCAATGGTTATATCTAGGTATTATTGATATGAGGGATTTTTATTTTCTTCTTTACATTTACACTTTTAGATATTTTACAAACTTTCTCCAGTGTTTCTACAGAGCAAATAATAATTAGCTTTTATAATATTGAAATCATCTAAAGGAAAACATTAGGTCTTAAGAAATGGCACCTGACCTTCGGAACCTAAAAGATATTTATAGTGTTCCAGTTAGAACCCTCCTTTTTGATGCTGATTTCAGTTGAAATATTTTAGGAACCATTAAAAGGGAAAACAGGTCCGTATATCCTAAGTGTAAGGGATTCAGATGGTGTCCTAGCCAGGATCTGCCCCTTACATCATTTTTTGACCAGCGCAGGCCAAGACAAGACTTACTTGGGTTCCCATGACCTTGGACTCTAGTCTCTGCTCCTTCTGCAGCTTCTGCTGCTGCTACAAACAGAGGGGTTTGCAGAGACCATCAGGAACAGAGGCAGTTTCTCCTAATCCCTCAGATCCCTTGAGGGTAAGCCCTGCTAGTGCCTGCCTTGAGCCTATACCATTATCTTATTGTCTTCTGCCCTGGGGCTTTTGTGTCACAGCTGAGCCACGGCAGGACCAACTTCCTAATATCTTCAGTTGAACAACCTAGAACTGCCAGGGTTAACACTCCATTCGGCCCCTCCCTGACTAGTGGGGGATGGTTGCTGATGGACCAATACTTTCTTCCAGATGGACAGTTTAGAGACACAGAAGCTATATATTGCCTCGCTGAAGATGCCAGAAGACGAAGGAATCAGTTCGTTGTCAATCTGTGGCAGCTCAGAAAGCAGCTAATTACATTTATTCTTTCTCCCCGGCCTTACTCCTCCTTTTCCCTCACTCTTGCTTCCTTGGAATCTTAAACCCCAGCGAAGTATTAACACAAAAATCTTAGACTCAGGCTTCTTTTCTAGGGGAACTGGGTCAAAACTCTACCCGTGCATATTTTAGACTCTGTGTGTTGACTTGAAGCAAACCACTTAAACCTCTGAGCTACCTTTTAAGTAAAATGAACTTAACAGAGCTTCAAGATTGAATGTGATGGTTGTACATTATAACAAGGCTTGAGTGTTTGTTTAATGTTAAAATTGCCCAGCATATTTCCTGACATAAACAATAGGCAAAACAAAAAGTAATCCCTTTCATTTTGCCCGCGGCTATCTCATATTCTCACTGTGTTAACTCTGCTAGCGTGGCTGGTAACCTGTATCGTTAGAGGAAACTTAGTAAGGTGAATCAAAGTGAAAATTGTCAGCAGAGAAGAGTATAGGGTGATTTCTTGGGGCTAAGCTTTATACAGCCACCTAACCCACTGCAAAATGCTCTTGATCCCCTGAATCCAACCCCATTAGGCAGAAGCCAGTCTGTTTGGATCTTCTGGGAGAGAAACTGGGTCAGCACTTTACCTAGTGGTTTTCTTTTATAGGACTGAGACAGGAACAAGATTTCCTTTCTCCTCATCTTTGTTTCCCACATGTAGTCAAGTCACCTCTGCTAACCTTCTCAATTCCAAACAAGGTCACCCAATGAGGCCCTGTGTGTTTTTAAAGGGCCAGATTTGTGTGTATTGCAAACAGCCCAAATGCTTGCGCCATCTCAGCTGGCAGACCCTATGATGTCAGAAGTGTCAGTACTGGAAAAAAGATGCATGTGGAATTTTTCTGGCAAGTCTCAGGGGAACAATCACAATACAAATCTCTGGGGATTTTTAGCAAGAAAGGACATGTCATCTTCCATGACTAATTATACATCTTTTATTTATTTTTACCAATTCAGAACTTTTACTTTAAAAGGAACTTACATAGTAAGGTAGTAAACATAATAGTCCCACGCATTTACTGATTTCTTCTTTATTACTTCTCAATAATCTATTTAGTAATCCCTTCTAGAATTTCTTGGAGGTTAACATTAAGCTCATTGGTCTATAATTTCTAAAACTACCTTTCTTGAAAGTTAAGGCATATTTTCTACTTAGGCAACCTATTATTTTCCATTTCTCTGTGATTACTAAAAGGATTTCCGTATTGCTTCTACGTGTCTTATTTTCTAGTTACCTTAAGATATGTTCTTTGAGCCTGGAAAAAATAAAATTTAATTTATAATTTAAATTTAGTTTATTGTTTTATCTTTTCACTTAATTTTGTTTATGCCATCATAAATATTTTGACAATTATTCTCTTTGATAGAGAAAATGGAAGAAAAAAATAGATGCTGGGTCTGTCTGCTTTTTTTTTCCATTTTCTTTTTTTACTATATCATTATAGTATTTGAAACTCCTCTCCTCCCCCAAATGGCGAATATGGTACAATATTCTTGTTCATCTTTTGCTGATCAGAGTCATTTTCAATTACCAATTTTTGGAAAGTAAGTTCATTCTGAAATTTTGCCTTCTTGTCATTATTTTTAAAAAACAATTTCTGTTGTGCTCCTGGACCCTAGTAGAGATGGGATGCTGACACCAAGTGATCCTGTGCCCACAGATGGCCTGTGATGCGCTGAATCCTGTCAGACCCACAGGTCATAAACATCAAATGATCCCAGCAAGATTCCATCAAAAGATGGAAGTGGTACATTAAAGATCAAACATGGGCAGAACCAGAAGGTTCAAGCAAGCTAATGAGCAAATGGCTGAGACCCACCACTGATGGACCAGCATTTTTCCCTCAGCCCATGCTTATGACCATGGCTTTAGCCAAGTCATGTTGGAGACAACCAAAGGGAAATTGTACCTGTGATTCTAGTAACTGAGGAAGAAGTTTGTCAGGTACCCAAGCCTTGTTGACAAGGATTCTGAAGTGCCCCACAATTAACCTTCCTAAGTTGATTTCTGTCTCTGTTACAACTCTTCGGGGTCAGTGAATGCCAAGGTGGCAAATATCAATCAAGACCTCACTAACTTCCTTGAGTTCCATCTTTCAACTCTGACCTGATACCTCTTGGCTAAGCTATGACCTACAACCACTGACCCTTGGCAACTGGCCTTGGGTTCACCTCTTTAGTTACTTTAAGTGCCTCCCAGATAATATCTGAAGTTCATTCACTTCTTTCCTGGCCCTGATCCCTGGCTTGACCTCTGTACCCTGAAGGTTTTTGCACTGCTTAGTTTTCATGATGGAATGAGGGGGTCACAGTCTCTTTCAAGGGCTTTAAAAAGCCAAGTGTTTTATCACTTCTCCCAGCTCCAATAAATTAATAGTAATAAGAAAAATATCTCTTCAAACTTTGCTTAAAGACTGACCTACAGATGTTTATCTTTTCCCCATTTCTGTGTACATAAAAACAAGCATACTCGTACGCAGGACTACTTTAGAAAGTATTGTGCTATGAGTTGTAAAATAGGTAAACATCAAATATTCCTAATATTGTAACAAAATATAGCAGTCAGAGCTATCTATGGAACAAAGGGCTGTCTCCAGAGGCAGCATGTCCCTGACCTTGGAAGTAGTTGCACAGACAGGATAGATCGAGGTTGGGGTATTTTAGAGGTGATGCAAGCGTTATATTTGGGCAGGAGTAGAGGTGACAGAGTCCAAATGACAGTCTAGTATATAGACTAGTCTATATAGAGAAAGTCTAGTATGGTTCTAGTATATAAAGGCCATGCTTAGGAGGGAGTTGACTGGCATAGGAACAATAGAATGACTGGTCTAGCCTGGGTCCTCATGCTGACGTGTTAGCGCACCTCAATATAATGAGCCCCTAATAAGAGGTGGTAGTCTGCTTCACCTTGTTTATGATCTTACTCCAAAACCATCCTCCTGAACCCACCTTATATTTTCCACTTCATTTTCTCAACGTATGAGTGTCTCCTGTGTGCCAACCACTGTTCTAGGCACTGGAGATAAAGGCGTAGAAAAGATAGAAAGTTGCTGTCCTCAGGCTTAGGGAAGTCACAAGGAAACAGATGTGGAAACAAAAACCTTTATGATAAGTGCCCCTGAAGGAAACAAACAAGGAGCTGAGACAAAATTGGAGAGTGGATAAAGAGACCTGCCTTAGGTGGATGATCAAAGAAAGCCTTTTCCTGCCCCTCACCTCTTAATTTAATTTCCATTCTTGTCTTTTGAAGCGAAAGCTTGAGATGACTCCTCTAACCAACGCTCCAAGCTTTTCTTCTCTATTGTATGCAATCTCCTTCAATTAAGTGGCTGGCACAGGGACGTAAATCATTGCCTGGGGCACCACAGCTCCTGGGAGGCCCTGTGACTGGCCTGGCAGCTGTGTTCACCTCACTCCATGAATCAGACCCAGATCTGATCATTTAGCCCAGGGTCCTATTGACCAATAAGTGGAGCTGCGTGATCCAACCTGGATTGAATGCAGGCATTTTAACCCACCATCAGAAAGAACGGACCTTTGAGTTGCTTTTTGAATTGGTTGTGAATTTCAGCCCCCTGTCTTCTGAGAATAAAGGCTTGTCTACTTTTGATTTACAAGTGTCTCACCCTGGCTTTAAAATACATTTCAGCTGCACCTGCCTCTGCGGTATTGAGCCCTGTTGGAAAATTAGCAGAGAGCAGAAGGCTGAGACTGGGCCGAGCCCTGCAAATCCATGTGTCCTCTTCTATAGCCATATGTGCCAGTCCTCTAGACATCTTCGCCTCAAATTCAACATGCTTCTCAACTAATGAGTCTTTATCCCTAGTGTTTACCCTTCATCCCTGAATTGGCTCCTTTTCCTATGTTCTCTTTCTTTGAAAATTACCACTGTATTTCCTACGCCAAAAACCTTAAGAGTCACATTAGCTTTTCCCTCTCCCTCACCCGCAGCTACATTCAAGTTTTACTAAGTCTACGTTTTCCCTCATTGTCCGGGCCAGCACTTTTATCCAGGCTGTCATAATCTGATGCCCAAACTACTCAAGATGCTCCAAAATGATTTCCTGTCTATGTCACTGACCTGGGGCTTACCCAAAGAAGCAAAGAAGAGAACTGGAGGAATGTTAAGAACCTCCCGAGCCTCCTTCTTCTCGTATTCCACCAAGGGGCTCCATGTGCCCTGCTTTCTACATGCTGTCAGGATTCTATACCTTTTCTCATGTTCCTTCTGCCTAGATGCCCTCAACTACTACTACCCCCACTATGTCTGCCTTGGGTCTCATTTTCAGTGTTATTCCTTCTGAGACCTTTCCTGATCCCCTTAAAGGCTCCAGGTGCTCCCCCCCACCCCACCCCCACACACACCTCCCTTCTCCATTACAGCATTTTTCACAGAGCACTCCAAGAACTAGTTTACATGTTTTAAAAGGTATGGGTCCATATAGTCTTATCCCTGTATTCCTATTACTTTGGTTGATGCTCAGCCTATAACTGGAACTTAATAAAAACTGGATCAAGGAATCTAACCCAAGCACTCTTGCCCTGGCTTCCATTTATTGGCGCAAATCCCTGAAACCATATGCAAAAAGGTTTGTATATGTTGTTTAGGATGTTTGAATTTTCCTGCCTCCATTTTTATTTGATCATCAGTGTGATTGCCTCTCTCATACCCTTTGTAATTCCATATTCTCAAATAACAGGTACCAAAAGAAATCCAGAGGAGCAGTTCTAGGACTCTAACACCCTCAGGTATATCAAGGGCATAGAAAGGGCTAAGGATGGAAGGGAAATGAAGGATTTGTGAAAAAAGCTATTACTGTCTAGGAGAACCTATCTCCATCCAAGAGGGGAATGGCAGTAGTAGGGATGCTGACTTTTTTTCTTCCAGCCTAATGTCAAGGAAGCTTCCATGGGACCATTGAGTTTGATAAGCCTTCCTGAGTTGGGGAGACACAAGAATGATGCAGGACTCACACCTCAGTGAGAAAGCTGAAGCTGCCCGTGGCAGCAGGATAGGAGCGCTGCACCCAAATCAGTCTGTACCCCAGACTTTGTTGGGACTCGAGGTACAGGAGTGTTTCCTGTGGCCAGAAGTTGGAGAGAAACAGCTGTCTTCAGATATCTTGAAACCTGCCCAAGAGAACGGCTGCTAGAGGTCTGGAGAACTCAAGAGCAAGAATCTGAAACACGGGGCTACAGGAGGGGCTCAGCAGCAGCCAGCTAAGAAAATGTGCCTGGCATGCATCGCAGGAATCGTAGTCTCAGGTGGGACCCAGCAGGTAGCTCCAAGGTCCCAGGAAAGAGCCTAGGAGGAAAGGAGCCCATTCCAAGCATCTGTCCTGGTGGGAGAATGAGGCCAGTTTCAATAAGAACCTTGCTGTCTCCTCACTATCTTCTCCCTGAGCTCGGATTCAGGAACTGCCACCCAGGCTGGTCCAAAACTAAAGGGGGGAAATTCACTCTTAATCAAGTCTGGAGCTTGGGTTAAAATCTTGCTTTGGATATTCTGACTTCTGAGTTCAACCTGTATAATTTTGGCCTAAATTCACCGTAGGAAGAATATGACTCAGTAGTGAACAGAAAAGCCAGGGATCTGTTGAAGTTTGCATATAGGCGAAGGGAAAAAACGTCCCCACTAACTTCATCGTAAAGAGACAGTGAGAGACAAAAACTAAAACGTTCGAATGTGGCTACGACACGAATTACATTTAGTTACCTTCTCAGGGTGCAGAGGTTTTGTCAGATTTCCAAATGGATCAGTGACAAGAGAAACGGTTTAAAATCAACCTTTTTACTTTATAGAGCAGGAAAATGAGCTGAAACAGGCTTGTGTAGCGAGGACCTTAATAAACATCTTCTGTCTCCAGCCTAGGTCACGGAGACCAAAGCCATAGGGTTTTAAACATCAAGTAAAATACAAAATTCTGTATCTAAAAAGATCAGATTTTATGCACTTTCACATTTCTCTCCTAATGAGCAATCCCAGGGCTGCAGACCGATTTGAAGCATACGAAGAAAAAAAAAAAAAGAGGGTCTGGCTTTCTCCTAAGCAAAGCTCACAGGGATCATGTGTCTCCATAATGAGACTCCAGTAGTTTCTAAGCTCTGGCCCCACTCCCTGCCGACCACATCTGTCTGCACGTTTGATGGACTGCAGACTTCATTTGTCCTGGCAGCGCTGATTGCCCCTGACAGAACCAGAAACCCCAAGGCCCTCAGGCTGAGGGAGGCATGGGTGTCCTGAGAGCTTGGCCGTCCTAGGGGAGCTGTGTCCTCTGCTTTACTGGCCTTGCTCACGGCAGGGGGAGGAAGCAGTTTGTGGATGCATTTCTTTTAGTAAGAAAACAGACGTTTGAGGTCTCTGGTAACCATCCTGTTGGTGGTGGTAGAAGCAGCTGAAGCAGGGTGGGGTAGAAACCTGGTGTGAGACGGCTGTTTCACTCTTTAATTGGAGAAAGAGAGAGAATACATGGCAGAAATTACCACGATCCATTTTTAATAGTTCTCATTTAGCAATAGTTCTCAGTAGCATGGCTCTTCTCATCTTTTCCACTTGCTCTTTGAAGAAGACCATCACAGTGCCTGGCTCATGGAAAGTGCCCAGGAAATATATGCTGAATGTCTTTCTTCTTTCCTGTGGATAATTCAGCACTATATATCGTCACTGTGCTACAGACACACATTAACTTCTAGAGGTTCCAGCCTCTGGGGAGGACTGACAAGTAAACAGATGAATGTAAAACATGATATGAGTGTGTGGTGATGAGAAAGTAGGGGCAAAGTGCATCCAACCAGATAGGGTGGTCAGGGCAGCTTCCACAAGAAGGTGGTTTGTCAGCTAATGCCTAAAGGAAGAGTGAAAGCAAGCTGGGCCAATGGCTGGAAGAAAGGGCTCTCTTAGGAGAGAGAAGAGCATGAACTGGAATGCATCACAGGAAAAAGCCAGATATTCAGTGAGACTGGGGCATAAAGAGTCATGTAGGAGAGGCTGAAGAGGACATTGGCACCCAACAACAGGAGGAGATATTCTAAGTGACGTATGGCTTCGGTTTACGTTTCAGCATTTTTCTACCTGCTTCTTTGCTTTCTATTTTATCACTGGGGCTGGGAGGCTGGGAACCACATTTCCTAAACTCCCTTGCCACCAGAGTTCTGCATCAATAAGATGCATTTATGTGGGATTTGGAAGGCAGAAATGAAGCAAAAGTCATATTCTCCAGCAGTGATAGTGGATACAGGGTTTCAGCAGATGTGCATTTTTGTAGCAGACTCTGGGTTCCCATGCCAGGAGGTCACAATTCCTCCTCGAGGCTGGGGAGGAATTGTGACTCCAGATGAGCTGGGCTAGAGTCATGAAGACAGAGTGAGGGGGGTGCTCTTACAATCAAACTGAGGGAGAGGAGGCCCTTGAACGAGTACAGCGGCAATTGGGATGGAGCAGGAAGGGTAGCTACAAAGTTCAAATGAGATATTGGGCATGGACATGTTTGCAGAAACTGAGAAATACTATCCACAAAAGAATAAAATTAGTATTGCGTTAGTAAGAGCATCATTTGATAAGATTATGTGCAAACAAATCGAGAGCTAGCTCTCCACTATTTCCCTTACATTTAAGTCAAGGAGAGATTCTGGGGAAGCCTTTTGGAGAAAGTCAGATATATTTCTTTGATGTCTGAGGAATGAGCATGCTTTAGAAAATTTCTTTTATTCTTTCTCTTCCACCGTTAGCTAGCATTGATGGTGCACCTTCTATGTCCTAGGCAATCTGATAGGTTCTTTCACATGCATTATAAAAGCTTCACAGCAACCTACAAAGTAGGCATCGTCAGCCACTACACTAGAAAATACATTAACTTTTCCCGGGTTACCCAGTTAAAAGATGAGAAATCAAACCAGGATCTCCTAACTTCAAAGACAAATAAGTACTCTTTCCACTTTTTCCATGTTGCCTCCAAGTATAGTGTCACAGGCATGTCCACAAGATCTGTGAGGTTGTACCAGCCTGGATGTACTGGAAAATGTGGAGTGGAGTGGCTAACTGATGGGGTCCCAGTGTGCTTTGGAACAATTGCACTGTTCTTGTAGGAAATCTATATACTTCTGTCCCATGGCAACTTTGGCCTATCATATCTGAAGTTCTAAATGTCAAAATTTATTTTGGGGGCTATTTATTTTTTCAAAGAGCTCTTACAAATCAATATGACCAAGGCCAAAAACATGATAGAAAATGTATAAAGATTCTGAAATGTGTAAAGATATTTCCCATTGGCCAAACCCAACCAGAGCTAGAGGACAAAGGAGATTATGGATGTGGTCCATATTGCTCAGCCTCTTAGGACATAGAGCAGAGAGAAGCTGGGTAGAGAAAAGATTTAGAAGAGTAAATGGATGATACCCAGCAGTTCCTTTAATCCTGCAGATTCCACTGAAAAGAGTTCCTTCATTAAACACTCCTCAATTACCACTTTCTATGTGCTGTGACAGGGCAAATACATATACATATAAACTTTTTTTCATAAAATGAGAGAGTTCTGAACCTACCTTACTGTAACTCCTTAAATTTTGAGGAACTACACATAACATAAAATGTATCATCTTAACCATTTTTAAGTGTACAGTTCAGTGGTATTAAGTACATTCATATTGTTGTGCTACCATCGCTACCGTCTAACCACTGATGTCTTTTGTTGTGCAATACTGGAACTCTGTCCCTATTAAATCGCCATTCCTACCTCATTCCCTCCAGCATCTGGAAACTTATTATGTAAAGTGGAACCCCCATAAGACTATAAGCAAATTTTTAAGCAGAAACTTTGCAGAACAAAAGGGAATGGAATAATATAATCAAAGTGCTGATTAAGAAAAGTGCCAACCAAGAACACTCTAACCAGCAAAGTTCTTTCCAGAACTAAAGGAGAGATTGAGAGTTTTCCAGACAAAAGCTGAGCGTTAGTCACCACTAGACCGACCACGTAAGAAATGTTAAAGGGAGTTCTTCAACTTGAAACAGAAAGATGCTAATTATTCACATGAAAACATATGAAGGTATAAATCTGATTGGTAAAGGTAAATATAGTTAAATTCAGAATACTCTAATATTATAATGATGGTGGATAAATCACTTATAACTCTAGTATAAATGTTAAAACATAAAAGTATTCAAAATAACCAGAACAACAATAATTTTTTAATGGATACACAATATAAAAATATGTAAATTGTGACACCAAAAACATGAAGTGTGGAGGGAATTAAAAATACGTAGACCTTTTGTATATGTTCAAAGTTATCAGCTTAAAACATCTTATAGTTATAACAATCTATTTTATGTAAGCCTTATGGTAACCTCAAAGCAAAAACTGATAGTAAATAAACAAAAGATAAAGAAAAGGAATCTAAGCATAGCACTACAGAAAACCATCAAATCACAAAAGAAGAGACCAAGAGATTAGAAAAAAAAGTAAGAGAACTACAAAACAGCCAGAAAACAACTATCAAAATGACAATAGTAAGTCCATACCTATTAATAATTACTTTAAATCTACAAGAACTGAGTTGTCCAATTAAAGACAAAGAGGATTGAGTGGATTAAATAAAAAAAAAGACAACCCAACTATATGCTGTCTACAAGAGTCTCATTTCAGCTTTGAAGACACACATAGACTGAAAATGATGAAACGGAAAAAGATATTCCATGTAAATGAAAACAAAAAGAAAGGGAAAGCTCAACTTATATCAGACATAATAGACTTTTAGCCAAAGACTATATTAAGTGAGAAGGTAATTATATAATGATAAGGGGGGGTCAATCCAACAGGAGGACATAAAATTTATAAATATTTATAAACCCAACATAGGAGCACCTAAAATTATAAAGCAAACAGAGCTTAAAGGAGACATATAGACAGCAATACAATAATAGTACGGGACTTCAATACTCCACTTTCAACAATGCTTAGATCATCCAGACAGAAAATCGATAAGAAAACATTGGCCCTAACCTATACATTGAATCAGATAGACTTCGCAGATATTTACAGAGTATTCCATCCAACAGCAGCAGAGTACACATTTTTTTCAGGTTCATATGGAACATTCATGTGTTAGGCCACAAAACAAGTCTTAATAAATAAGAAGACTAAAAGCATATCAAGCATCTTTTCTGACCATGATGGTATGAAACTACAAATCAGTTTCAAGGGGAAAACTGGAAAACTCACAAATAAGTGAAGATTAAACAACATACTTTTGGATAAGGTCAAAGGACACCTTAAAATGAAAATCAAAAAATATTTTCACATAAATGAAATGGAGACACAACATACCAAAACGTACGCGAGAGAGCAAAAGCAGTTCTAAGAGGGACATTTATAGTGATAAATGCCTAATATCAAAATGACAATTGAGAAAAAAGACTTCAAAAAACCTAATTGTATCCATCAAAGAACAAGAAAAAGAACAAACTATGCCAAAGTCAGTAGAAGGAAGGAAATAACGATCAGAGCAGAAATAAATATAATAGAGACTAAAAAGACAATAGAAAAGATAAATGAAATAAGAGCTGTTTTTTTTGTGAAAGATTAAACAAAATTGACAAACCTTTAGCTAGACTAAGAAAAAAGAGAAGACTCAAAATCAGAAATTAAACAGGAGATATTTCATCTAATAACATAGAAATACTAAGAACCATAAACTACTATGAACAAGTACAGGCCAATAATTAGATAACCTAGAAGAAAGTAAAATACTAATAACAAGGGCAGAGCTGATTCTCTGTGACACATGGTGACATATTTGTTTTTTCAAATGCAAGCACTTATTTTTAATAGAAAAAGAAGTTACCACTTAATAAGGACTTATATGTTAGGTTTTTACCTGTATCATTCACTATGTGCTATGTTTCTATGTTTCTATTCACTATTCACAAATTGCCAGCATTTTACTTGTTTTGTTCCATATTCCACTTGGCTTAGAAAATAGACATTCTGATTAGATTTCAAACAATACAGATTCTTGGAACATTAGACCTAGAAGACACCTGGGATTCTTAATTGTGGAGAAATGTGCCAATGTGTAACAATTAGTTTTTGATGTGTGTCTCAAGAAATTTTTATTTATATAGCTTGTACAAAGCTGAGCTAATCAGTATTCCCCTTCAGTATAGTCTCGTTATCAGAAGAAATCAGATTAATGTCCAAAAATAATTTAAAGGGTAATTTAAATCTTCATTGCAGTCTCCTGAACAATGCCAAGTAAGGATCCCATTCACAGCATACAACAAAACATCATAAATAAAATGTGTTCTGTCAACTCACCTGCACACTTTTCCACAACCTAACCTACTCATATACACACATACACCCATCCAGCAACTGTACCCCAATTTTCATTCTCTAAAACTTTTCCAAAATTATCTTCCAAAACCCTACCTAAAACCCTGACATCATTCCTCTGTTGTCCCCAACCTCTACCCCTACCTTCTCACCTACCTCTGAATCACTGTCCAGACCTATTCAATCCTCTCTGGGTCGGGGCCCATCTGTAAGTTGGAACCTAACTCATGTTCTTCCTGTTTCCCATGGTACTTCAAGACAAAACAAGAGAACATGTGTGAAAAGGCCTTCTAAGTTGGAAAATGCTACAAGAGTAATTTAGTATATATTAGATTACATAGTTTTAAAATGTATAGTAATGCATTCCAAGTTTTTTAAAATAAACTACAAAGAAGCAAAACACAATACATCCAAAATTTGAAATAAGTGTATTAGGAAAATGTGGTCCAAAACCATGTGAAGACCCTTCTGGTACTGCCAGGCTCCTAACCAAGGGCCATGTGTTGACATCTTTGAGCCTGAGAGATCTACCCTCGTACCTCTGGGTGGTATGTGCTCTGGGGAGGAAGTGTCCCTCTCCAAATTCCCTCAGGCTTTTTCATCAGAGCCCTGGCTCACAGACCAAGAGGAAAGCTGTCTTTTCTCTGGTCTCATTGAGTGTGTGAAACACTGAAATGAGGCAAATCTGCTTCAAAGAGAACCTAGTGTTGGGCAGTCAAGAAGAGAATGGTGGGAAACTTGAATTAATTCTTACAGTGGACAGGACATCTGTGTTTGTTTTTCTAAATATATCCTAACTCATCTTGAACAGCTTGAAGGTAATTAATTGTAATTACCCCTATTTTACTAAAGAAGAAACTGAGGCTCCAAGAGCAGAAATAATTTTCCCAAGGACATAGGGCTGGTAACTGGTAGAACAGGAATTTAAACTCGAGCCTATCTGGTTATACGTAGCATGGTCTTAACTTCTGTCCCCTGCCTATGAGGGAGAAAGACTAGTCCCCTTTTCATTCCTGCCCTCTGTCCCTCTGACCTGGAAAACCGCGGGATTCTGAGGAAGGCATTTTACTGTGTTTCCCCAAAAAGAAGACCTAGCAGGACAATCAGCTCTAATGCGTCTTTTGGAGCAAAAATTAATATAAGACCCGATCTCATTTTGCTGTAATATAAGACCGAGTCTTATATATAATATGATATAAGACCGGTCTTATTTTACTATAAAATCAATGGCACAACATGTAGCCTCATGAATCCTCAGCTCCCTCACCTAAAAGTGGATAGTTTTGTGATAAAACCACGTACTATATGTGGTAATCCTATGAGGATGCTATAGGGTCGCGGTATCAAATTATTAAATAAGTTTAGAGAAAATGCTTTTTAATGTGTGTGAAAAATTATGCTACTTTATTTAATAATAAAAATAGCCTTATTTTTCCTATTTGGTAAGTAATAAAAGTCTGTATCTTTAAAAATGCATGGGATATTTAATTAGGAAAATATATAAGTATAACGGACTTGCCTGTTCTAAACTGCAAAATTTGGGTCCAGTTCCAAGTCATCAGCTGTTGATTTTAGGCAAGTTACATAACTCCTACACAATCTGCAAAATGGGAAGCTCAAATGAGATCTGAAATGCATTACAGCTGCCGGTCCATACTGTGTGTATGGCACACAGTAGGTGCTTACAACAAGTAAACTGAATTGGGTAGTTTATTCTAAGAACCCAGTGATCAAGCATTCCAACACCTGAATCTAAGAATACAAAAGGATGGATATGTATTAGGTATATAAAAGGTCAAATCCAACTACTATATCACATTTGTTTACTTTTCTTCATCACTTCTGCCTGTGCTATAGTCCAAACCAATCATGTTTCTCAACTAGTCCATTTTAAGAGTCTCCTACCAGTCTTTTTTTCCTACTCTTGCCCTCTTCCAAACAAATCTCCAAAATGACACCTAATGATTCTTGTGTCCTGATTTTGAAGCTCTTGTATACTCTCCATCTGTGAAGACTAGACAACACTGTGCAGGCATCAAAAAGATGCACGTGTACACACACACGTATTCTTAAATCAGGGCTGGTTTGTGCCACCAATAGACTGTGATGGAGGTGACCATGTGTGACGTGCACGCTAGGTGATGACAGCGTTGTAGCATCTACCTTGATCTCTTTAATCACGTGCATTCTTGGCACAAAGCATCCGCCGTGCTGCGTGAATGGTAGAGACTCTCACATGTAAAGGAACCAAGGCCTCCCGTTGACAGAGAGCCAGCGCCAACTAGCCAGCCATGAGTTGAGTGAGTAGGGTATCCAGTCATCCCAGTTTGCCTGATACTGTCCTGGATTTAACACTGGAAGTTCTACATGCTTGGAAACCACACCATCTCACACAAAGCAGAACAGCTGCCCACCCTATGAGGGAGTCACCTGGGAAGTGGATCCAGCAGCCTCTGCTGACATCTGACTAAACCTCCTGAAAAAAACCTGAGCCAGAACTGCCTAGCCAAGCCACTTCTGAATTTCCGACCCTTGCAAATTGAGAGATGGTAGTTATTCTTGTTTTATACCACTGAGTATGGAGGTAATATGTGAGGCAGGAATAGGAAACTACTAAACAAGTCTCATTCTTGGAACAAAGTGAGTAACATCACTTAAGCCATCACCTATTATTGTGTATTGCACAAAGGCCATTTGGGTACAAGTGTAAAAATCCATCCTATGCCCTGGTTACCAAGTTCTTGGAGGTGGGAGTTTCACCTGCCCAAAGAGGGAACCTTTTCTAATCTGCACAGAGGCTACCTAGAGACTAGCTGCAGCCCTAATGGGAGGGCTCACTGCCCTTCAGGCCTACAGAGGTACCTTCAGGCCTCCTTTCCACCTCTCATACTGCTCTCCCAGCATGCCTTTGCCTAGGCGGGCAAAGTACCTTATTTCAATTCCCCAAATGAGCCAAAGAACCTTAAGTTCTTTCTGCCTTAAGAACTGAACACATTCTACTTCTTCTGCATAGAGCATGTTTTTCTCCCCACCTCCCAAATTTCCATCTGCTAATTCCCACTTGTCTTTCAGGTTTCTGTTTACACGGCTTTCATTAATTCCTTGATTTACATTAAGTTTTCTGCCACACTCTTCCACGGCTACCGCTCCTCTCCTTCAAGCAGCTGTCACAATTGGTGATGCACATTTGTGTGTTTATTCGGTGCCTACTCCCCCACCAAAGTAGCAGCTGCATGAAGACCAAGGGGCTTGGCTCTGGTTCCACTGCAAATCCGGGTCCAGTATAGCCCTGGGTCCTAAAAGGTGTGCGGTAAATAGTCGCAGAAATGAATCCACCAAGTCCTGTGCAGAGATTAATGAGATACTAGAGCTTGTAACACTGGTTTTGGATATCCATAACACCAAGCTATTTTTATATACGTAAATACTAATGTTTGTATGTGATACCATTATTGCAAAGTTTCACAAACGCTGAAATCCTAATCAAGTATGTCTTGTATATACCCAGATGGCTATACTTGACATTTAAATTTCAAATCAAACAAAATTATGCCCATTTAGAACATGTACTCTGGCTCCTTCATCGGCAGGAGCCTGTGAGGAAGAAGGAAACGACAGTTAGTAATGGATGCTTCTAGGGCAGCCTCTAGATTCTTCCTCCAGGTGAAAAATCGCCAAATGTGTGGAATACAAAGATAACAGCAATGCAACTGAAAAAATTGAGAACTGATCTGAACAATTTTTTTCAGGTTCTGACACTCGAGAGGAAGCATTTTTTGGTTCTTTGTAGTTATAAGCTAGCTCCTTCATCTTCAAATCATCCAGCTTTACCTTGATACAGCTTTTCTGCATCAGAACATAAATAACCATAAGTAAAACTAAAGACAACTATCCCCTCATCAAACACTGCCTTCCCAACCAATATAAAAGTGATGTTGTTTTTAAGATTGTACTTTTTGTAATTCAGATTTCATTTCAAATTTTTATGAACAAATTTTCTTGTGTACGTGTATGGTTTTCATTGTTTTTATCTAATTTATTAGAATGGTATATAACTTATTTAACTTGATTTTTATTATGCTTCTAAATATTTGTATTTAAAAGATATTGAATATTCAGTTTGTTCACAATATAAAATTTAAAGCATTCTTACAAAATACTGTTAATACTAGCATTTCATTACATTAAAATAAAATCCTTAAAAATACAAATATATATAAAATACATATATAAACAATACGCATATATTTTTAGAATTGCAATTACTAAAGCATAAAATCTCTTCTATCCAAGAGTCCAGGATTTAGCAGAGATAAGAGATCTCTGAGAGATCATCTAGCCTTAACCAAATCTTGGGAGGTATAGGAGTTAGATGGATAACATTCAGGAGGAGGGGACAGCAGGACTAAAAGCAGGAAGGCGAAAAAGGACAATGCGTGTTGGAGTGAAACAAGGAGGCAGGCAATGGTAGGATGCACAGATGTGAACACGCACAGAAGTGTGTGTGGTCAGGCAGGGTCTGCACCCAGCAGCTGCCAAGTGACTTGTTCTCACAACACTGACCCCCGGTTTTGTCAGCTACTAGTTGCTTTTCTTTTAGCCGCTATTGGGAACAATTTTATAGTGAATATGTGCATGTTTGTGTGGGAACCATACACATATGTGGCTTGTTTGAGTCTTGTCTAAGTAGCTGACCCTTAGGCCTCTGTTTTATCATGATTTTTACATTGTACAGCAGCCCAGACATCCGGAAGATATGCTATAGAAATTGCAAAGACGAACATAGAGAAAAGTTATGCTTGGCTCCTGGGCCAAAATGGATTGCTTAATGGGTATTGAAATCAGGTCCCAATCAACGGGTCCAGTCTCTGGGCCAGGTGTTGAGATGCTGACACGTGCTCTGCTGCAGTCCAAATAAACACAAGAGGCTGCACGGCATCGTTTTGATGACTGCACAGTGTTCTCTAAACAATGGCTCTCCCTCACCCATGTATGAATACGTACTATTTCTCTCTCTCTCTCTCAATCTCTCTCTCTCTCTCTCTCTCTCTCTCTCTCTCTCTCTCACACACACACACACACACACACACACACACACACATTCTAAAAAGAACTTGAACTGACCATCAACAAGTTTGTTTTGTTCTTGGTGGAGTCCAGTATCCCAGAAGTTAAGAGGGTGGGGAGGGAGGAAGAAAGGAATCTCGTCATTGATTCAGCATCAGCCATATTCTAAGACCCATGCTGGGTGCTTTGCCAGTATTGTCCCCAGTCCCACTGTTACTCTTGCAAGTCCCAGTCTGTAGTGGAATGAACTGCAGTTTGAATCTCAGTCCTGTGACTAATGCACTGTGTGGCCCTGGGTGAGTGGTAGGAACAGGAAGCAGCTTGCTTGGCGGTAAAAACGTAGTACATGTAACGAGTGGATATACTCATACTCTCTTATTGCAGATCCAGGTTCATGCTAGAATCCCATTACATTCATTTAGGTTTGTGTCCAATGTTATAGAATTACAGCTTTTTAACTCTCCTGCCACATAAATTAAAAAAAAAAAAAAAAATCCTATTCTCAACCCATGTTAAACTTCCAATTTAAAAACAAAATAACCATTTTATTGTCAGCCATCTTCCTCAACCAACGGCAAGCCAACAGATGCAGTCGTTTAGCTAGAACTACATCAGTATTCTGCTTATAAGGCAGAGTGGAAACTGGACTAAGACAAGCAACTAGCAGTTTCTACCACCATGGTTGAAAGGAACTTCAACTGCTCATTGTTTTGTTGTAATTTTTCAGGAGTAAAACATGGATTGTTAATAATTGCTATTTCTGGTAGTGAGCATGTGAATGGTATTAAAAGCAAAAATAATAATATGTATTTCGGAGAACTTTAGGAATTTGTCTATGAAATGAATACATGCATTCAAATATGCAGTAGATTTCTTCACCTAGAATGACTGCATAAAATTCTTCATGCCCAGCTCTTTCGTATCTCCTTGTGAGTCCACGTCTACTGTTTTCTCCTGGAACGCCTTTGTGAGCCAGTCAAGCAGTGTACTGCACTCCATCACATTCTAGTGTTCTAGAACATACAGTTACAGCAGTCGTCACACTGTAGGGTACTTGGTTAAACATAAACCAAGTCCCAACCTCTGTGAAGGTCGCCATTGCGTTGTATGCCACTCTCTGCCCAATGGCTAGCGGAGCAACTGTCATGTAGTAAGTGCTCAACAAGTATTTTTTGAATTGAGTTAAATGTCAGTTTTGTCTCTGAAACTAGATTTCTTGCATCATCTAGTATGGTGCCTGGCACAGAGCAGGCACTCGGGCAATACACAAGTTAATGAATAAATTACATGAATGAATGAAGGTTAAGAAAAAAAATACAAGAGCAAGGAAGTAAACAAAACCAATAAACACCCTTTTATGTTGAAATTATTTCAATTTCATAGGTAATGGCCATCAGACAAGTGAAAGATTTTTCCAAACTTAAAAGTGATGGGGTTGAGATTTAAATCCACGCATGACTGATTTTACATGCATGCCCTTGACGCTTAAGACTTTTTGGCTTAGCTCTTAAGACACACCCCACCCCCCAAATAAGGATAATTCCAAATATGCTTTTCTTTTTTGCAAAAGCATATCATAAATTTAAAAACCCCTTGAATAGCCTGATATTTGCTCAACTTCCAGCATCTGCCTTGGGAAGCTTTCCACTAGAAAGGGAGTTGAAATTCTTTGTAGAATAAGGCTATTTAGTAATAAAGATGCAATTAACAGAATGTTAGACTCATTTCAAATAGATCCGGCTGTTAAAGGGTTAAAAACTATGAGGTTCACCCTTTGCCCCTAAGCAATTGCCCCAGCATGTTCCCCTCCCCCAAGGAATAACTGGTACAGCAATTACTGGGGTTCAAGGATATATCCTTACTCTCTCTAGAGCCCAGCGGCAATGGAGCTATTTTCTGTTAAGAGCACAGATGATTCCTTTATGCTTGTTCTGTGACCCAAGCAGACAGACCATTCACAATGTCAAATTCATGGGCCCCTCACGGTGACCTTTGAGCACCAAGGTCAGCATATGCTTGCTCCCTGTGAATGCATATATTATGGTGGGTGCTCCAATATACAAGGTCTCTCAAAGGTCCTAGTTTCAGAACATATCGCTGCCATCCTCAGGACTCATGGTCCTTCAGCATCATTAACGATCCCAGGATAGCCAAAATATAATGGGTTGCTAGGAGGCTTAGACTGTGAAGCCATCTGGAATGAGTTTGGAGCCAGGACCCACCTGTGATGCATTAGGCTCGAACCCCAGAACTGGCTGGGTAGAGAAGAGCTGCTGGGGCCTGCTAACTGAGGAACCTGGGGGAGTGTAATTGGAGAAGGGTGATTTTGGAGCACAGAGCTTGCCAGGTCTTTGTGTCTCCTGAGAGTGTGCAGGCAGGCTGTCTGCCGAAAGGGTTTAAATTTTCCACATTGTAGAAAGAGAAAATAACTACACATAGAGATGGTTTGTCTTTTCCAAGGCGATCCAGTGATAGAACAGAATTGCCTTTCAGATACACTGCTGGGCCTGGTGTGTTGGATCTGAGGTTTGGAGGTCAAGCAGCCTAAGTTCTAGTCTTGGCTCTTTCTCCATTTGCTGAGTGATCTCTGTCCCTCAGTTTTCTCATCTAGCTTTATGACAGCCACTGCCTTGGTCTGCTCAGGCTGCTGTAACAAGTACCATAGACTGGTGGCTTGAACAGCACTTGTTTCTCACCATTCTGAAGGCTGGGAAATCTAAGAGCAAGGTGCTGGCAGATTTGGTCCCTAGTGAGAACCCGGTTCCTGGCTTGCAGATGACCACCTTCTCAATTTGTTCTTACATGGGAGTGGGGTGGATGGAGAGAGAGCGAGAGAGAGAGAGAGAGACCTCTATCTCTTATAAGGACACTCTTCCCCACCCTCATAAAAAATAATTATCTCCCAAAGGCCCTACCTCCAAATACTATCACTACACTGGGGGTTAGGGCTTCAAGATATAAAACGGGGAAGGGATGGGGAGGGTGTTGTACAAACATTCGGTTAGTAATAGCCGCCTTGTGAGAATCTACTATATCCAGAAATTGTCTTTACACCGGTTCTAATTTTCTGAGCAATCTATAAGGGGGATATTAACTGTTATTTTACAATTAAAAACACCAAAGACCAAAAAGGAGGAGTAACTTGTACAAAGTCACACAGCTATAAAGAATTTAAACACAAGTCTGGCTCCAATACTCCTATTCTTCCACTATAGCATGCTAACTTGGTTTTAAAAAGATAGGTTAGATTATATAATCACAGATTCTCTTCCTCTGGATATTTTGTGAAAGAAAACAAAAACAAAAAAAGTCTGATTGTATTAGAATGGGTTGATTTTTATTAGCCTCTTACGAAAAACAAAGATAGAGTACCTAAAGGGAAACCCATATTAAAACTTTAGAGTATAATGACTAAAATGACCTATGCCCATCTGATTTACCTCTCTGATGCATAAGGAATTAGAGGTGCAGAGAATAGAATGGGACCTGCATATAAATCCACACTGCATGGTCAGATTCAGAATTTAAACCCAGAATTCCTGGACCCATTCCCAGATCTCTTTTCCCCAGTACTGTCTACTTAGATAGAATGACTTGCTTCTCAGATAAATTCAGAGTCTACAGACTGAGTTTTAAGTTCCCAAGAAGAGTAATGTATTTTGATTATTGTTTAAATGCAAATATCTCTCTAATAGATCAGAATACACTGAGCTGTTTTGTTTTCCAGGTTTAGGGTTTTTACTTAGTAATTTCAAGTTGGGACTTTTTCCCTCTCAAGTCCAAGAACATCAGTCTAGATTCAGTTTCCCACTCTAGATGCCCCCACTTAGACAATGGTCCAAAAAATAATAAATAAAAGGAACGAGAGCCATGACCAAATCAGAGGTGTAAGTACATATTGAATAATCTGGTTTGAAAAGAATGTCAAAATATGAATCAGAAGGTCTATCTTTAGTCTCCTGTCCATCACTAGCTCATGACTTCCTGCCAGTCCAAAATAATTACTCCTGCAAACTTAATAATTGTATCAAAATAAGCAAATCATTTCACTTTTTTGAACCTCAGTTGCCTCACCTATAATGTGGGAATAATAAATTTCCACACCTATAATGTAGGAATATTTTCTCTGCTGATTTCACAGAAAATTGTGAAGTTCTTATGAAACCATGAATATAAATATGCTTTCAGAATTATAAGAAACTGAGAAATTATTTTATTCTTAAGGTTTGGGGATGGAAACTGAGGACCCAAATCTTCACTCTCATTCCTGTGCTGGCATTTCTTAGTAAAATCATAGTAGAGTCCATACAATATAGTCAATAACCAAGTTTGAAATGAAGTATCACATGCCTCACAAGTACAAAATTTTCTGGTAATATGAGATTAGATTTTCTACGTAAACAATCCTGCCAACCACTAATAGACTATTTTCTTTTCCTTTGCTAACATTTAGTATTTTATTACTTTTTCTTTATCTCAATGGCCAGAACCTCCAACATAACATTGAATAGAGCTAGTGAGAGTGGCATCCTTACCTAGGTACTGATCTTATTGGGGGAAATGTTCAATATTTCATCATTAAGTATTATATTAGCTCTAAATGTCTTTTTTTAATTTTTAAATTAAATTTATTAGAGTGACCTTGGTTAGTGAAATTGTATAGGTTTCAAGTGTACCGTACATTATCTACATATTGAATGGTGTGTTCACCACCCAAAGTCAACTCTTCTTTCATCATCATATATTTGACCCCCTTTACCATCTATAGATACTATTTATCAGATTAAGGAATTTCCCTTCTATTCCTAGTTTGCTGAAACTGATGGCTTTTTAGAATTTGATTTTTACCAGGAATAAAAGGAAAGGGAAAAGGCAAACTATAAGTTAAAGGCTTATATTTGGGAAATGATCAGTAGAATTTTAATAAAGCTATTATTTTCTGTAAAACAACCCCTTTATTTGATGATGAGACATCTAAGTCTTTAGATTCCTAAAAAAAAGTGTGACCGTATATCTTACTTTGCCTGAGAAAGTTCTGGTATAGGTCTATCGTCTCAGGAACATATCCAGTTGAGGATTTCACCTGGATTTTTTATTTTTAAAAAGGTGTAATAAATGGTCGCATTAAAATGACCTGGGATGGATCTGGTAGAAAACCACTTTGTTCTTCAAGTTTCTGCCATGGTCTTGTCAAGTATGTGTGAGATAAGTTCTCCCTTTAACACATGGTGAAATATAAAATCACAATGACCCATATGATAACTTATTTCCCCCTCACGCTTTTCAGATGAAAGGTAAATAGAAGGTTCTCTAAGAACAGTTTGCTGGGTACTCACGGATAAAACAGAGTACACTCAGATGTGATTGGGTAGGAACATCTAACTCCTTTAGGTTTCAGGTACTGGATTCAGAAGGAATTCATTCTGCTTCCCCTGGAAGCTATTTAGTGTAGTCGGTTGTGTTATGGCCCTTGCCTTGGCCTCTAAAATGCATGAAGCTGCCAGGCTGCCAGTCAATGGGGTCAGCAGGAGGTGTGTGAAATTATAGATTAAGTGTAAGTGACATATGTGTAGGGGGAAAAAGAGGCTGAGCAGTTCTTGAGGTAGAGTGTATATACAGCAGTCTAAATACCCTTGTTACAATGCTCTTGTAACTAATTACATTTTTTAACAAACACTTAAGCAGCAATAAAAAAATAAAAACACACGTTTAATGAAAAATTAAGTGTTACATTTTTAGTTATCAAGAAAATTGATAATGAACATGTAATTTTCATAAAATGTTTTGTAACATAGGGACCATCTACCCTATGTAACATCTACCATAGGGGCCATGGTGATATCACCAACTACATGAAGACCAGAACACACAAATCTGCATGATAGTAATTTACTTCAATCTTTACTTATTTTAAGAAAATATTTAAGGACCTCTGCCTGAAGTTGACATGGGCAGCTATAGACAATACTTTTCATATCATTCTGTGAAACATAATTTTTCATTTAGATCAACTTTCTCTTCTTAAAAATTAATTTTGCTCACTTTCAATTCAAGATTTTCTTGTGCTTGTATGAAAAATGAAATAACGAACGTTAATTGGTTCCATCAGCAGAAGAAAACTTTTGCAAATACTTAATGCCAGTTTTATATTAGTATGATAAGATGTTGCAACAAGAAATGTATTAATTTCAAAAATGGGCATTTTTTTTCCACCAAATTCCTAGACTCAAAGCAAAATTTTTGGAAGTCCATTCTGACAAAATGTCTAATGTTGCCATTTTATACTCAAAGTCAAATATTGAAGATACAAGTACTTTTGTGGTAATATGAATAAAATTTTGTAGAACATAGCATTGTGGTAAAAACAATAATCTTAGTAAATTAAGAAATCTATGGTAGTGTGCAAATATATTTGGAATTGGTTGTGATACACACATTTTATATTTATATAAGTCACTGTCATATCCTACAATTGGAATAAAATCTGTAGTTGTCAAAATTTATTGTTTTAACAAATAAAGAGAAATTTTATGGCAAGGTTAATGTTAAGTACCAAAAACTTTTAACGTGTGTGTGGGCATTGTCTCTCTTTGCTGTCTATTAACTGGATTCTAAAATCCAATTAATAGTCATTTATAATATTTGATATTCATTTACAAAATGAATATTGTAAATTTTGATTGCATTTGTTCAAAATCAAATAAGGACCTTTTATATAATCCTTCAAAGAAAGTATGAAATTCAGCTTTTAAAACTTGTAGTAAATCACAATGATAGAAAATAAAGCTGGCAAACAGGAACAGACTGAAATTTATTCCTATATAAGCAAAGGGGGAACTGAACAAATTAGACAATGAGAGATCAAACAGTATAATACTCTTGAAGTGTATGGCAGAAGGAAACAAACAAAAACAAAACAAATATTCTGGGAATATGCTTTGAAAATGAAACCAAACAGGATTCTCTCAAGCAAGGGGGAAAAAAAAAACAACTGAAGATCAGTTTATAATAAAAAGTTTAAAAACATGAAGAAATAACTGATTATGAAACAAAAGTTAGGCAAAAAAAGATCAGACAACTCCCCCTGAATTAGAAATAATATAATTTTAAAATGTTGAAGAGTAAATGTAAATGTTTAAGATGTACAAAAACACAGAAATCACAAGTAAACAGAATAAAACATGCAGTAGCCTTTGGCACTGTATACGATACCTTCTTCTCCTTCCTAATCTCCAGGAAGAATATATTTCCTAGTCACATTATAAGTGAGTGGTTAAATGTGACTTGTTATGGCCCCTCATCTGTTATGAGAAGCAATGTGTATCACTTCTGGGCCAAAGTACTTAAAAGCTGGTGCATAACTTTTCATGCAGTACTAGTCGTCTTGGGCTGCCATAACAAAATACCATAGACTGGGTGGTTTAAACAACAGAAATTTATTTTCTCACATTTCTGGAAACTGAAAAGTCCAAGATCAAGGTGCCAGCCAATTCAGTTCCCTGGTGAGGGTTCACTTTCTGGCTTGCAGATGGCTGTCTTCTTGCTCTGTCCTCACATGGCAAAGGGAAAGAGAGAGGGCAAGCTTTCGTGTCTCTTCTTATAAGAGCATCATTTCCATGATGAAGGCCCCACCCTTATGACCTCATATAACTAATTACCTCCCAAAGGCCTCATCTCTAAATACCATCACTTTGGAGGTTAGAACGTTGACATATGAATTTGGGAGTGACACAAACCTTCAGTCCATAACACACACTCTGTTCCCCTGCCACAGTGACTGACAATCCTCATGTTTCAGATGAAGCAAAAAGAAATTGTTGGCGCTTCAGTGAGCCTGGACTTATGAGGAGCTGTGTGGAGCAGAGCATTTCACCAATTTTTTCTGGACATTTAGCATAAAAAATAAGGTTCTGTTGTTTTAAGCCATCTAAAGTTTGGGATCGTTTGTTATTGCAGCATAACCTAGCATAATCTAACATGCTATGGAAGGAAAGGCCAATGTGAAAGAGAATCATGAGAATCAATGAAGAAATATGAGATTATAAACACAATGAACAAAATGGAAAAGATAAAATGCAAATTAAGAATTAGTAAACTAGAAATTAGTCTGACAAATGACTCCATATGTAGCACAGAGATTGTACTAGAGGTCCTAGCCACAGCAATAAGTCAATAAAAACAAATATAAAATATCAAGATTGGGGAAAATAATAAACAAAACTGCATTATATGCAGAGATAAAATTACTTAAAAATTAAAGAGAAGGTACAGAAAAACTAAGTTCTCAATAAACAAAATTCAGTTGTCGCTATAAATCTGTAAATCTACAACAGTTTAAAAACTGTAAACACCATTTACGATAACAACAAAAATACACAACACTTAGGCATAAATCATTTAAAACATATGTAGGCATCTGTTAACATTTTTATAGAGGAAATTATAAAACTTTATTGAAGAATGTAAAAAAGAATCTAAATAAGTGACGATTTAAATCACATTCATATTTGGGAAGACAATCATATGGATCACATTCCCCCTAAATTAATATAAAAATGTATATAACTCAAATTTTAAGTCTCTGCAATGGACTTTTATGCAAATAAACATGTTGATTCCAAAATTTTACAAGAAAGAGTGAAGGGTCAGGAATAACTAATCTAATGGAGGGAAGGAGGGAGATTTACTTTATCACATATGAATATTTATCAAAAAGATATAATGACTGGGCTGGCCCGGTGGCTCAGGCGGCTAGAGCTCCATGCTCCTAACTCCGAAGGCTGCTGGTTCGATTCCCACATGGCCCAGTGGGCTCTCAACCACAAGGTTGCCAGTTCAATTCCTCAAGTCCCACAAGGGATGGTGGGCCCAGCCCCCTGCAACTAAGATTGAACACAGCACCTTGAGCTGAGCTGCCTCTGAGCTCCCGGATGGCTCAGTTGGTTGGAGCACATCCTGTCAACCACAAGGTTGCTGGTTCAACTTCCACAAGGGATGGTGGGCTGTGCCCCCTGCAACTAGCAATGGCAACTGGACTTGGAGCTGAGCTGCGCCCTCCACAACGAAGACTGAAAGGACAACAACTTGACTTGGAAAAAAAAAAAGTCCTGGAAGTACACACGGTTCCCCCAATAAAGTCCTGTTAAAAAAAAAAAAAATTGTCAAAAAGACATAATGACTTAAAAAGTATGGTATTGCCATAGGGACAGACAAAGAATAAAAAAAGTAGTGTTTAGAAGTGGAGCTGCACGTATAGAACCATGAATATGAGAAAGGTCATTGGTTGGAAAAAGGACTAATCACTAACTGATGCCAGGGTATTTGGCTATCTATGTCTATGTGGGGAAGAAGGAAAAGGTAAAATTAGATCTTTTCTTCAAAATTGATTTTAAAAAAATAAATTCCAGAAGGTTTAAAGCCATAAGGTAAAAGCAAAACTCTTAAACAATCAGCAGGCAACAGAGAAAAATATCTCATGATTTCAGGGTAGGGAAAGATTTTCTTAATCAAAAAACAAAAGGTGTATCTAAAAGAAGAGATGAATAAAATTGAATACATTAAAAATTAAAATACGTGTTCAACGGAAACCAGCATACTTGAGGTGGAAAGACAGGCTATAGAATATGAGAGTACATTTGTCATGCAGATGAAGTAACAGTTTTAAAAATGTTTGGAATGATACCAAATTCAAGAGAGCTCTGATCTCTGAGAGAGACTGGCTGGAGCAAAGAGGCGTTATGTGTAGGTGTCATCGTTGAGAGAGAGATTCAGCAAATGTTGCAACATTTTTACATTAGCCTGTTACATCTGGATGACGGCTATTCATGGGCATCTATTATATTATTTTCTCATTTTTATATATTTGGAATGTATCATAATTAAAAGCTAAACCTTGTACGTCTATAATAACCACTCCTCCCTCTTTGCTCCCCCTGCATCCTTTCTCTTGTTACATTCTGCTTCTGTGGACATAGAGATGAGAAGCAACTTAGCTTTTAAGTTGTTCACAGTAGTGGACAGAGTTTCCCATAACTTTATAGTACCTGGTATATAGCAGGTGCTCAATAAATGCTTATTGAATTGAAATAATAGATTTCTGCAGTTTCCAGGATTTCCTGTGTTTTCTTTCCTTCAGACCCAAGGCTCCCAAAGTTCCCTGCACTTTCCCACTCCACCCACCACTCACCAGACTGGACTATAACTATCCAGTTAGTATCCCCTTAGCTCTGTGAGGGCAAGAAGAGAATCTATGGGCTATGGTACCCAGGTGACAGTACAGTGCCTGACACTTATTAACTAAAATAATTAATTAATAATTCCACAGCATAAAGGTCCCACTATTCATTTTGTACTGTTGGTAACTACCCAGGATTAGCTCATTCCCACCACACCAGAGATGAAACATGAACTGGGCTTCCCTTGCCACTTGCCTTCTAGAGCAGTGTTCCAGGTCTGCTCTTCCCCTGGTCCCTCTCCCCGAACTCTGCCTGACTGAGGACCACCTTTGCACATTGATTGTACTCAGGTTACTCTTTAACTTTGGTGACTCGGCTCTCGACCCAACTCCTCAGCCCTTGTTCTCAGATCCACCTGGAATCTTTTTCATGGTCCTCTGACCTTTGACCACCCAGACAGAGTAATTTGGCTCAAGGGTAAGTCTGTGCTTGGGTTGATTCTAGTATTGGGCCACCTGCATTTGGCAGCCTGCCTATAATGAAAGTGGCTCAGTCACAAAGCCACTGGACTGAGCAGGTCATGCATTTAGGACCCTGAGAAAGCATTCAGCGTTCCTCGAACCTGAATCAATCCCAAACAGCCAGTTTCTGACCCACATGGAAACTGCCTGGTGGCCAGAAATGACTCCGGGGATGCCTGAGCTGGTCCCCAGGAGCTGGCCCACCTTGGTCAGAAACAGTAGGTACACAGCCACCACAAGTCAGGGCTTAACGGATTGCCAGTGCTGAAACCTTACACTGGGCCGCTGAGGCATGGTATGCCCTGAGGGCATTCTCTTTAGACGTGGATTAGATGGGGGGCTTGTCTTGTTTTCTTTCCAGTAGCTGAGGTTCAGACACTCCCATCTCCCAGCACTTAACATTCCTACCCTGGGCCACACTACTGCTATATATCACTTACACTCCCTGCTGACATTTTATGGGGGGTTTAAAGCATCGGTGTGTGAGATAGAAGCCATTGTCAACCATTGTGTTAAAAAAAGCTCCACCCTTTCAAACCCCTAATCAGCAGGTTTGATGGGTATGCAGCTGGCAGGTTTTGAAGGTTTTGAAGCTTTCGAAGCAAATAGCCCCACCCCACTTTGGGAAGAGACAGGGTGGAAGGCTGGGGAAAGGGGCAGCTGAGAAGTCCTGTCAAGGCCAAGGCACTACGGCCTCATGGTGAAAGTAGTGGGAGTGCCAACCAAAAGGAAGTCAGCATAACATGGATGGCGCTGCCTCTACTGCTGCTGTTTGTATGGCGTTCGTCACCAGGAAGGCTCCACGCAGAGGAAAGCAGTGGTAGGTAGCCACGGATTTTCTATTTAGATGACCTGAGGGAGTCCCCGCTGGGGGTCTTGCTGAGCTCCTGGGCTCCTCCATAGCGTACATTAGTAGTGTATTAAATGAAAGAGGGGCAACTCACCCACTTCATAATAGGGTCCAGATAGGCTATGAGATTGCTTCTGAGTTTGGTCTTTGGATAAATTGAGTTCATGCAGCTTATATCAGGCTCTCTATCTCTCTCTCTCTCTCCCTCCCTCCCTCCCTCTCCCTCTCTCACAAAGCTTTTGGGGACAATACCACAAGCAATGCCTTGGTAGTAAGTCCTTGGCCTTTCATTAACTGCAATAGCCCAGCCAACACTCAGTTTTTAATTTCAATGATTTAAATAACCTTAATTTTTAATGAAAAGCTCTCCAAATGTACTTTAAGTGACCTCTTTTGATCAAGACTGCTGTCCCAAATTCTGCCTATTTATAAATACCATCATTGTATCAAAATCAGGGGACCATGCCTTTAAGTCAAACTAAGGAGCACTGGGTTTGGGTGGCTTTGGGCCTTTGTCACCATCACAAGATGTTTGCATGCCACTTCACAGAGACCCACTGAATAAATGTGAGTCCCTGTCAATCCCAGTTTTGGACTTGCCTCTCAGACACTGACTCTCCATTGTGTCCCCTCTTGGACTTCCCGTCTCCTTCTGCCAAATTCACTCCTGACCTCAGTTTGTCCACTCAGTGGGTTCTGTACATGCTTTAGGTGACCTGCCTATGACCTCAGCATCTGACCTCAAGTTCAAATCTTGTTTCCATCTTCTATCCTCACTCGATTAATAGCCTCCGTCTGGAAGTCCTAGACGGTCTTTCAGCCCTATTTTGTCAATAATAACTCAAATACCAAGTGGATTCTCTTGATAACCTCCGCATTATCAGTCACCAGACCTCTATTATAGCACTTATATAGGATCCAACTTCAGTGGGCTCTCCATCTTCAATGACTAGAACTCCCGCCACTAAAAGAAGAGCTGATCCTGAAAAGACAGGAAGAACCTAAGCTGTGGAAGACTTTCAACGCCAGTGTAAGCATGGGGTTGAAAGAAGACAACTCCACAGGACACAGAACTTCAGGCTTTCCCCCCCACAGTACGTTCAAACCCATTCTGTTTGCCTACGTCTTCTCTGCCAACTGGGTGAAATCTAGCTCAGCTCCCTCTGACCCTTTTGCTCACTCTTTTTCACCTTGGTGGGTGGGGGGGGAACCATTCAATAGCCAAAAATTCCAAATGTTATTGAAAGTTAAAACATCTTTTTTTTTTTTTCATAGATGTGAGGGGTTAGGATCTTTTCTATGTCTGGTCACCTACTCTCCTTTTTCTCCCCAGCTTGCCAGCCCAGGGTATAGGGGGCTGTGGGCAGAGTCACAAGAGGGAGGAATGGGAAGGAAAGGTCTTCCTACATTGGGACTGTTGTGATCTCCCATTGGAGCCCTCTGGAACTGAAATGGTCAAAACTGACATTTCTCTAATGGGCTGTTTGTGTGGACTCTTCAAATCACCTTTGGGGAATATTTGACTACAACTCTCTTAACAAGAAGTATTCGTTATCTATCACCACATAGGTAGACAGAAAATAACCTAACACAGAGCAGATGAAAACAATAAAAATTTGTTATCTCACATGGTTCCTGTGCTCAGGCATCCAGGATGAGCTTAGCTGGGTGACTCTGGGTCTATCAGAGGCTGCAGTCATTGGCCAGACAGGTCATCTGCAGGCTTGCTTAGGGCTAGCAGATATTTCCCAAATGACTGTTGGCTCCAGGCCTCTGTTCTTAGCTATGAGAATCTCCTGTTAAAGCTGCTCCAGTGTTCTCATGACAAGGAAGCTGGTCTCTTAGAACCCCCTCCTCCAACCGCAACATGAAGTTCTCTTGGGTGAAGTCCCTTTTAAAATAACCCTCAAAGGGCCAACCTAGTTTATGACATGAGGGATGGGCAGCTTGTTCCCAAAGCAGCCACTGTGCTCTATCTACTCCACGCTGGGGAAATAGGAAAATCTCTTCTCCTCGGGACTTCTCAGATGTGGGTCAGACACAAGGGCAAGGAACACATACGTGTCTCTCAGTGGACGCCCTGTCGCCCTCCTCACTAGCCTGTTGGTGAGGAAACATCTATGTAGGACGCAGAGCAGGGAAAATGCCACAGCATTATAAATTCTTCTCAGCCCAATACACACCTCAAGGGTATAGAAACAGTTGATATTGAACTGGCAGGGAGTCAGAAAACCTCCTTAGAGCATCCCCTTGGCAAACCCTGCATAAAGTTTGGGCCACCTGTATTGTACCCAGCTGTTGAAAGTTTTATCCATAACTGGGAGGAAACCTGCCATTTTAACATTTTGTTATACCAGGCTGAGGACTTTATCCATGCAAGTGTCAGCCCAGCTCGTGCATTTTAAAAGTCATTTGTTTTGGGGTTTCCCCAAAAGCAGACCCCAAGACAAGGCTTTGAGGGCAAGCAGTTTATTTGGGAAATAATGTCTGGAAATGCTTGTAGGAAAAGAAAGGAAAAATAAAGGAGCAAATAAATGTTGCATTATCAAATTAGTTATTACCGAGGACAAGTGGAGCTTGATGCTTGCTGCTGAGGAACTCCTGGACAAAGAAGAAAACACACCCACACTGTCCTCTACCAAGGGACAAAAAACCTGGGTATTTATCCACCAACACCCAGTTCCTCCTCGCTTGAGGTATGCTTCCTGGGCATTAACTAGCTTGATGAAACTTCTGGCTTTCCCTGATTGGAGGCTGAAGATTGGCAAAAAGAGATGGTAATAAAGGGACTTGCCGAAGTACCAGCTATTGAAAGCTCCTTTTGGAGTTGAAATGTAATCTTTCTATAATACATAACTCATTTTTCTTTTTTTCTACTTGCCTCCCTCTCCTCCATTGCCTAATCCCTGATAACGTCTCCAGGTCCCAGGTTTCTTTTATCTATTTGTTTAGTCACCTAATATTGAACATATACTATGTGCAAAGCTCTGTATTAAGTGCCAAAGAGGGTGGGTAATTACAGATGGATATTATGAGAACCCTGCCTGCAAAGGAGCTTAAAATACAGCAGGGTAGATATTTCCAAATATAAATAATTTTAAAAATGATGAATGAAAGATAAAGTTGGGGTGCAAGGAGATGGTGGAAAGTTGATATGCTAAATGCAAGCACAGCCTACTACTACTGTATGTTAGCTCTCTAGTGCCCAGACTGGAATTGAGGCCATTTTGTAATTTTTTCCCAGTTACAGTTTTCACAGACAGGTTGTCTTAGGTATAGGAGTTGGGAACAGACTGCTTTGGAAAGCCACTTTCGAATATGCATCCTGCAGTGCAGGGAGAATTAATCCTATAGCAGCACTCCCTATAGCAGGAGGATGCTCTGTGAAAATACTCAGTCTTATATTTGAAGGCCTCTTGCTTTGACTCTAGCTGCATTTTCCAATCTTATCTTCTGCTATTCTCTTCCTTTGAACCTCAATTTTTCAGGACAGGCTAATTTTATGCGTCTCCATGATAGCGTCCTAAATTGTCTCTCTTCTGTGCTTTTCCTCTTTTTCTAAAACTAGCCTATCCTCTTTCCTGGAAGAAATGATGTAGCAAATTTCCGGGGATTCCTGTAGTCTGCAGAGATCAAGGGGCAGGGTGAGGGTTGTCATCCTAAACTCAAAATACAGAGACCAGAATTCAGTTTCCTGCAACAAGGCTTAGAAATCTCGCAGAGGCCCTCAGTTTTCTTACCTGTAAAATATAAAGTGAGCTCTGCCTACCTGGCAGGGTAGCTCCAAGACTCCAGATAATGGTAAAATGCTTTGCAAATTGTGAAGCAATCCCTTATGCGTGTGTTTGCTTATGCAAACGTAAGGGATTGTCATTAGTATTCAGGATCTTCATCGCTGATGTGTTTTTGCAAGAGTTTGGCTAGAAAGATGATTAAGATATGTCCCAGCTGAGTCGCTTCTTCCACTGCAGCTTCATCCAATAGCCACAAAGGGGATAAAATGGGCCTTTTGTGATTGTTTTTTACATAGTTGGAAGCATTTCAAAGCATCAGACCATTTTTTTAAAAAGTGAACTCTATTTTATTTGCATTAAATCTACTTCCACCAGTGCCAAAGAAGCAGCACTGTAAACGTATAGTTCCAAACTTAGTTTAAAATAAAAGATACATAACCTATTATTTAAAAACAAATTTCAGGATTTGCAAAGAATTTATAGATCACTGACAATATTGATGAATCGCATTTGAAAGGAGAATGGAGGAAGCAATTTTGCTTAAACAGGAAGTTTTTCTAGTCTGATAATGAAGTGTAACAGCTTTCTTCTTGACTGTTGTAAAAATATAACTTAGATCCAGTCAATTAATTAATTAATCCACGAGCAAACAAACATAAACTAGAAAGGAAAAATAAAAGAACTCTAAGCTTTCGGGAGAACATTCCTAAGTGAAGGACATTGGAGGAGGAACAGGTTGGGGGAGAGTATGATAAAATCACTTTGAAACATTGATTTTAAAGTGTCTTTTAGAGAGGCCATGTTGGAGTTTGGGTATGTAAAACTAAAATGCCAAAGTGGTGAGTAGAGCTAAGATACAAATGTGGCAGATTTTGCCATATAGATGGATTGTAACCCTGGGAGTAGAGGTGATGAGTGAAGAAGAGTGCCAGCATTTAAAGATCATGACAAAGATGAGTACCCAGCAAAGAGTGGTAGCCAGAAAGGTGGTAAGAAAATCAAGTGAATGTGATGTCACAGAGCCAAGGTCAGAGTAAGTCAAGACAGTGAGTCAGTGGTCAGCAGTGATCAATGCTGCTAATAAGCCTAGTATAGTAAGAACAATTGAAAGTGGTACATTGGATCTAGCAACACGAAGGTAACTCTAGAGAGACCCATTTTGGTGCAGTGATAGGGCAGAACCAGATTGGAATGGGTTGAAGAAAGAATGAAAAATGAAGTGGGGACAAAGCATAAACATTTCTTTTTTTCTAAGAAATTCAACAGTGAAGGGAAAGAAAAAAGATAGCAGAACCTGGGACGGCTCCTGAGAATACTTTCGTAAATTGAAAGAGACTGGGGCATGCTTGATTATTGATAGAAGGGGTCCAGTGTAGAGGGAGAAGTTAAAGACCCAGGGGAAAGAGGCATACGATTTCTAAGAAGACGAAAGAACACATTTACCAAAGCACAGATCAGGGTCACCTATCCCATCAGATCGTTAAGGGAGGCTTCCAGCAGGAGATAACACCTGAGACAAGCTGCTTAAAGAATGAGTGAACTTAATCCAGGCAAGAGAAGTGGATGAAGAAAAAGAGGGCATTTTTCATCCAGTGCTCTTTTAATTTCACCATCGGGGCCTCTCAGACTTGCCTGGATTGAGTAGAAGAAAGTGCTCTTGAGTAACATTGTGTGGAGCTGTAATTTTTCTAAACTCATTTTTATAAATAAAATGTGGGTTTGCTTACACAAGGCTTATATTGCGTGTCTCCGCCCGAGGTATATTTCTCATCTGGGTTATTTCCTTTAGAAAATGTGCAGCCAGTGGTAGGGAGTCTTAACTCTCAAGCGCCTGCAACTATTTATATAATGCAATCGGTTGTCTTACTCCCGATCACATTTCCCCCGCATTTCATAAAGTGAATAATTATAATCATGAAGCTGCCTAATTAGAACCTATCCATCTCAACTGAAAAGGAGAACTTGGCCTTTTAGGTGGTCAGGTCTGAACTCACTGATGAAAGACATATTTTTCAGTGGTGAGAGGTTGGGGGTTGGGTCTAGATTGAGAAGGAGACTTCAGATGCAGAATAGTTTTCAAAGGGCACTATCCACAAGGAAAACTAAGCTATTAGAGATTTTTTTTAAAAAAATGATTTATTTTTTCAAAGCTAATTATTACACACTAACTAAAAGTTAATAGACATGAGAAGAAATTCAATTCACAAATAAAAACAAGGAATACATTCAAAATCTCTAGTCACTTAAGAAATGCTCGTTAAGTTGAAGTAACATTTTCATTAGTTAATTAGCAATAATTTCTTTTAAAATACTAGTAACCAAAGCTAGTGAGTACATGGTGAAAGTAGTACCTTCAGTCATTCTTGGTATCAGGTAAACGACAGTAATTCTACTGGAAAATGATCTGGAATTATGAAACGAGATATAAAAACATTTATATATCTTGACCCATAAATTCTTCAGGAAATTTATCTTGAAAAGAAAATAACTAAAGATAGGTATGAATTTTAGCTCACATACTCAGGATGAAAAAATATCCTCATTTTAAAATAACAGCTCAATTTCTGATGCTCAAACCTGATTCTTTGATGGTCCTGGAAAGTTGAATTTCAGTTATTGGGGTCCTCCTGAATACAGGGTCATATCAGGATGGGGAAGAGGTTGGAGTTCAGTTATCGATCACGCCACCCTCGGTGCCTTGGAGCTCAGTCTTTCTGTTGTTTCTGCAGCATGCATCAGGTAAAGCGATCATTGCTAAAGCTAAGAACTCTTTTTTTCCACAGTCCCACATCATGCATAACTCCTCTCAAGAGGGTCTTGCTCCCTTTCCAATTGTTCTACCAGGATGAAGACTTTGGATTTTTTCTTTATTGGTGTTCTTGGTTATATAATTTTCCCTTCTCTCACTTGCCCTCAGCCCAGAGGGTTTGAGAGAGTGCCTCCCCCCAAACAAACAAACAAAAAGCAGAGGAGAAGAGAAGGAATTATGTATGCTCTTATGCTATTTTCTAAGACACTCTGACTCTCCCCAGGTCCCCTGACTACCCTCTCTTTTCATCCCACCAATACCCACACATCCACCTCAAGCCTTTGAAAACAAAAGTCAAGAAGAAAAGAATTTTATGGAAGCCTGGGCTGTTAGCCCACCCCCAAGCCTCCTCTAGGCTGGAATAAGAATAACCTATCTGTGCTTGGATGGGGAGTCATGGGCACAGAGAAAAAACATTACTATCTCAAAATATTATCCTAACATAAAATAAAATTTTAAAAAAATGGTGAAGGAATTGGAAACAAAAATGTATCAAGCAGTGGGGACATGATCATGTAACCAGTCACCAGAGTAGACATATTTTCCCCCCAAGATTACCTGAATTTAATACCCATAAAAATCTTTTATTGAATATCATATTATCATTAAAACTAATTTTGAAGATAAGGCATCAACCTGGAATAATATTTAATATTATGTTTTATAATCTATGATTATATACAAAAATATTTTAGACTATTTTAAAAAACAAAAGTCACCAGCAAAAATGGAAATAAATGATGTGTTTGGGTGGTGGGATTTTGTGTGAATTATTTTCCTAATAAGGATTATGTAACAACATTAAAAAGAAATCGAAACTAGAGGAGAAAATACTTCTTTCTAGGTTTGGACCTAAAAATGAAGAAACCCTTGGGGATTTTGTCTTAAAGCGTATTGTCAAGATCCAGTTCCAAGAATTTGAAGCTATTCCAGCTGCTTGCATCGTTAATGAGTTGGGATTGCAAAGACAATTGATTTCTCTCTTGATTGAACTTTCTCTGATTCACTAAAACCTATTCTCTGCCTCTCCAGATTCTTTGAATGCTGGAAAAGTTCCATCCTTTGAATGCTGGAAAAGTTCAGTATAAGAAAGAATTTGGAAATAGTCAATAAAGCTTCTGATAAGAGGTGAGCCATGTCTGGGCCCTGTGGTAGAGCATTTGTTTCTAAGGAAGAGGAAATCACACTTGTTGAGCACCTTTTATGTTCCAGAAACAGGGGTAGAAATTTTACCATCCCATTTAATAGACTCTATTAGTTCCATTTTACTAACGTGGAAACTGGGGCCTGGAAAGATTAAGTCATTTACCAAATTCCATTCAACAATTTTGTCAGAATTCAAACGCAAGTCTGGTTGAGGCCAAAGTCCCAGTTATTTTCCATGACACTGTTGTCTCTCTTCTAAGTGGCTTCTCATTGTCAAGATCATTCTGTCTGCCTAAGGTAAAAATTTAAGAACATAAAAAGCTTCATTATCATCATAAATTAGTGGAAATACTAAGTCATGCACTATTCTTACTGAAAAGCAGTAATACCATAGGTGAGCATTTCCTAAAAGTATAGTCCATGCAACCATTGGTCCTTGATAGAAGTATTCCAGAACCAAACAACATGGGCAGAAGCTGAACACAATAGGCCCCTTTTGGAGAGTCACAGTCCACTGAAAGGCTCTGAGTAGTTACAAAAACCTTCCTTTTTATCTTTTTAAATCCAGTGTTCCCCAGACTCATTTAATCATAGAATCCTTTTCATCCTAAAACTCTTACAGCTCCTGGCCCAGTTGCACCAACCTGTGTCAGAGACCCTGGAGGAAGTCTCCAGGGGGAACCTAAAGGGCGCTATTTTCTTGGGGAATGAGGATATTCTGTAAGACGCTGGGATAGTCGTGTTTAGTGAGATGGTCACAGTAGGAGAGAGGGATGTTCTTAACTCTGAGCAGACCTGGAGAGCCATCAGCACAGTGAAGCCTCTAGGACATGTGACTCCACATTGGCACAGCAAGCACCTGCAGCCCTGGGGACATCAGGAGACAGGTACATGGCCAAGTGGAACCCAGCCTTAATGAGAGGTTCTCCAGTGGCTTTCCAGCCACATGCCTCAGTGAGGGCAGTTAAAACAGGAGAGGAAGGCTGGTGCCGGGCCCAGAGCAAACCTGCAATCGATACTAAACATTTGCTTGAATAGACTCAAGTTCCGCTGGGACTCCAAGAAGAACCTGTGTATATTGCCTTGGCCTTGGAAGGAAAGAGATGACAAACTCAGCAGGATTTAACTGAACATGAATTTAATAAAGGAGCTTTTTACAGAAACACAGAGAGTGAAGGGTGGGGAGTCATCTAGGGGTGAACAACTGCAGGAAGATTTTTCCAACGCTGGATCAAAAGTGGGAGGCAGGGGAAGCAGCGTCATCGGAGCCTGGTAGCAACCAGAGCCATAGAAGAGGCCCCACTGGACAGGGGCCATGGGGGGGACAGAAGAGCCAGCCCAGTGGTAAGACATTTGGGATGGGCTAAGGAGCCTACAGGAGCAGAAGGGGAAAAGAGCCAGCAAAATATGGGTAATTATTATTAAGAGGTCACAACCTGTGTCCATAGACAGGGGAGGCCTAGAGACATAGCAGTTACACCAGAAAAACCTCAAAATCGAAGTATCTCAGAATTTTACAATACAGAAACTCACAGTTAACCTAGAAAAAATTATATTTAGGTGAAATTGAGGCTCCCCTTCCCATGTCTGTGGCCCACTGAATTTGCCTCCCACTCATTTATGCAAAGCATGCTGAGTTAATTTATGTGTGCTGCCTTCTTTTTAGCTTTCTTCGGATGGGACACTTGGAAACTGTGGCGGCAGGTTTATTTGTTTAAACCTTTCCTGTGGACAAGCCCACCCACCACATCTGAGAAAAGGTTTATGCCTTGGGATGAGTGGCTTTACCCAAGCTAAACAGAAAGAGGTTATCAGCCACCCCATGACCCGTTCCAGAAACACCTAAGGAACTGTTATTCTTGAGGCTTGGGTCCCCATGTCCTTCTCGAAAATATGCTTGGAAACCACAAAGATGCCTGGATGATGGCCCAGAATGTGTGGAACGTAGGGCCCAAGATTCTGCTGTCCACAAAAGGAGGAATACGATTTGACTTTTAGAAAGCTCTATTTATACCATACCTAAGTCTAAATACTTCTCCCAACTTCAGTCTTTTTGTTTTACCTTCAGAAGATATTCAGAACTTGAATCCATTGATGTTTTTTTTTTCTTTCCTGTAACAGCTTTGAAGTACTTGAAGAAAGATCTCATCTCATTGACTTTTCCCTCTTCCAATGTAAATGTTTTCATCCAGTCTAAGAAAAAAAAAAAATGTTGCCATCATCCTAGATTCTGGCCTTCCTTATCCCCTAGACTCTATTAAGTACCAATCCTTTTCATTGTTACTTTTCAAACCATTTCCTCTGTTCCATCTCTACTGTCACCACCCTACTTAGGATCCTGGTCACCTTTCAGCTAGATTATTACAAGGACCTCTTTAGCCCGGCCTCTGCTCTCTATGTTTTTACCATTTAATTCACCATGAATAATTGCAGCCAGGGTGATTTTTCTAAAATACAAATCTGACACCATCACTTGGTTCCCCATTACTTACCAAATCAACTCCTAAGTTTTTAGCATAGCGTATGAAGACGTTCACAAAAGGACCTGCGGAATGTGTCTCACCATTACTATCCAGTGATATTGACTTTTAGAAGGCAAGCTGGAAAATCTTTCAATAGGTGAAGTGGTGAATGAGAGTGCTCAGACTGAGGATAGAGGGATTAGAATTTAAAAACAGGGGCTGGATTTGGAAGGCACCTCAAAGTCAATGCAAAAAAACGTGGCTGTCTTTTATCTCTGCCATTCAAAGATAACTGTGCAATTTCTGTTTTGATTGACAAAAGAGGTGCTGGTTATTCACAGAGACTGAGACACAGAGGGAGCAGGCTCTGAGAGCTTGGGGAGCATAAGATGGTGAGAGCAGTTTTCAATGAGATTGAAGGAGCCTGTAGCACATGCAGAGGTGAGGGCTTATGGGAGATACGCCTCTAGAAGCGGCACATCAATAACGGAGACTGGTATGGAATCAGCTTTTTTGGTGGCGACAGGGCTGAGATGATTCTTCCTGAACTACAAATGGAGTCAATTCTGGAGATGAAAGAATAATGAAGTCTCAGCCCACATCTGATCTTGGAGTGGGAACACAGCTTCAAAACAGCCATTGTATGTGACCGTAGAGGGTTGATTTTTTTGTTGTTGTTGTTGTAAAGAAACATTCTAATTTGTTCAAAAGCAAATTTGTTTGTTTATCCTTTAATCATAAACAAAGGATGCCTCCAGCTGTAGTAACTCTTCATAACTGACACTTACTTGTCCTTGCCTATGAGTAGGAGGTCACCCATTAAGGAAGAGGGATGGGTCTTTACTTGGCAAAGGAATGAGATCTAAACTAGAAAGATACCTTACATCTCCAAGAGCAGCAGACAACCATATAGTAGTCTCATGGGCAGGAAGTCGAGGTCAAAAAGTCAGTAATACATTTTAATATCCACCATTTTATCATAATAAGTACTAATGGATGATCAATAATTGTACAACAATCTGTTTTTCAGGTAGAGATATTGAGGTCCAGACAAGTTAAATAATTTATCCAAGGTCATACTTCTAGTAGGGGTAGAAACAGACCTTGAACCCAGATCTGTCTGACTCTGAATTTCGCCTCATTATGCCTTTCAAAGCAATAAACAAAGCAAGGAAATGGAACAATTCACTTCTCCTGAGTCCATTTATCACCTGAAACATGAGAGGAATATGCTCTTCTGTTTGCCTGATAATGTGCCGACGGTGTTCAAACCAGATCAGTTAAATAAAAATACTTCATAAACTTTAAAGCTTTATACACATGCAGAAATATTAGTCGTAATCATAATGCTTGCTTTGCATGATTGTGATTATTATAATAGCGAAGTCATTTCATGTTCCTCTGAGCCCCAATTACCACATTCATAAAATGTTTGGATTATACCAAATAGTTTCTATGGCCCTCCAAGCTCTATTAGCAAAGAATCAGGAGAATTTTAAGTACAGAACGTGAAAGGCACTGGAGTGTAAGAGACACCAGAGAGAACTCCTTTGGCTGAGACAATTGCAATGTAAACAGAAAACTGAGAAGGGGTTGTCAAGTCAAACACTAATTGTCAATGTAAGAACCTTAAAACTCAAAGCATTAGACAGTAGAAAACCTAGTCTAGAAAACCAATTAGCACGCGATTTGGGGACATCTAAATGGGATCACTTCTGTGCATGGTCAACCATAAACATAAAGCCATAATGATGACTTGCGTGGGGTTCGCCTCCCTAGGCCTTGATCCATTAACACTTAGCATTAGGTACGTTCTGGAGATGTGTGCATTTAAAAAGCTTCAAGCTTAAAAAGCTTCTCTTTTCTCAAAAAGCCCATGTGACCTATTTATCCATCATGTTCCTATATCACTGGTCCTCTTGCGAGTCACTTTCACACGAATAGTCTCTTGAACATAACATGACCCTGTGAAGGGTCCTGGCTGAGGAGTATGGAGGGTGAGGTTGGGGCCCAGACCTTGTCATCTACTTACCATGTGGGACCTTGAAAAAAATCTGACTTTAGCCCAGGATTTCTTTCAGGAGAACTTCTTTATGACTTTTAAGACTTGCTCTACCTTTGAGACTGTCTACTGCTTCTAGAGGCTTCCCAGCCCTCGGTGAAGAGGGGATAGATCTGACACCATCCCTTAGTCCATGCCAGACCATCTGTGGAGCAAGCAACTCAGAGACCAACTCCTCACAGGACAGCCCCTCCATTTCTGTAAACACTGGACACTCTGTAGGTGCTGAGTGCTAGAGACTGCATTTTTGTGCACTCCCCTCCAAAAAAAATTCATGTTAAATCCTGCCCCCTGATATGATGGCATTTGGTGATGGGGACCTTTGGGAGGTGCTCCCATCATAATGGCGGAGCCCTCATGAATGGGATTCATCTCCTTATAAAAGACCCCAGAGTGCACCTTGCCCCTTCTGCCATGAAGACACAGTTAAAGGACAGCTGTCTATGACCCAGGCAGTGGGATCTCACCAGACACCAAATCAGCCGATGTCTTGATGTCAGACTTCCAGCATCCAGAATAAGACTGTATTTTATAAGCCACCCCGTCTATAAAATTCTGTTACAGCATCCTGAACAGACTAAGGCAATTGGGAACCCAATGTGCTAAAGACCCTGCTCTGGCCAGGAGTACTGAACTCAGTCCCTGGATTCAAATTCCTACCACCACCACTCCCTAATGCCATCTTGGGAGAAGTGACCTAACCAATCTGTGCTTCAGATCCCTCATGTCTTAAAGGGACAGTAATTACACCTATCTAGATGGGGACTAAAAGCCATAATCCATTTAAATGAGGATTAAAAGCATAACCCACTGAAACGATTTACATTAGGATTTCTCAAACCCCAACACTATTGGCATTTGGGACCAGATAATTCTTTGCTGTGGGACACTGCCCTGTGTATTGTAGGATGTTTAGCAATGTCCCTGGCCTGTACCCGATAGATGCCATAGCACCCCAAAAAACATCGTACATTATCAAATGTCCACTGAGGGTCAAAATCGCTTCCCATTGACAACCACTGCTTTGCACAAGGCCCAGCAATAGCTTGAGGAATATTATAACTCTTACTGTGATTTGTATCGTGTTGTGATTATCAGTGTCTTCCTCTGAAGATGAAATATGGATTTCTTTCCACTCTGTGATATCATAGAGATAAAGCTCAGAGAGATAAAATAAGTCTAGCATCACAGATTTGCTGGCTCCAGTTTCCCGGCATCCCGCGTGTTAACTAGGAATAATGTTGTGGCTTCTTAGGCTGGTGAAAATTCAACGAGCAAACACAGATCAAACAGACGGGTGCTGAGTAGTTCAGTGACTGTCACCTGAATCACATTATAGGGAGAGGAAGTGACTCTGAGAAGAGTCACTGTCGGCGTCAGGAGAAAGGGACATGGCCAGGCGGTAGGTCACATGCAGTGCTTGTCTCAGCGGAACAAAGTCACATTTGGTGAGCACAGCTGGCGTGGCTGCTCCTGTGGTTCCCTAGGAGTGACGCCCTGCTCTGTGGATGAGCCTTTGGGGCACCAGCATGGACACAGCAAAGCCCCCCTGGGTGTCCGCCAGGCACAGAGCGAGCCTGGCCTTACCCACCCATCTGCAATCCTCTTCTGATAGTGTCTGATTAGGAAAGAAGTCAGTTCACCTCTAGCCTCCCTGCCTAGGGGAAAACTCCACTTTCCCTGACGTCCCAAGTAACTTTCAGGGAAGCCCACTCGTGTACTGGTGTCAGACTGGCACATAGCAGGTGTTCAGCTTATACTTTCTAAAACCTTTGACGATGCTAGTTTTATGTATACTGCTTCACTTAATCTTCACAGTAACCCTATGGAGTCAGCATTGCTTTGGATTTTATAGATAAAGAAGTGAAGGCCCAGACAGGTGAAGTGGATTTCCTAAGAAAACATAGCAAGCAAGCGGTGGACCTTGGGTTGGATTCCAAAACTGTCTATAACTCTGTGCCCTGTTCTCTTTCTAATATTTCACCTACAATGTAAAGGGCTTGGGGAGAAAAGTAAGTCAGGAGGTTGTTTTCTGGCACATCGAGAAGTCCAAGCCTTATGACAGACATATGTTGACTCTCGAGCAAATGAAGAGATTGCCCACTTGCCCAGACCAAGTGACAGACAAATCTCTCCAACTTTATTAGGAGCAATTTCATATCTCTGAGAATTCAGTGTCTCATTTATTCATCCATGTGCCAGGCAGGCCCAGTGCTGGAGGCTATAAATTCTGATCTGAAAAGCCCAATTCAAAGACTTGCCTACCTTTGAAATGCCCATAAGGGAACGAGAGAAGATGACCCTTTGACATTTCCTTGCAAGGTCCCAGTTGTGACAATTACGTATTTCTAGGTGCAACCGAAACACAAGGCAGCAGTGACCAGCTCTGTCTGTGGGAGTCAGAGCTTCCCAATGAAGAAGACAGCTAACTGGAGGAGCAGGAATATGTGTGCGATAATGTGACCCTAAGTGTGGGTCTGTATGTGGTTGGAGTTTAGGCTCCATCATTAAGACACAGCCCTAGCTAATGGGGCATACACTTGCTGGTAACTCATGGCCTTCTAGAAGATCAGATCAAGACATTATTGAGGAAACTGAAGCCCAGAAAAGGAATCTGGATTGTTCAGGGCCACCAGAGTGAGACCCCCTCTTGGAATTCCCAGAACAACACTCTTCACTACTATGGGCTGCCTCTGACTCAATGACCCTCACTTGGAGCCACTGACTGTTTGTCTTCTGCCATCCCCATATTCCTGGGGTCTCAAGCCATGTGACACCTAGGAAGGTGCATTAGTCATTTTCATTACTATCCGACCAGCACAGTTTCCTGGCCATGAAGCCTCCTGGCTTTGGACATGTGTAACATGTGCTAATTTCCCTGCAGGGTTCGGCTTCATTTAAGCTCAAACAAATGAGAAATGCTACAAAAAATGTACAGTCCTTGACCTTTGAGCTCTTCCACTTGGCTGATGGCCTTGGGTGAATTCCTCCCTTGTGAATCAAAGTTAGGAGCCAAGTTATATTATTTTAAGGACTTCAGGCTCAATGCCTTTTTTCTGTCTGGAATGTTCTTCCATTCCCCCAAAGTCCTAACCAGTCTTTGAGGTTCGTGCCAAGTGCCATCTCCTTTAGAAGCTTCTCTGATCCCCACTTCTCCACCACATGCAGCCCATAGCTATTGTTCCCTTCTCTGAACTCCTAACATACTACCTCTAATATCCACTCCACACTCAGCATATTTTAATTAAATATGAAAAGGGAAAACACAAATTATATGTTGTAACTTCCCAAGATTATACACACTGGTTTGCCCCATTTCTTTTGGTATTGTCTATCTTAGACAAATGGCATATTAGTGTACTTCTGCCTCAGACTGTCATTCCTGCATCCCTTTACATTGTTCTCACATTGTTTTCCTTCTCTCCATCCCTATACCACTAGCTACTGGTCCTTAGTAGAGGCTGAATGCTTAGCCATGGGCCTCCAAGTTACCTGTGACCTGCAAACTGGATGTTATCTAACCCCCTAAGCCATAATGTTGGGCAGGTAGACCTGCACTCTGTCATCATATGGAAGTGGCATATACGAGACTGGGCTTGAACAGGCTCTGGAGGCACATGGAAGTTATGTGAAGAAGTGGCCTCAACGCCCATAGTCTGCATTCTACTAGCTACATGAACTTCTCTCCCCAGCTGCTCCTCCAGCCTCATGCTGAGTACCCTAACATCTGTTGGCACCTTCACTTCCATCCTGGATGACAACAGAAGCCTCTGAACTGGTCCCCTTGCCTCCAGTCTCTTTTGAACTTCCATTAACTACTACATGCTGCCACCATGATCTTAACAAAAAGAAAAAAAGAAGCCACTCTGATCACGTTGCTCTTCTTAGGAATCTGTGACCCACAACTGTTGCCTGCAGAACTGTTTGCCCTTCAGTGCTTTGCTGACGCCCTACTGTCTTCTCTAATCACTTCCTAGAGTGTGCAGCTAGACAGCACTTCTCACACACTCCCTCCAAAGGCACATAAATGACACAGGAAAGTGATCAGGTGCCCCTGGGTGTCCTAGAGGTAGAGCGCAAAGCAGACCTGTACAAACGTCCTCTGAGGAGTACTGGTTTACCGGAGAGTTACGGCAACTTGACCTTCTATTTCATCATATTTCTGGATGTTTTAATATTAATTAAAACTTAAGTTACTTACATTTCCCTAACAAATTTTATAGTCCGTGAAAAGCCACTGTCTTTGTCCTGTAGCTCTTTATATGTTGCACTGACATGCCACCCTCTCCCCATGTAAGTATTCCCATATTTGAGAAACATAGACCCTCTAGCACTTTTTTCCTGCTTCTACTACATGTTGGGCCTGGTCCTGAGCCTGAGAAACTCAGAGTCTAGTGAAGAAAATTTCACACTATGCTATGATGATATGTACATCATCATATATTATAAACAGCAAACCGTACTGGACATTTGAAGGGTTAGTGTTCTCAGTATCAATTAAAGGCTAAATTCCTTAGACTGAAATCAAAGCTAAGTCACGACTGCCCAGAATAATAATAATATTAACACAATACCAGTAGCTACAACCTACATAGTGCTTACTCTGACCGAATACTGCTCTAAGCAATTCATGTATATTGAAGCATTTAAGTCCCAGAACCACACCATGAAACGACTTCTCTTAATATCCTTGTTCCAATTAGATGATGAGAAAACTGAGCTTGGCTTTGAAGCAGTCAGTCTGGCTTCAATGGCCATGACCTTAACCATTCTGTTATGACACTTCTCAACTATCTTTTGTAGTATGTAATAGTAATAGTAGCAGTAATAATAATAATAATCATATCATCATCATCATAATAATAGTATCACTAGCAGCTACTATCACGATAAATACCACCAGACACAGACCCTTAAAAATGAAATGAGATAAAGTACATAATATCACCTTGACTTCTTCCTAGCACAGACTCATCCATTGTGAGACCTTCCTAATCAACCCCTTTCTGAGCTCCACCTCCCTTTCCTACCCACAGAGGTTCACAGAGAGTTCTCCCAAGATTCCTGTGGTTAAAAGTTTCAGTGAGAACATGTTGAAATTGGATGGTTACGCATACAAATTAAGATGGATCAGTGATTATAAGAGCCATTGGCAATGAGAAGGTAGAGGTTCAAAGATCTGAACTCCTCTCCTCTAGGTGACATTCAAGGCCACACTTTGGTCTGGCTTCTACTAACCAACAGGCAGTTCTCAAACTTGAGACACCCTTTCCCAGAATGGAATTTGTGTTGTAGTTCCAGGAAAAGACTGTTATCAAAAGCAAGTAAAGGAGCCAACATGTGTAGAAGACCGACTGTGTGTAACCCTTGGGCTAGACTTTCATATATAACTGACCCTGTATATTCCCTACGATGTTCAGTGATGGAGGTAAGGCCATCACCATTTTACAAATGAGGACACTGGTGCTCAGAGAGATTAAGTACCTTACCCAAGATAATGCAGAAATAAAGCTACAGCACTAGTATTTGGAGTCACATATGTCTGACCACAAAGCTTCTTTTTAAACAATGTACATGCTATAAAGGAGCTATGTTTCTGACCAAGGGTGTAATGTTCTTGCAAAACTTTTTAAAGGAGATGGTTCAAGAAACCATAGAAACTTTACATTTGAAGACTCTTGCCCTTCACATAAAACTGGTGTTATATTACGTGGCTTCCTAAAATCTAAAGAACTCAGAATTCCCTCCATTATTGCATGTCATTAGGTGAGAGTGTCACTGGCCTCAGCCAGGTGTGGTGGCAGTCGTCAGGTGTGTGCTTTCTAGGATCCAGCCATTTCCAGAGCCCAAGGAAAGGGCAGGTGACAACGGTAGATGCAGTAAGTGGCACTAGGAGAAAGACCAAGTAGGAGGGAAGCACCTCTTAAGACTCAGCGGTAGGAAAAGGGAACCCAGGTAGACCAATAGTTAGTTTTAGCTAAGTCTCTCGATTAGTTGGGGGCAATCATTTAAATGGGTGGGAGTGGAAGGGATTAAGGTTACTATGCCAAGACTGGGGGAAGGAGCAAGCAAGGACTTTCAGGGTTAGATTTCACTGGATTCCCAAAAACGTAACCAAAACATGGTGTTGGAAACAAGACCTGTTATAGGAACATGAGCAGAGTCCAAACATCCAAACCAGGGATCAATGGAGGAGGAGGACAAGCAGAACAGTTGCAGAATCCTATACTCTACTAAACAATGACTCCTATGGTACTGTATCTGGGGGCAACATGTGGAGGCTTTTACCAAATGCTGACATCAGAAACGACACTAGAGACATGGGCCAAAACATAAATGTTGAAGGTACACGGCATTTGGGTGGAATAGCAAATACTTATTGAGCCTGGGATTGTGGGAAGTAGTACTTAGAAAATATTAGTTGGGGGCAGATTACAGAAGGCTTTGAATGTCAAACTAAAGAGCCTGAAAAGAGTTAACAGATCAGTGATGCCAGCTAGTAGATGATACAGGAGAAGACACACGCCCATGGTTGGTGCTTAGTAGAAAAAAAGTGGGTTATACACTGACTTCTGCTGTAGGATGACACACACAGCAAAGAAAATGAGTGAAACTATCCAAGCTAGAAGAGATCTTGAGACTCTGTAATTTCTCAGTTTACAGTTGGGGAGACAAGTGCAGAAAGAGGGAACTCACAGTGATCTGTGAGGAACTGGAAACCAGTGCTCTTTCCAGCCCATTGTACTTTGAAATATGCAAGGTTAATAGAAGAACAATGGCGTTCTCCAAATTTTGACATTGTTGATTGTAAGTGGGGGAAAACAAAAAAGAAAAATCAGAAAATTGTGTTCTGGGAGTGGGCTGAAAAAATTCAAAGCCAATTTTCTGACCTAAATTCGCAGAGTCCAGGGACTTGTCCGAGGGATGCCCTTAGAGCTTCTCCCCAACTTCTACAGTTGGTCTAAGGTGTATTTTGTCACTTGGTCTGCCAGTCTTTTAACCCATAAATTGCATAAAACATTACAAAGTTAGACATATACTTGCAAGAGATTTTCTGTTTTACTGACTTAGCCTTAGCCTGCTAATTGAATCTGATTCCAGGAAAGAGCTAGACACTAAACCCCAGGAACGGCAAGATGAATATGAAGATAAACCAATCAAGTTACCAGCCGCTGGCTGACACATTCCCTTTCCCATAACAGGGGCTAAACAGAAGAGTAAAAAACAATTTCTAATACCTGGGTCTCCCAAGGTGGCAGAGATTCATTGCTTATTTCTGCTGTTTTATTACATTCTGGTGCTATCATTGAAACAGAGAGAGAGAGAAAGAGAGACTCAAAAATATAAGTGGAGCCCAGACGAGGATGCCATTGTTATTGGGGGGACCAGAAGTCTCACCAGGAGACAACATTTGATTGTTTTTAAGAGTGGAAGATAATTCTTCAGACAGACAAAAGATAAGAGGAAGGTTATTCCAACAGAGGAAATAATTTGTGCAACAGGGGAAATAATTTGTGCACAGACATAAAAGAGACTATTGGGAAGATAGCAAATAGCTCCTTGTGGCAGGAAAATAAGGAGATTGAGGGTGTGACAAAAGAAAAGCATTTCAGGCTTGTGTAAGGGCATTCAGACGCGAGAAGGCCTGGAGTGTCAGGACAGTTTCAAATAGTTCCGTGTGGGGTGAGCCTAAGTATCCAGAGGAAAGCAGAGGGAGATGAGATGAGGCAGGAAAGGGTGTGATGGCTCAGACCAAGGAGGGTGCAGGTACCTGTTTAAGGAATCTGGGTTTTTCTCTGCTGGTAGTAATGGAGACAGAGGTTGCAGGTAAAGGCATTAAAAATGTCTGAGCAGAGGAATGACACCATTAGAGCCTTGCTTTGGGGGAAATGGATTGGAAAATGAGAAACTGGAGATAAAGTGGTGAAGACATGTTCCCAGGGACGAAACGGAAAGGATACAAAAGAAGGGTCTTACTAGTGATCCAGGCCCAGTTCTACCAAGAACATTTCCACAAGTTTGCCCACCTGCACTGACATTGCTCTTCCCTGGACACTTAACCAGTGACACGTGTCCTAGTCATTGCACTTCTAACAGCACAGCTAACTGTGGCTTTGCCTCCCTGTGTGATGAACAGTTCGAAAGCAAGGACTGGTCTGAATAACTGTGTATTCTGAGTACCCAGCAGAGTCAGCCCCATGGGAATGTTTGTTGAATGAATGCAGGCTGGCGTGCTTGAATAAATATCTGCGTGAATGGAAAGAGCATTAAGCTGTGTGCCCCACCCACCTAGTCCCCTTCCCTTATCCCAGTACCTCAGGCCCTAACCCTGGCTAGGTAAATAGGGCAAAGTTTTTCTTTCTTCGTTCATTGGTAGTACAATATTAATTACTTTGAAGTGCTATTTAGTCACCACTCAAACAGGAAATGTGGGAGCAAAAATAACCAGTTCACTGGGTGACTCGTGGGATGTGCTATTTCCTGTGACCAGGACACCATGAATGCATCCCACTGTGCTCCTCAAGGCCCCCTCGGTTCTGCCCACACAGACCCATACCCCGCAGAGCCAAGACAGATTCCTGATATGGAAGGTGGCTGATTAAATGGACACAGCTGGGTCCTCAAGACCTGTGTGTATGTGGCTCACGGCCTACGCATAGGGCCCTTCCAGACAAGAGACTGCCGGATGGTAATCATTGCCGTTACACATCTATTATCTATCTTTATTGGATCGCACACCAGTACTGCAAATAGATTCTACCCTCCCCATTTGACAGACAAGGGACTGAAGCCTGAAATGGTTAGATCAGCGGTTTTCAACTCTGGGTGCAGTAGAGAATCACTGGGGAAGCTATTAAGTGATTCCTGCCTCCAGGCCCCAGCCCAGGCTGCTCCAGTAAGTTTCTGGGGTGAGACTCAGGCATCAGGGTCCAAGGTGACATGGCTGGTGAGTAGAAAATCCAGGACAGGAACTCAGCCTCCCCCAGACTCAGTGTCCTTTCCAAAGGTCCATTGGCAGTAAGTTAACTTCTGCTCTAGAACTGTCCCTGGGAGCTTTAAGTCTGGTGTAAACAGTCAGGAGCTGGGTGGGATGCAGAGAAGGCAACAGATGGGAAAAAATTGCATCTCATCAATTTTTCATTTTCCTATGCTACTTGCTTTTGATCTCAAACCACATGATTTATCTGTGGTTTCAATGGTGCATTAACTGTTTACGTTCCTCAGACTCGTCCTGCTCAGAACAAAACACAGCTTCTTTCCTGCCAAGTGGTGCCTTCCTGGCACAGAGGCCTTGCCTCTGCCTCCTCTTTGACTGGGGCGAAGCAAAGGGCGGTTTTGGCAGCTTTATGGGCTGTTCTCAGGCTGCTGACATTGCCGCCTGACGGATGGCCTGCCACGCTGCACTTCTGGGGCCATGTCCCCAATTTCACCAAAGGAGCCCACTCAGGGCATGTGTTTTGGCTTCTTTTTATGAGATTTGTGTTAGCCCATGAATCACAGAATAACTATGCTGGAAATAACCTTAAAGATCACCTAGTCTCCCACCTCCACCATCACCACTCCCCGCACACGTTTCTGATGGGAAAACGGAGGCTTATTTGATAATTAAGTAGTAATGAACATAAAATTCAACATAGTAAAATATTTCAATACCAAGAAATTAGTATAAAATATTTATTTTCCATCAATTATATGCCAAAGACTTTACAAACATTATCTTGATTAATTCTAAGGACCACTGCATTGCACAAATCTGGGGCCACCATTGGTTTCACAGAGTACACATTACATTGCCAGGATGTCCACGGGTCTTCTAGAATAGAGCTATTCATAGCCTGTGTGGCCATACTTGGTGGCCCTCTTAACACTGATGACAACCTCAGGAGGAAGCCGTCATCCCTGTAGTGGTTCAGGCTACTGCATAACCCTTTCCTTCTCGAGTATGAATAGCTCGTAACACAAAGATTACCAGCCACATGGGAAACAAGCATCACTTTTTAAAGTTTATGCCATCATCATGTGTATCTGGTAGCGTTTGCTACATAACAGATCACCCCAAAACTTAGGGACTAAAAGCCATTTGTTATTGCCCACAGATCTAGAGGTCACCTGGGCAGTTTTGCTGATCTGCACCGAGCTTGGCTGATCTTGGTTAGGCTCACTGATATATGTCCATCCACTGCTGAGTCAACTAGAGGATAGCTCATCTCCGATGGCCTTGGCGAGGCTGGCTCAGATGATGGGGACCGCTCTCCACTGGTCTGCCTTCATTCAGAAAGTTAGCCTGGGCTTGGAGGTCATAGAGTTGCAAGAGAGCAAAGGGAACAGGTAAAACCTCTTAAGGCCCAGGCTCAGGACTCATACAACACTTCTGTTGCTTTGCTTTAGCCAATGCAAGTCAAAAGGCCAGTCCAGATTACAGGGGCCGAGAAATTGACTCCACTTCTCAAAGGGAGAAGGTACAAAAACTTGTGGCCATTTTTGTACTCTGCCACACCCTGTAACTCAAACTTACAGAGTTGTCAGTGAATTTGGTTAGAGAACATTGCTTCGGATTCCATCTGGAAGAGGTGTAACCTACACGCTTTCTGTGATATGCCCAGTTAGAGGAGGAGTAGCTGGAACACACAAGAGAAGATGGGGATTGTTGCCCAAGGCAGTGATCACCCAATAGCAAGGGGTTAGAGTTTGACCTCCATTGGTACTAAGCACATGAGTCACCCTTTTCAGAGAAAAGTATATAAGGGAGTAGAAAGAAGTCTGATGGTGTTCCACTCGGCACTGAGGAATGGAACGTACATTCTCTCCTCTACGGGTCAAGGTGGGAATGTGGGAAGAATAGAAGAGAAGTTCCCTTCTTGATCAACAATCCTTAAATCCAGGCAAGAACATGGAGGCTCAGAGAGACTAGGATACATGGCCAAGAACACATAGTAAAAAAGACTAGGCATGCTGCCCAAATTGTGATAGCAAAGCCAGCTAAGATAGCCTTATTTGGATGCCCATCTTTAATAGCTTCTGTCCCTTTGCTGAGAGAGCCAAACAAGGCTCCGAAATATATGGAGAAGCTATTTGGGTCCAAGCACCCTTCTATGCACCTTCATATAAAATAGTGCATAAAATCTTTTCCACTCTGAATGACAAGCATTATTATCCTCATAATGAATGAGGAACAATAAACTTAGAGAGGCAATGAGATGTCTTCAAGACTATACATTTAGTAAATGGGGTAACATGGGCCTGAATTTGAATTAATGCTCTCATCAAGTCCAAATGCCCTTTTTGTTAAAAATAACTAATCAATTCCCTTGTCATGCATTGTATGTGGCAGGCAAACTGGGCTATTCACCCTCTCCCCCAAGAGATTTTTCTTTATTCTTGAGTTCCTGCTTTCCCTCTACCTGGAATGTTCCAGCAACCACTTTTTTGATGATTTAAGGTTGCTTACCCGACCTGCATACACTACCTGTAAGACCTCTGCCATCTTTAAAGGACCAGCTCAAATACACCCACCTCTAGGATCCAGAATTAATGTCTGCTATTTCCTTATCCTTCCAGGAAGCAGTCATTTCCACTTCCTCTATGCTCCTACAACATTTCATTTCGCACTTTTTGCCATATGTCATTACTATTTGTTTATATCTCTTATGCCTTGAAAGCTTGTTGGGTCATGGGGCTCATCCTTGTAATGCCAATACCCAGAACAGAGCTTGGCAAAAGCAGAAGAAGAAAAAAAGGAACTATATGATTTCCATGCTCAGGTGGCAAGTAGTGAGTAAATCCTCATTTGCTACTAGAAAAACCTGGGAAGACTGCCTGGTGGAAGCTGTGGGTCTGGAATCATGAGAAACTTCTGTCTGAGTTTCCTCCTTGCATTCAGTTCTTCCCATCCCTTTGGTCTCTGATGTCTAAAAGGTGTTGAAAGCACTTTGGTAGAAATCAGTAGTTTGTCAAGCGTGGTTATGGCCATTCTTGGAAAAGTGGAGACTGGTGTGGTAGTAATTTAAGTTTTATCCAAATAAGATGTGGAGGACTGCTTGAAGTGACACATTTCTGGCAGCTGATTGTCCCTGGAAAAGATAAAAGGAAGGACAAGAATAGAGCATTTTGTAGGAGCTCTCTCTGCTTCGGAACCAAGCCACTTTTGTTTCTAATTCTCAAAGGAAAAGGGATGGAAATAGTGATTTTTTTTTTTTTTAAAGGTAAAAGAGTAAAACTCTTCGCTCAACTCTTTGTGTGTCAGGTATCTATCTGATAATTCCTAGCATGTGTACATTGCTTTACAATCTATAAAGTGTTTTCCATCTGCTCTCCCAGGCTCATAACAAGCCTATGGAGCAGATGAACCCGCTGAAGAATGAGAAGAGCTTGAAGCTTAAACTCACAGTAAACTTTAAATTTCTCATTGTCTCTTTTTAAGAGACTTTTAGCGTGACACATGTTTTCTTTTCGATGACCTTTGATTCTTCTTCAAAGACCTAAAGACTGGCTCTTTGAAGACAACTCTCCCCCCACCGGGCGATCTAATCTAGAGGAAATGATCCAAGACAGAAGACTAAAAGGAGCAAGATAAAGGCTTTAAGGGAAAGAAACATTTCTGGCCGCTCACCCTAGTGTGGGCTTGCCTGTGACCCATCTCAAAATCTTGGGCAAGTTGCTTCAACCGTCTTAAGTTTCCCAGGCAGAGAACTCATCATTTCCCCGCTTCTGCTCCCAGAATAGCTTCAATACCATATTATCATTTACATTCTGTAATATATATATATATATATATGGTAACCTTCAAGCCCCTTGTTGGTTACCTTTGTTACACTGATCACAACTTGTGATTGTTTTCTTTATATCTCTGCTTACTTGGAGAGTTTCTGGCTGTCTCCCCAACTGAAATGCCAGTCTCCTGAGGATAGGGGCTGAGTCTGTTTTGTTCCCCAGCCCTTTGCCTCCATGAAGTCCATTCTCAAATATTGATGCAGTCGATGAGGCCATCTGTAGGAGACAGGGGGCTCCTCTTTTAGTCCGGGGTCTGGCACAGAGTTGGTGCTCCATTAAGGGTAATGTTGGCAAAAGGGACCCCACACCTCACACTGCAGCCTTGATCCACAAAAGGGGGGATGTCTACTTTCATCCTTGTATGCAGGGTCTTCACTCCTCACCAGTTTCTCCCCAGAGGAGAAGGGATGGTCCAAGTGGTTGGATAGACCCTGATGGTCGTGGGCCCGGAATTTTAAGTGGGTAAAGACACTCCATATAGCTATGAAAACACCCTATTTTGCTTCCTGAGGCATGCAGAAGAACGGTATTCTCCTGACCCTTCTTTACGTCTCTGGGCTCAGGCGTGATGAGTTTATTTGCCCACATCTGTCTGCCTGCAATAAGCATCCTCTGCTGAGACCTCCACCAACTGTTCTTTTGTGTGACTTGGGATGAGAGGCAAACCATCCTCATTCATGTGGTTGTTTGGATAAGTGAATTTGGGGTTGGCTTCATCAACCAAGGCATCTGCACAGAACTGAGGCTGTAAACTCAACTCTAGATCCAGGATGTGAGTAGGGCATGTTTACATCTAGGCCACTTTGTCCAACACAATTTTCAGCAGTGCTTTACAGTGGGGTGTTCTGTGCTTTCCCAGACATTCATAACATTGGTATTTTATTTTCTGATTTGTATATAGGGTACCCCTGGAATCAGGAGGAATAACTGGGGATTTTAGCACCAAATTCTACCAAAACCCCTAAGACTATTTGGCTTCTTGGCATATGGTTCTAGACTAGTTGTATCCTAAAAATGCAGAATCTCTGAGTGTAAAGAGAATATAAATGCAAGGAGCACTCCTATATACTTTAAAATTTGAACGTCTTGTCCTAGCAATCTGCTGCATGAATCTCTCATGAATTTGACAGACGGACCTTGTAGATTGATCAAGCCTGTTCTGAGGTCATGCATTTACTCCTTCACTCTCAACTGAGAATCCAATTCTGCATGAGGAGGTTCGTAGAACTAGTGAGTGAATGTGCTATGAAAGAAAATGAGCAAAAGATAAAGAGAACTTCCAACCCTGACGGGTGTAGAGTGGAAGGATGGGATAGGCCTCATGTGGTGAAGAGTCTGCTAAAGGCTTTGAACTTCCATCTGGATTCTGAGATAAACACGTGCACAGACACACTTGGACATGACCTCCAATCAGTCGCATTGCTCTGAAATAGAGCACAGTGTATTCCAACCTCTGGGTATGTCTGAACCAGTTCTGTTTGCCTTCAGCTGACCTGTGCCAAGCCCTTATGGCAGGAACACCTCGTTTCCATAGCCTTGAGAACCCCAAGCACCTTATCTTCTCTGTGAGAAAATAACACATGCAAGGCCACAATGTTTTGTCTCAGAATCTTCATTAATAGAGATCAGTGAAACTAATTGGAGCTCATTAGTTGGGGAGGAAAGCATTCTCATAGTAAAAATATTCCCAAACCAAATTCAGGGAATGCTTGCCCTGGAAGATACGGGAAGGTGATTAAGTGCAACACCCTCTTTTCACAGATCGAAAAGCAGACCCAGAAAGTGGAAGTGACTAGCCCCCGGTCAGCCACGTAGCCAACTTCGGTTTAGAACACAGTTTACCATAGCAGCGCCTAGGAACATTTTAGAAATCCTTGCAGAGCGCTTCAAAGAACAATGGTTTCCCTGGTGTATATGGGTCCTTCTCTGGAGAAAAGGCTCTGCTCCTTTGCCGCACGGCCTCCATGCTTGACCCTTCATTTAATAAATTCCTTGTCCAGGAGATCAGTTCCTAGGAAGCTGTAAGCCAGGCCTACGTAGTCCTCACAACTATTTATAGAGACGGGCATCATCATCTCAACCCTGCCAGAAGGCAACTGAAAGGCTCCCAGTGGCTCTGAGGCTCCAAGCCATGCAGCTTGAAGCTGCCCAGCCCTAACGGGAGGCAGACCTGCCTAGTTTTGGAAGAACTTCTTTCCCTCTGCTCCTTGCTATACCTGTTTCTTGATTAGCTCTGTCGCTCATCAATAAAACCATCGTGTTTGCTGTATCTGTTTCTTTAATGAAAAATATGCTTCATGTGGCAGGAGATCGTCTCTGTCCTGTTCTTTAGTATTTCTATAAACATGAAATGCCAATGCCCAACACTCAAGAAGGAAGGGGGATGAGAGGGAAGAGTTCTGTTTCTGCTCCAGCATCTCTATTTTCTGTTCTAAAATCAAATCATCATGACAAACCCTCAAATGTGCATAGCTTTTGTCTTTTATAAAATGTGTTTTCATTCTCTGGATCCTCCCAATAGCCCTGTAAAATAGAAAGAAAAGAGATTTTTATCACTCCTTTATAGCTCCATTTATAGATTGCTCACCTCCTGAGAACTATTAAGTACTAATAACTTTGATAGCCATTGGTTGCGGCAATGACCACAACCCAGTTCTGTTTTCACCTGTCCCCACATAGAGTATTTCAGGTAGCAGGGGAACTGCAGTGGGCCTGTGTACAAGAGGAAGGGCTTTGTTCTGTGAGGCCTTCCTCCAGACGGAGCAGATGCTTGAGATGCATTTTGGAAGAGCGTGTGCAGAAGAAACAGCCCAAAAGCACGCATGCCTGAGGAGTGTGGCACCTTCTGGGAAAAATGTGGCTAGAACCTAAAGTGCATGCAGAAGAGCACATACGGTTTCTGGAACTGGAACCATGAGCAAGGACCAGACCTCCCGGAGGCCTTGAATGTTTGGGCTTCAGCTCTAGGCAGAGGGACTCGTGCCGGTTGTGTGCCAGAGAGTGTCCCTGTCTGATCTTCCTGTTAGAAGATTACTTTAGAGAGACAGTGATAAGGGTGGAGCAGAGCAGGGAAAGGCTGAAGGGCAGCAAGAACAACTAGGAGGCTGAAAGGATCATCCTGGAGATAGATGAAGAGCGACTGCAGGGAGACCAGGCAGCCTGTGGCATTGCAGCAGGGGGTTGAAAGCACAGGGAGACTTGAGCAGAGTCAACACCAGAGCAGCTGTGCTTCTGGGATGGCAGAGATTTGCCCAGGCTCTCCACCGCAAGCGGATGGCCTCAGTCTTCCCCCGCACAGGACCAGATGCTCTCTGCTTTCTGGCAGGTTCCCTGCAGATGTCCTGTATTCCCCCAGCCCCCAGCCATCTACGCTCTGCTCACCCATCAGCTCCTGGTCCTCGGGCTGCCTGTGTCTGTTTCCCACTACAGGATAAAAGTCTCTTTACCCCTCATGGAAGCTTAGAGGTTACAAAGCTCGAAGTCATTGGAGAATGTACAGCTTCCTCTGCCCTTGCTGGTGAAGGGGGCCATCACCCCCTACTGAGGTACCTCCTATTCATTCATACACTCAACGAATACAGAGGGTACCAAATAAATGTATACACATTTTAAGAAAGGAAAAACTGTTATTCAAATTGTAATGCTCAATATATCGTCACGTTTGACTTCTGCAATTACAAGAGGTGCTCAAAGTTGTTACCCTCAGCGTCCAGACACTTCTGAGTACAGCAAACTACTGCTATACCAATGATGTCTCTTAAAATGTGTATACATTTCTTTTTTGGTATCCTCTGTATTTTCTGCCGATCGCTGGGACCCACCTGGCCGCTCAGGACCTCTCCTTCCTCCTATGTTTGAAGGCTTGTTCAACGCTAAAGCAAAGAGACTTTTGTGTTCACCTAGGCTCAAGGTAACCATGTAACCTGTCTAAGGCCACAGCCAGCAAGGTGGCAGCTCAGGTCCCTGGACTGACTCCCAACTCAGTGGGATTTTCATGACCTCTTTAATGGCCTAGGAAATTAGGACTTCTGCTTGTATCTGATCACACCACACTGATTTCCATTATAAGAACAAGAGGCTATTGCGGGTCAGAGGAGCCAACAGGTGGGTGACTATCCCTGGTCCCAGCGAGACAAGGGCAGAGCGGGTTTGCTGGTACCATGCCACACCAGCCAGCATTCGGATACCTGTGCTGTTTATCCTTCCTCATTCTGCGGTGATGTGCTTGTTGATGAGCTGTGGAGCACATCCAGAATGTTTTTGGAGCTGTTAGCTATTATGTCCTAAAAAAAAATAATAATAATAAATGGTGCACTGTGGCTCTGTTTCTTTCCCTTTCTTTCTTTCTTTCTTTCAAAGCAACTGGAGAGCTAAAAATACCAAGCTCCTTCCAGGGCCCACATCATGTTAGAGTTACCACCAACGGGAGGGTCCCACTGGCCCTGGAGCCCCTGTTTACTTTGAAGAGCTCACTCAGCACCAGCTGAGAGCCCTCTTGCCCCCAGTGCCTCCCAGAGGACGCCTTCCCGGGCTCCTTTGTGCAGACACAGACAGCAGGCTGCCCGTTGTTGGCACACTGCACAGCGGCACCCCCAGCCCGCGGCCTGGTGCTCCTCGGGCCACCAGGTCTGCGTTTATTATTCCAGATGATAAAGCATACTGTCCTGAGGAGTTCAAAGCTTCAAATAGCATGGCTGCCTCATGGGCAGGGAAGTTGCTATTGTTTATTTCATAGAACAGCTGGCCAGCGTCTTGCTTTCTCCTCCCCTTTCTCTCTCTCTCTCTCTCTCTCTCTCTCTCTCACTCTCGCTCTCGCTCTCGCTCTCGCTCTCGCTCTCTCTCTCTTCTTTTTCCCTTTTATTTCCTTCTCAGCCCCTATTCCTCATCCTCTTGTTTTCCCTTCTTCTCTTTGTCTTTCCCTGTTCTTTTCTCTCTTGAGCTCCCAAGGAAGCTCTGTAGAAACAGTTTGAAAGCCCTGGGTTAGACACTAAGGGCCTCCTTGGCACTGATACTGTACAAGAGCCATTCCTTTCCTTTCTGTCTTAGTGCACAGTTTTGAATGGGAGTTTACAAGGTGGGACTAACTGATAAATGCCCAGTTTTCGGATTAGGGTATGGAAATCCTGGGGTCCAGACTGCCTGGGATATTAGTATATTAAGAAGCATGAGTGGAAATGGGAATTGCTATGTGCACTGGAATTGCCAGAAAATTAGACGACTCTGTAACATTCCTAGCTTTGTGATCTTGAGAAAATGATTTCTCTGTGGGCCTGTTTCTGATATGTCTAAAGCAGTTAGGAATCCCTGTCCTGCCCTTTCCCAGAAAGCATTAAAGTTTACCTAGGATCATCGATAGGAAAATTCTTTGGTGGCCAGACAATGGTATCATAATATTATTATGAGACTATGTGTATAAACTCCCTAACATGCTGTCAGGCACAAATAAGCATCAGCTGTAATTATTGTTTGCGGCTGCATAGGTCCCCCAAGCAGCAGGCTGAGATGGAGATGTACATGCAGAAACTACATCAGGGATTGCTCTCAGGATCCCCACCTATGGAAGGAAAGGGAAGTTGGTCGGCTCAGGCAAAGGGAGAAGTGGGCTGCAGTACAGCCTCGACAGAGGTCTCAGCTAGCATTACAGGGAACTCTGAAGTGGGGAGGGACTTTCAGAGTTACCCCAAATTGGGGTTAGGAGGCCAGGCATTTGTACCCCCACAGAGTGCAGTCATTGGATATGGGCTCCCCCAGGAAGGCAGTGAGATCTCAGGAGAGGTAGCTCTTTTCAGCTGATGAAATCTTCAAAGGGGACTAAGAATTGAGGGCTGTCTGCTGGCAGCCCTCCCAGCAGCTAGAGGAATAATTCCTTAAGCACAGAGGCAAAATCTGGGCTGCGGATCCCTGTGTCTTTTACATCAGCATTATTATTGTACGTACATAGTGATTTATTTTGTTTCCTCCTGTGGCTGAAAAATTGTAATATTGGCCAAAGAGCCTGTAATTATAAGAGAAATGTGGAAAAACTATTTCTCCCTAACCAACCAGTAAGTAAACACTAATCAGCAGCTTCTCAAATGGAAACTCACAGTGAACGTCAAACTGACCAAGGCAATGGGTCCACAGCAATGAATCGTGATTCGTGATTCGCAAGACCACTTACAATAACCTTCTCATACTCGCCCAGATTTGCACTCTCTGTCATCCCCTACTGGCCAGTTCTGTATATTGCTTCTATAGTTCTTTCTGACTCTCACCTCTGATTATATTGCTCTCCTGCTTAAACATAACCAAAGGCTCCCTTCCACCTGCTAAGGAAACAGCCAAGACTTCACTGCAGGCCTCACCCTCGTTTGGCACCCTCCTTCCCTGCCCTTCCTTCCATCCCTCCACCTCATCACCCCAGCAGCCACCCAACATTCCAGGGACAGCACTATGTCCATGCCTGGAATTCTCTCCCCACATTTCCCTCGTGACAAATTCCTACATATTCTTTGAAGCCCAGCCCAAATGCCCCCCTCCTCTGTATCTCGTATGCACCTCTATTATAACACTTAGATAACTAAACAACCAATCAAAGTCAAGGTGATGCTTCTGATACTAGAAACAGAGCACGGCGATGAGGACCTGACTTGGCTTTATAGCCAGTCAGCCTTAGGGTGAATCTGTTCTCCTGTTTCCTGACTTTAAGCCACTTGGCAAAGTCTCCTTAGACTCTGAGGCTGTTTCCTTACCTGTATGATCCGAATAATACCTACTTCAAAGGATTGTTGTGAAGATGAAATGAAGTGCCCGATATAAAATGTCCAGCTGAGTGCCAGGCGTGGGATCAATGCTCTGGAATCACTGGAGGGGACGTACGTGGAGAGCAGTGTCCATTTCTGCATTCTCTTCTCTGAGCACAGGTTTGGCACAGTGTAGGTATCTCCCCCACCAGACTGTAAGTTTCCTGAGGGCAGATTCTATATCTCCTTGCTCACAATTGCATTCTTAATGCATAGCTCAGTGCCTCAAAAAATATTTTTAAATAAATTAAAAATATATATTCTGGACATGTTGAAATAAATGGACTTGAATGGAATTCCTTAAGCTTTTCCAATGCAAAGGGCATCTCTGTCATTATTAGGGAAGAGGAAAATGAAATCTCACAAGATGGTGACCAGCCCAAAGCCTTGGCAGATAGACTGAGGGAGGAAGAACTGACCTGCCATGATGAATAACACCCGCCTCTTTCTTCTCTTTTTGAGGCAGCTGCTCTCCGCAGTGATGCAGCCGTGCTGGGCAAATTCAGACTAAACACATATACATCATTGTCTCCATGTGCATTTCTAATATGTCCACAGCGAACTCTGGGGAGGGCTCCTGGGGACAGTAAATAGGACCAAGACCACCTCCAAGTAATTTTGAATGTATATACCTGTCATCTTTCTGTCACTCTTCCTGGAGCAGCCTCAGGGCAAGTCCATCGGGACAATGACTCCATGTTTCCATCTGACCACTAAACTCATCCACCGTGACCTGGGCCCAGGCCAGCTCACCAGATCCTGCCTCTAAAAAGAGAGCCAATTGTGTGGCTGACAGGAATTCCACTGCAAAGAGATGATCACCTCTTGGCTTCTTTAATTGTTCCTCAGAAGGAACATGGATGATATAATGATGGATATTTGGGGACCTCTCATTCAGTCAGTAATTTACTTGAGGGGGAGAAAACTCAGCCACGTAAACACTGAAAAGAAGACAAAGAATATCAAAGATTTCATTCTTCTCTTTCACTAGATATGGAACAAATATTTATTAAATGTCCACCATGTGCCAGACATTACTCTGTGCACTGGAGGCCCCAGGAAATGAGACATGGACCCTGCCCAGATGAAACCAGGCAGGCAGTGTGATAAGCATATGGTCAGCTAAGTACACACGCAGATCAGAGCACCACTGTAGACATGGGAAGGCTCCCAAGAAAATGGTAATTAAGCTGAGTCCTGAAGGGGCATGTCAGAGTTACTCATGTGAGAATGAGCAGTAGGTAGAGAAGAAAAGAGCATGTTCCTGTCAGAGGAAATGGTGTGTGAGAAAGCAAAGAGGTAACGGGAGGAAAGGCAATGATCATTAAAAATGACAAATCAAATCCCTGTGGCTGGAGCAGTGAGTGTGCAGAGAAATGGTCACAAGGAGGCTGCAGAAGTAGGCAACGACCCTACAAGGAAGGGACTAGATGCCATGTTGGGACATGGACTTTCCTAAGAGCACAAAAGGAACCAGTAAAGCCCTTTAAGTCAGATCCTAATCACAAATCCTAAACAAAATCCTCTGTGGAAGTAACACATCTGCCACATTCATTCAATGGGAGTGTCCCAAGTTCCAGACCCTATGCTGGCTCTGTGTGCACTATAAATTATCAACTCAATCTAAGAGAACTTAAAGAAAGCTTTCTCTTAGAGCTCGTTTAAGACTAAGGAACTATGAGAAGTAGAAAAAATAGTAGATTAGTGTGATGGTTAATTTTGCGTCAATTGGCTAGGCTATAGTGCCCAGTTGTTTGGTCAAACGGTAGTCTAGATGTTGCTATGAAGGTCTTTTGTAGCTATGATTCACATTTATAATCAGTTGACTTTAAGTCAACCAGATTACCCTCCATAATGTAAGTGAGCTTCATCCAATTCGTTAAAGGCTTTAAGTGCAAAAATCAAGGTTTCTCAGAGAAGAGGGAATTCCACCTCAAGCCTGTATCATGGAAACCCCCGCCTGAGTTTCCAATCTGCTAACCTGCCCTAAGGATTTGAGACTCAGGACTGCAATATCAATTCTTACCTGCATTTACTGTCTGCCAACCTGCCCTGGAGATTTCTGACTTGCCAGCCCCTATAATCCCATGAGCCAATTCCTTAAAATTAAGTTCTCAATAGATGCTGAATACATAGATGATAGATTGAGAGAGAGAGAGAGAGAGAGAGAGAGATCATAGAAGAGAACGCATACACAACACACACACACACACACACCACAATTGGTTCTGTATTTCTGGAGAACCCTGAAAGATACAAGTAGGATTCAGAAAACCCACTCAAGTCTCCTGTCACTATCGTTTAACTTCTCTGAGCCCATTGTCTCAACAGTATAATGGAGACTAATCACTCTCCTTTAATGTCATGGCCAGCACATAGTAGGTGCTTCAGATTATTTCTTTTTCTCTTTCCTTAATTGATTGATAGGATAGATACATACCCAATGAAGGGCATTTTTTCTGCTGACACAGACTGCCCTCGATGAAATCTGATCTAGAATGGGAAGTGCTAAACAAATAAAAAGAATTTACTCTCAGAGTATTATTGTCACTGTGATGGATGACTGCTCCAAAGGCTATTTCTCAAGAGTTCATGGTAGAGAAAAATGTTCAAGCTTGATTTTATATGTGTGTGGAAAATAAATTGTATGACAAGGGTGGCGACATTTGGACGGGGAGAGGGCTTAGCCAAGGAATTAAACATGTCAGGAGTCTCAGAATGAAAATAACGTTGAAATGGAAGGTGAAAGGGGCATATTTGGAAAGCTTGACAAGTGGCACAATGGGAGGAAAGGTGGCATTCTGGAATGGGATGTCAGCCATTCTCTACCACTAAAGCCACGATCTGCCCTTCATAACTCAGCAAGGTGGAAAGGAAAAAATATGAGCCCAGGTTCTAATGCTCTATTATCACAACTGGCTTAAATTATTTTTCCTTGCTTAATTGACCACACAGCAAACACAGAGAGAGTAAAACCAGGCAGGCCTTCTTTTAACAGAATCTTTGGCTAGGTAATCTCTCAAGTTCCTGTCAGCAAAACTCCCAACATTAGAGATATCCAAGACCCAGAGAGAGAAAGCGTCTGGGATAATGTCACATGAAACACAAGTGGAAAACCCCCGTCTAAAACCCAGGTCTGTGAGCTCCCAACCATAGGGCTTTGTAAGGAACTAAGAGTGTTATCTAGTCAGGGATGTCAAATAGATTACATTCAGTGCACGAACTTGAGCTGATTGATGGTGCTGGGTTGAGGGATGTAAGATCAAATGCAGGTTTAGCATGAAAGAGGGGCTTGACTGATTCGTGACGCCTGTCATGGGAGCCAGTTTCTGCAGGCAGGTCAAATTTTTGCCATTTCTTGTCCAACCTTTTTTCCCCTACATCCCAGGTCATCAGAATATGGCCTGTGGGCCAAATTAGGCCCACTGCTTATTTTTATAAATAAAGTTTTATTGAAACACAGCTCCGCTCATTCATTTGTATATTTTCTCTGACTACTTTTGTTCTACAACCACAGAACTAAACAATTGCAACAGAGACAATGTGATCCAAAAAAACCCTAAAATATAAACAAATGCTCCCTGTACAGAAAAAGGTTTCCAACCCTGTTCTAGAGTACATTGGAACCCAGACTGACTTGATTCCAGTCAGATAATGAGATCATTCATTCCTTCGTAAGTCATCCCATATTTATCACATGTCTCATGTTCCAGACACTATATATAAAACATATAACATACTGTCCGGGGTGTGCCATGTCCAGACTGGCTCTAGTAGGACTCAGCTCTGAACTGGGAAGGGTGGCAGCAGCTTCCCAAGTGGGAGAGAGATGAATGCTTGCATAACATCAAGTTTCACATAAGGAGAAGGAGAGGAACACAGACGATGACTGGGCCACCACCAGAGCCCACCACAGTAGCTGCTGCAATAGTGCAGGAGAAGGGTATTGGCGACTTCCTAGTTAGGGGAGATCAAGAGAGAAAGAACAAGGAAGACTGGAGGAAGTGTTGGAAGTAGAAGGACTTGTAAGATTGGATATGACAGTGGCGAGGTAGAGGAAACAAAGCTTCTGGCTTGTGCAACGAGTCAATGATTTTTCCCCATAAGGTACAAGAGTGGAAGGGAACTAGACTAGTATTCTCAATCCTGCCTGCCTATTAGAGTCACTAGGAAGCTTTTAGAAAATACTTATATCTGGGCCCCTCTCCAGACCAATTAAACCATAAGCGCTAGAAAGAAGCCTGGGCACTGGTGTCTTTGAAAAGCTCCCCAGGGGTTTCAAAAGTGTAGCCTGTGTTGAGAACCACGGCTCTAAACCATTCACGTAGGAGCAAAGCCAAGAGATTATCTAACCAAACTCCTCATTTTATGAGTAAAAAAACCTGAGTCCTGCCCAATGTCACACACCCTTCACCACATTTTCCTTTCATTTCAGTAAGTTGTGTTTGGGCATCCACGGTGTGTCAGGAACTGGGCTATGTTACAAGACACCACGGCTAGGAGTGGACCTGACGGCATCTGACACACCGGAGTGCAGAAACTGTGGGGAAGCCCGAGGACCACAGCTCTGGCCTGTGTGGTGTAGCAGGAAGAGCATAGATTCCGGAATCAGACAGACCAGGGTTCAGTTCCTGGTTCTGCCATGGTGAGGTCTTGGATGAGTCATTTAAACAAAAAAATCTTTGTCAACTCTGAGAAGAGAGGATTGTCAGGTGTATCCTATGGAAGAGTGGAGGGGGTTAATAGAAAATGTAGAGAATGCCCACAGAGGACCTGCGAGGCACTTGGCAGTTATAAGCGCTTTTTAAAGAAGGTTGGGATGATTAAACCCTTATCTGTGGACGGGAAGGAGCCTGGGCTGGGAAACAATTCTGCAACTGAACTTGAGGTCTCTGCCAGATGATCTCTGTGGGCCAGGAGCACGTGCGTGCTCAGCAAGATGGGCTATTATGATTTCAATTCAGGTTTTCATAACAAAATGACATTTCGCTGAGATGACTGATCCCAGAAGAGAGCCCTATCTAAATTTAGAGGGTTTCATAGCTCTCTCAAAAGCCCAGAAATGTCATTTGTCTTCAGGTTCCATAGCTTCCAAGATTGTCTGTGGTAGCCAAGCTGACCGTGGTGTTCTCTCTCTCATTTCAAGCAATGAGTCACTGCGTCCATATGGTCAGTTTGGGAACTGAGAGATGCACTTGATTGGAGGTCCCTCCCTGGAGCCATCCAGCTTTTCACAGTAATCAGCTGCCATTAGGAGAGGATGTGAGTCATTAGGAACTTGCACATGTGCACGAATGCCTGTGTGTGTCAGTGTGAGGGACTCACTATTCCTTCTCTGATAATCACCCAAGGCAATCACAAAACCACAAGAAGCCTAGAGTGATGGGGCCAAGTAAGAGTGGGCCCTGGGACCCCAGGCCTGACTCAACGCCATCAACCATCTCTGCAAACAAGCACAGTTCTGATTCTCACTTCCCTTGTAACTTTCCCCAATGGACACCTTGCCTGAAGTTTCCTAGTCAGGAAAAATTATCTCCAGCCACAGGGAGGGGAATTCAAGGTCTTAGGGAGAAAAAAAAGCCACTAAAAAATGTGGAAAAAAAAAAAAATGAATGATTTTCAAAAGCGATACCTGGATTGAAAATTGAAATTGAACACAATTATCTGGCGGGGAGATAGGAAAAATATATACTGAGCACTTCCTATGTATCAGGCACTGAGATCACACATACAAAGCTTCACAATAAATTGACTCCCCAAGCTCTAGTTTCTTCATTGCATAGCTCCATTTTTATTACATTTCTTCTAAATTTGTTTTCAGTTATAAAGATGTTCTAATAGGGAACATTTATTCATCACTTGCTCTGAGCCAGGCGCTGCACTAAATATGTCACAGACACTACTTCCTTGACTACTAGAACACCCTGTGAAGGAAGTATAGCCTAGAGGCACCGCACAAATGAGAATACTGAGGTCTCCAGCGGAGGCTTATCTGTCAGATTTTACACAGTGAAAACAGAGTCAGTGCTGTAAGCCTCGGCTACCTTACTCCAAATCTCATAGCTCCCTGAATACATGAGGACAATATAACTATGTGGCACTCTCATTTTTATTTTATTTTTTTTTTGAACTTCAAAGTGGCAAAGCTCGAGCTTGACCCAGGTGTTCTCTGGCTCCTGGTCCACTATTATTTCAAGCTTCTGCCATAACGTGTCCCATAAAGTATGAAGCAGACCAAATGGCCAAAGAGGATGGGCAAATTCCGTGAAGTTTCAGGGTGTTTCGGAGTCTCCTCTGCTGAGTAGCTCCTGGAAAACTGAAAGCCTATAGGCCAGAGTATAAAACTGAAAGCCAATAAGCCAATAGGCCGGAGTTCATAGTGTAACAAGAGATACTCAAGAAATGCTAGCCATATGCCAAGCATCTTATCACACATTATCTCATGTATTCATCAACATAATGCTATGAATAAAGTAGAATCATCTCTATTTTATAGGAAACAGACCCATAAAAGTGAAATGATTTATCCAAGATCGCTTCACTGTGATGTGACAGTTTGTATTAGACCGATATTTTGTCTTTCCTGCTATACTGAGATTCCTGGCGGGCAGAAGCATGTTTTGATATCTTTGTTTTCCTACCGTGTTTCCCTGAAAATAAGACCTAACCAGAAAATAAGCCCTAGCATGATTTTTCAGGATTACATCCCCTGAATATAAGCCCGAATGCATCTTTTGGAGCAAAAATTAATATAAGATCCAGTCTTATTTTCAGGCAAACACGGTAGCACTTCTCATGGTTCCTGGAACAGAGTAGAGGCTCAGTAATTGAAAGTTAATGTTCCTAATAATATCCATTAAGAATGTGCCCAGAACTGGGCCAAATACTTTATAACACTTTATTTTTTTCAGTGCTCAAAATAAGGCTGTGAGATAGTTTTCAGATACACTTGTAAGGTGAGGAAACACTGAAAGAAACTAAGGTTGTATGATAAGTACATGATGGACACAGAAATGAAACTAGAGTTGTGCAACTCCAGTAATGGGTGTTGTCCACATGTATTACTTCCTGCTCTTTGGAAGAAGGTTATGGCCAAGAATCTGGTTGTGGGAACCCAGTGTCCACATCTTTAATGCCCTTAGCAATCTGTTTCCATTAGCACCACTATACCTTGCAAAGTGAGAAACTAGGGGCTCAGAGGAAGGAACTGAGTTTGCCAACATTTTCCAGGCCATCTTAAGGTTCGTAGAGCCTGAAGTCAGAATTTGTAAAGCTTAGTGCCTCTAATGAATTATTTTTATACCTAGAATGTGTTGGGAGCCAGCTGGTTACTGCCGCAGCTCAGATATCACCTGGTGCTTTCTTCTGAACAGGGTCAATAAATCACATGAACAGCTCAGCCAGACTGTGTCTGTCTGCGTCTGTATCTGATAAGAAGCTCTCAACAAGTGAGCTGTGTTACACTTTCTGCAGAGTTGGCTGTGTGGCTAAGAATCACCAGCTTTCAGAACGGGAAGGCCCATTGAACCCCCTCGCTTTATAGGTAGAGAAACTGAGACCCAGAATGTTAGGCTGGTATATTGGGTTGCAAGACATGGAAATCCATTCAGCTTAATGGAGAGTGGTGTATTGTAAACACAGAAGAATATTTTCTAGACCCCATTTGTACAACTACCAGAATATGAACACTGAAAAGTCCTCCCCCTTGTGGTAGACAGAGATGCAGCACACAGATCCCCTTTGCGGAAAAACTTATTGCCCAGCTGAGGAGAGTGGAAGCAGATAGTTTCCAGCTATCAGCTCCTGCAGGGTCTGCCTTAGCTATAGAGTCCAGCCTCATCCAAGGTCATGACCTTGCTGGAGTAGTCCACATTTCATGATTAAGTAAGGCAGAGTAGCAAGACCCAGTCATTTCAACCTGGTAAGGGACAAATTTGATGGGCAAAATTTGCTCCAGAACACCCACCGTGTTGCCTGAAGCTTTGTCAGACCTCTATCACACCTTAACTTCTCCCTTGGCCTAGTATAGCGTCTTTCATTTCCTTTCATAGGTGTTGATCCCTAATAAACACCTTGCACCCCAAACTCTCCTTTGGAGAACCCAATCTGTAATACCCTGACTTTCTCAGGCCAAACAGTATTTTCTTGCCGCATTCCTTGGTTTGTCTGCTCCATTCTACAGCCCCTTTCCTGTAATCCATCCATGACTTTTCCTTTTGAACGTAACCAATCATGGCTGCCTCATGTGGCAGACTGCGTTTTCAAATTGACTGCAGCAACATTTTCAATCCTACATGTTCTTTCAGAAACTGGCCACTCCCCATCAAGAGGCAGAATCTGTTTCTCCTCCCATTGAAGCTGGGCTGGATTTTGTGACTGCCTTGATGACTAGGATGAATGGCATTGCATGACATCTGAGGCTAAGTCATAAAGGGCAATATGGCTTCTACTTGGCTCTCCCTTTCTCTGGGGATACTCACTCTTGGAGCCCAATCACCATGCTGTCAGGGAGCCCGTACAATCCCCTGTGGTGAGATGATATGGAAAGGAACTGAGGACTCCAGCTAACACCAGCATCCATGGCCAGACCTGTGAATGAATGAAGCTTGAGATAATTCCAGTCCCTCACCTTTGAATCTTCTAACTAAGACAGACCTCAGACATGGTGGAATAGACACAAGTTGTTCCCGCTGTGCCCTGTCTGAATTTCAGACCTTCAGAATCCAGGAGCCTAATAAATGGTCATCATACACCACTAACATAATTTGTTTCACAGCCATAGCAATTGAAACAGCCCCAAAGTTCACAGAACGCTTTGACTTGTCTCCCATGGCCAAGTGACTCCATCTCTAAGTCCCAATTCCAAATTCCTTGGAGAGAAAAATTGATTGAGCCAGGTGAAACATGTGACCCAGATTAGGCCAATCAGCTGTGGCCACGTGGCTGGGCAGGCAGGTCTTCACATTTAAAAGGATTTTTCATTCAGAATCCTTTCATCCATTAAACAATTATCACATGTCTTGTGCAAGTAATATGCTGCATAAGCTACTGTGTTTACAGTCGTGAATGAAACATGGTCTAGCTAACGTGAAGTTTACACGTAGAAGACTCAGATCATGAACAAGGAAAAAACTACATTCTTTTCCTAAGGCAGCATGTTGCAGTGATAGAGACGACCAAGGGAACCTAATTTGTTGGAAAGTCAAAGATTGGTCAGGGAGAAAAGGACTCTCATATGTACTCTATCCAGATTCTCTTCTGTAACCATATATTGAACATCACCTATGAGGCTCAGGGGTTAAGCCAGAGGATGTGTATGTACAGATGATCCAGTATAATGAGTATATGAATCTCCCACTAGGCCGTGAACCTCATAAGTCCAGAGAGGTCACATAATTGTTTCAGTTTGAGCTCAGACCTGGATCACTATCCACCATTTTATGATCTCCCTCCTCACCAGGTTGCCTCATACAGTATCTTTCAACATGATTTAGAAGTGGACAGAGTTCTGTCTGATTCAGGATAGAGTAATATTTAAGTGTATGGTCTCTGAAGATAGCCTGCCCAGGTTCTAATTCTAGCTCTACCACTTATTAGACACAGCTAATAAGGGGCAATAAAGGACAAGATTAGTCTTTCTTCAGCTTCAGTCTCCTTATCTGTAAAACTGGATAATAATACTGACCTCATTGAGTTGCATTGTGAGTTGTGAGGATAAGAAGAGAGAAACCATGTAATGAGCTTAGAACACTATTTGACACAATGCAAGTGCTCAATAAATATTTGTTCTTATGATCCAGTTTGAGGGCCCAGAGGAGGCTTCCTGGTGGAGACGAGCCCGAACTATGTGTGGTCTTTGAACACTTAACATTAGAAAGAGAGATTTCCTGAAGGAGGAAGAAGCAGGAAAATTATGGAATGTTTTCAGAAACAATAAGCAATCCTGTTTGGTGGAGCTTTAAGTAAATTTGTCTACTTGTCTATTTTCTGCCTTCCCAATAGTGCATAAGCTTTCCATGAGATAAATACAGGTCTTCACTCCACCTAGAGCAGAGCCTGGTACATGGCAGGTGTGCGATAAAATTTTACTGACTAAATTAATGGGGTATGTACACCGTGGTCTTGGGCAAGCTTCCTCTCCTCTCTGAGACTTAGCACCTTGCCCTCCAAGAAAGGGATAATAACATCTTTTTCGTGGGTTGTTAAGAGGCTTAAATGAGATAATCATGCAAATCCTGGCCTGAAACAGGTGTTCAAAACATGCTAATTCCCTTCCCTTGGAGCTGTGTATCCAGTAGAAGGTCCACGTGGAGTGAGTGGGATAGACAATAAAAATGTAAAGAAGTGACTGAAAAGAGGAATTGGTGCACTTTGGGAAAGTTAGCGATTTTTTCCTGAAGGAAGCAGAACAATAACTGAACTTAGAGTAGGGAGGAGCTGAGCTGTGTTTATATCAGAACCTTTGATATGAACTCCAAGTTCTCATGAGGGAGGGATTTTGGTTACCTGCCAGACTCCCCATCAGAACAGAACCATCAGGGCAGAGACCTTGTGCCAATGGGCTGTGCCCTCCCCTGAAGCTTTTTAAGTTGTGCACTCCCGGCTCCAGAAACTGACACAGACCTCTCAGCTAAAACATTAGCTTGCTACGTGACCTGAGCAAGTCACTAAACCAGCTGCATTTCCATCTCCCTATCTGTAAGACAGCAGGTCCAGTGGATGAGCCCCAGGGGCCCTCCTTGTTCTCTGGCACTCTTGAGTCTGTGGACAGACATCAGGCAGCCATCTCTTAAAGACATCAACAAATGCAGTTACACAATCATTTACAAGTGGTGTTCTTTTGTATTAAATTTTCAAAAGAAACCTTGAAGAAAGACCTAAAGTGGTTTGATGGGAGACATGGCTTGGGAGTCAAGAAATAGAGAGTTAACACCACAGAAGTGGGAGTTAACTGGCTCTTGGCTATACAAATTCTGTCCCCCTGTCTGGGCCTTCATCTCCCCATCTGCATAAAGCTGGGCAAAAGACTGGAAAGCACCCGTGTGCCTTTCAGATCGCCAACTTCTTATGACTCTCCTGGGCTGAGATCCTTTAGAAATAAATGCCAGGAACGCTGATGGGTCCCTCAGAAGCCTGCTCGTTTGGACAACCTGCAGGGCTGTGGAATCTGGGTCTGTTTGTGGCCACATCAGGATGGCCTCACCACTGATCTCACTCTCTGGCACATCGTCTGTTATGACAAAGGCCTTGCTATATCCAGAAGGCCTGCCCTGGGTCATGGGTGTAGCTGTAGCACATCCCAGCTAGCTTCAGCTGAATGGCCTAAACCTCAGGAATTAGTTCCTTAGGACACTGCCTGTGCCAATAACCAGGGTGGATGGGTAATAATGACTCCCCACATCTGCTAAGGGCAGTGAGGGGATTACAAAGATTCCCGATTTCAAAGTCAGGAAACATGGGGCTGCACCCCAGGCTCTGTCCCCTTAAGCAGGTGCTTACCCTTTCTGAGCACCCCTTTCCACATCTCAGAAAGGGAATGGGATCCTGAACATCTCAGAGTGGCCTTGTGACGATCAAATGAGATCACAGAGGCAGGTCCTTGGAATATTATCAACTCCCAAGGTTATGACAACACTGTTTTTAATGGCTTGCATCTACAGAATGCTTGACAATTGACAAAGCCTATTACTGTTAACACACATTCACATCAGTTATTTCACACTCCCCCATCAGCCCTGTAGAGAGACAGGGTGACCCTTCTTATCTCCTCACCTCTTATCTGCTCTTCTCATAGAGCACTTAGAACATTCAGCCTTCAACTTTGCATTTTCATTATTTACGCATATGTCTAATCTCCCTACCTTGAACAGCAGCCAGAGCAGCCATGGGTCAGATCATCCTTGCTCCACTCACCCCACATCTACTCACTGCCTTCTGCATGGTTGGTCCTTAGTCAGTAATAAAAGTTAGCAAAAGAAGAGGGATGGGAGGAAGACAGAGAGAGATGGGGAAGTATGTAATTGAGTCCTTGTCTTAGTTCATTTGAATAGTACAAATTAAGCTCTCAACTATGGTAGCTAGTCGCCACATGAGATTATTTAAATTTAAGTTAATTAAGATGATATAAAACTAAAACTTCAGTTTCTTTGTTGCACTGGCCACATTTCAAATGCTCAATAACCACAGGGGGCTAGTACTTACTGTACTGTTCGTTTCCATCATTGCACAACAGTCTATTGGACAACACTGGTATAGAGCAGACAGCATGGGCTCTGGAGTCAGACAGATGCGGGTTCCACCCCTGCCTCTGGGATTCAGGCAGGCCACCTCACCTCTCTAAGCTTTGGCATCCAGATTTGCGAATGCTCTCACAGAGACCATTCTATCGGTATCCCTCTCATAGCTTTGTTGAGAGAATTAAGCAGACTAAGTCTTTTCCTCCCATAAACATTAGCAGTCCCTCTGCTCTGATGCCCTGACTTGATGGTAAAGAAAATGGCAGATTCAGAGACTGGTGTTCCCACCCTGGGAAGTGACAGCACAGAGAAGAAAGAACACAGGCGGGTGGGCAGGCAGACTGAAGTTTGAATCTTGGTTCCACTTGCCAGCTGCATAACCTTAAGAAGATCATTCAACCACATCAGATCTCATTGTGTTCCTTTTCCAGGTGGGGAAAAAAAAAGAAACATTCTCTTAGTTAATGCTCATAACATTTCTACAAGTTAAATATATATAAAGAAGCTTACACAGGTGCCTACACATAGCACATGTTCAATAACTAGAAAATTACTATATCCTATTAGTATATCCTAAAAAACCACACAGTTGAAATTATTGGTGACTAATTGCCTCAGATATGGTCACCTTTTTGTCATTATTTTTGCTACTGTTAACTAGTTGGTTACGAGTAGGTACCTTCAGCACAGCAGGTGGTCAAGAGACTCTAAGAGTTGAAATACTGTGCTTTCCGCAAAGCAGCCAGAAAGGCACTTTTTGCTCTGCAGATCAGATCATGTCTTTGTCCTGATCAAAAATGTCAATGTCTTCCCCTCACATTTAGAATAAATTTAAATCTTCCTACCACCTCTGAAGGCTCTCAGGCATCTGACCCCTCCACCCGGTTCCTCTCAGCTCGGGTGCGCTGGCCACACTGCAGGTACTGCTCAGGCTCAGACATGCACGCTTGTTCCTGCTCAAGACCTTTACATTTGCCCTTTTCTCTGCCTGAGCTGCATTCCCCCAAACTTCACAGAACCTCCTCTCCTGCCTCCTGTAAGTCTCTGCTCAAATGTCGCCTCTATCAGAGCCTCCCCTCTTTCATATTCCCTCTCTGTTACACTGCTTTATTGTTCTTTACCGCTCTCACAGAATATCACCTCAGCTCTTACAGAATGCCATTTGCATTCCTTCCATTCCTTCATTCACTTACGAATTCAGTGTTTGTTAATGTATTAATTAGTAACTCCGATGTAAGCTCTGTGAAGGAGAGACGTCCATCTTGTTCATGGGTCTTGCCCCAGGCCTAAACCCATGCCTCAAACACCGTAGGTTCTCAATACATTTCAATGAATTTCAGCATTTGAACAAAATCTCTGAGATCTTTGGAACTGACCTTCTTTTTTCTGATAAATACAGACATGGGCTTCAGTTAAATGGCCATACTTCCAACTGTATTCATTCACCCACTTGTTTCCCAATTACTAAACGTGTAGAGTGTGCCCAGCACCTAACACAGTGCCTGCCACTGACAGGAAGCAGATGGCCTTCCTTTAAGGAGCCTTCTCACAGTCCAGGGGGTACCATCCACAGGGGTGGAAACCGATAACTACAACATACTGGACTGAGTTGAGGAACAAAATGTTGTAGAAACCCAAAGGAGGGAAAGTTTTCTTCAGCTGGAGGGCGTCAGGAGAAACTTCTCGATGGAGATGATATGTAAGCTGGGATCTAAAAGAAGAGTTGGAGCTCGAGCTCTCCTTGACGGCAGTGTGCCCTAGAGCTGGGCTGCATGGATTCGAAACCTGTCTCCACCACTTCCCAGCTGACGTGCACGGCAAGTCACCTCCCAGATCTGTCCCCCGATTCCCCATCTGTAAAATGGAAGCAATGATATTATATGCTGTATAGGGTTGCTGTGAGAATTAAATGGAATTATCCATTAGAAACAACTCTAAGCCTGGTACCTAATGCATAGTGAATGCCCAACAAATATTACCAGTACAGCTATTTTCTTGAAAGAGCAGGAGCATGCTAGATGGGCATGGAATGAAGCTAGAGGTTCCTCATAGCTAGAACATAGAGCCCATGACAGGGAGTGGCACACGGAAGCAGAGGCTGGTCGAGGCCACACCATGGAGGGCTTTGTAGGCAGGCAGAGAGGTTTGGCTTTGAGCTGAAGAGAAGTGAAGCGCCATGAAAGGGTTCTAGCTTGGAAAGTTAACATGCTCAAATACACACTTTAGGAAACGGCCTGACTGTGACATGAGGGTGAGAGTGTGCTGGCCAGACTGGAGGCAGGGAGGAGGGAGGTTGTCACCTAAATCCAACCCAGAAATGAGGAGAATCATCAGTGGAAGGAAAGGAGACAACGGTCCTGGACAAATACAATTAATAGCCTTAGCCACTCTGTCCCTCTAGCTCTGGCAGGACGCAAGAGGCACACGTAGAGAATTTAACCCAAAAGAAATTAATAAAAGGCCTTCTTGAGAGATTTGGGCGCTGTTAAGGGAACCAGCACACTCAAGAGAAGGAAGGCATTGCCACCTGTAGGCCTAAGGGGACAAGGGAAAGGAATGATACCACAAAAGCCCAGAGATATTAGGAGCCAAGGAAGATGGCTGACTCAACAGGAGCTATAGCCGTAGTCAGGAATGTAGTTTCTACAGACCACGGCCAGGCTGGGGGAAGAGGCACAGGGAATAACACACGCAGCCTCTCCCCCATCCCACTCTAACCTCATGCCACTGCCTCTCATTGGCCAAACCCAACTGGAAGCCAGGGTCAGGAAAGCTCGGGTCATGTCATCGATAGCTCACAGCCTTCCTGAGTCAAAGGGTAAAATAAAGGTCTGGGGGTGGGGTGCATACATGAAGAATAGCTATCATAGTCACCAATTAGATGGGAGTGGAGAATGGTTGGGGGTGGGAAGGGAGAAGAATTTTTCCTAACTCCTGAAGTTTCTTGCTAAGGAGATTTACCCAATTAAATATCCATGACCTGGAGGATTGAAATACCTATCCAAATAAATCACATTTGAGTTCTCATGTTCCCCTCAATATTTGTCCCCAACATCTATCTGAACCTTCTTCCCCTTTCCTTTCTTCACACAGATATGTCCTATAGCTGAATGCTTCAAAAATCTAGTCAGAAGAGAATTTGAACGAAATTAGTATATTTCATTGGTATTACAGATAAAAAACAAATTGGCGTGTAACATATTTTCAAAGTCATAAACAGAGATAAACTTTTTAAAAAATACAAAAATGACCTGTGCAAAAAAAATAAAAAAGTGGGAGTGGGCTGAGAGCACCTCACTCCTCTACAAAAAAATGTTTTTTCCCACAATATGGCTAGGAGCCAAAAAGCTACATGGAAAATGTACCAGCCCACAAGGCCCTGCCCCTCTCTGCCTGACACATCTAATTCCCTGTGTCTCTGACGTGTTCCAGGCCTGGAAGGATCTACACACACTGGAGCTCCAGGCCACAGTGATGTGATTCTCTGAGTGACGCTGAGACAGGCACACCCAGGAGATGGAGAAACTCCTGGGGACAAGGAATCCTGTTACTAAGGGAGTCACAGGAACTGTTGACAGCAACAGTCAGGACTTCTTTCTGCGCAGAGCTCCCAGGAAGCCTTTATAGTCCTGGAGAGCAGAATGGTTTTCATCATTAATTAACACATTTCCCACACTGGGGCCAGAAGTGGGACGAGGTAAGAGACGCTGGGAGAATGGAGGAGACAGATGGGCAGTGATGGGCAAGTCTCAGCTTAGAACTCCACTGTAGATCACCAGGAAAAGTCCCAGCTCCTTAGGAGGCTTCTCAAGGCCCTTCATGATCTGATACCTGCCTGTCCAGGTCATTGCCTCAGCATTTCATGCTAACTTTTCACCCAACTAAGCTACTAGCAATTTCTACAGATACACCCTACAGGCTCTTCGGGCATCTGGGCTTCCTCACATGCCATTCCTTCTCTTCTCCACCTAGAACTCTCCCACTTTTTGTGTAAGACTCTTCTTTAACTACCTCCAGATTTCTCAAAGAAGGCTTTGCAGATGAGTTATTAGGTGCCCCCACTTCCATTCCTCCATAGTACTTTGGACTACACTCTCAAGCAGTAAACGAGTAAATGACTCGTTAGGGCACAATGTGCTGTTTGTACCTCAAGACAATGAGCTCCTAAAAAGCAAGGTGGCATCATAGTGGTCCATGGAATTTATACCTTAGCACTGTGTCTGCCCCAGAATAACAATGCCCTACACATAGCACTAAAGCAGAACATTCCACTATTGGACAGTTACTCTCTCTACTTTGTAGGGATGTTGAGAGAACTACATGAAATATTGGATAGAAAACCACAGGTCCTGGCAGAGAGCAGGTCTTCAAATAAATAATCATTGAACGACTAAACAATGAATGAGTGAACTGGACAGTAACTTTTTAGACATTTAACTCTCTTATACTACTTATAAATCAATAAATGGGAGATCTACACCAGGTACTTGCTAGGATCTTAGGATCAAACACTGAACAAATAAGGCATTATAATCCATGGCGTAATGGCTCCTGGGGAAGTCGTTGAACAAATAAAGACAAAACACAGGTGTAATAAGGAGTACGAGAGTGAATTTACAGGTCACTCAGCTGAGGTCACCTGAGCAGGTCCGTGACGGACTCCTAATACAAGAGGTCCTCCATCAGAGAATTGAATACCTAGAATGTAAAATTCTTTGCTCCTCATTCTGTTATCATTTGTAGTTCTCTTGGGAACATTTTGGAGAAGGTAAGACAGAGGGTGCCAAAAAAATGTATACACATTTTAATAAAGGAAAAAACTGTATTAAAATTGTAATACTCAATACATAGATAGTCACGTTTGACATCTGCAATTACAAGAGGTGCTCAAAGTGGTTACCATCACCGTCCAGACACTTCTGATTATGGCAAAGTTGTGCTACATAGCTAACATCTCTTTAAATGTATGTACATTTTTTTTGGCACCCTCTGTATTGGCCAGACAAGAATGTTGAATGTCCAATAGTCTGAGGTCTTATGCATAGACAGCACCAGTTAAATATCAGCTAAAGTGTAATCAAATAGTAGGTCTGTGAGCACCTACCAGAGAGCAGACATTGGGTTCCTCACGGTATAGAAAAGAGCAAACAAAGCAGAAATGATCTCTTTCCTCGAGGAGTTTATAGTCACAGTGGAAGATTCAGAAAGTGAAAAATAAAATAAAAAATAAAAAAAGCTAAAATTGTGACGATAATGCAAGAATGAGGATGACAGTTCACTGGGAATGAACGAATGAAACCATGAAATGCTTTCTTGATGGAAAATGGAAACTTACATGATTGCATTTCCTTTATTCAGAGTTTTAGCCCCTTAAAATTGTTGTATTCCACAAGAAAAGAAAGACATTGGCATCTATCTTAGCTAACTAAAGCAATAGTCAGTAGAAAGAATTTCTGTGTGCAAACATGAGAAGAAGTTTTGGAATCAGGTAGACCAGGAATCACTTTGAAGTTCAAAACTACTGCACTCTCATCTCTAAATGGTGATAGTGATACTTAGGCTGCAGGATGGCTGAGAAAATAAAGTCATTTAATTTTTTGAGTACAAAACCTGTTCTGGGCACTGTGCTAAGAATTTGGAGTGTTGTGGTTTCTAGTCAAAATATTCGACCTACATATATTGAAGAGACGGGAAGGAAGTAGGCCTAATATAGGTGAAATCTCTCTATTGCCCTGTAATTGTGTCCCTGTAATTGTAATTAAGGCCACCTTGGGAATCAAATGCTTTGATAACACTCTCCATATGATTCCAAATTGTGCTCCTAATTTTCTACTACAAAGGAAAAAAGCACATGATTGCACATCAAAAAAATGTCTGCTCAGTGGCTGAAGTTTCAGATTGGAGTTAATTTCAAGGTTGATTAGAATGTCAGAGTTAATGATTTTGTCCCCGAAAACTTGGAATTCATAATTATCCTAAAGACTATAAACAGCGTTGGAAAGAGCCTATTTGTCTTCAACTTGTTTTTTCTCAGAATAACCACTTTCTGCAATAACCTCAACTGCCTGCAGTAGTAGTTAAAATGATGGCGCCTGACAATCTCTCTTGAATTTATCAACCCGTCACTCTGTTATCAGTGTTATTATTGAGTCACCAAGATTGTTTAATCAAAAAGTGACCCGATTCTCTCCCCGTAGTTTCTGGAGAGATGGCTAAGGCTAAATAAGAGATAGGAAAAATATATACAGAAGTTAAATAAATTGGTTTGGAAGCTCGATAATAAAATACATCCATCAAAAAAGAGAAGTGAAAGAAACAAAGTTCTTGAAAAATGAGAAAGTAGTGGTCAGTAGCAAACCAGAACTGGAGGAGGAGGGAGTGGACAGGAGCTTGGAGAGAAAGAGGGGAGGGGAGAGGAGAAGGAAAAGGAGGAGGAGAAAGAGGAGGAAGAGGAAGAAGAAAAGACAAGAGAAGAAAAAGAAAGCAAGCCTGAATCCAGTTCTAGCAAAAGTTCACAATAACATTAGAATTACTAAGAAGACTGGGCTTGCCTATTAGGGCATTCAGTGTCATTGGATCTTTAAAAGACTCCACGATCCAGTGATTATTTATGGACTCCAAGACTGTAAATCTTTTTTCTGTATGACCTTGGAGCATGAATTATGTCCTCTGGGACACGTTATATGATACAGCTAAGCCTCTGTTCCAGCCCATTCTCCATCTTTGACGCCTCTCTTCCACAGTCTTTCAGTCTTCTCACATTAACTTGGAATTCCACACTGGCAGAGCTGGAGGGCTCTTGGAGGTCATTTAGTCCAACCCTGCCATTCTAAAGAGAAATGGAAACCCAGAAAAGAAGAGCAGCTATGTGTCCAAAGAACCAAGACTAGAAAAAAGATCTTCTTCAGTCTGGGATGCCTCGAAAAGATGAATTTTTTTAAGGGGTTGCAATTGGAGTGAGCGGAACAGGAAATGCCTTCATACCTCTCCCCCAATCCCTTAACTACCATGTTCCCCAAAAATAAGACTGGGTCTTATATTAATTTTTGCTCCAAAGACGCATTAGGGTATATTTTCAGGGAATGTCTTATTTTTTCATGTACAACGATCTATATTTATTCAAATACAGTCATGTCATCTTCTTCTGGAACATTGTCATAACGTACTAAATGCATCTGTCTGGCTGACGATCTTAACTGGGGCTTATTTTCGGGGTAGGTCTTATTTTCAAGGAAATATGGTACCATTCCCCTGTGCTTAGTGATTCCTTTGACAGGAAACAAGCTCTTCACTCTTCAGGGAGAGGGAGGACTGTTGGCATTAACATTGACTGAGTACTTTCTATGTAACAGGCGCTGCGCTCGGGGCTTCACATGCATGATTGCATTTCACCGTCACAACAATCAAATCACATGGGCTCTTAGTCCCACTTTCCTTCTCTGAGCCTCAGTTTCCTCAGCTGTAAGATGACCTTCCAAAGGTCACATAGAGTAAGTTCCAGAAATGGAGTTCAACTATAGGCTTGTTCTCCTCAAATAGCAATGGTGCTCCAGTGGGAGGAAAATGGATTTTGGAACCAAATTATATTGGATAAAGAAGCACAAAAATGAAAATACTCAATAAGTTCTCTCTTCAGAATCTCTCTTCAGAATCTCTCTCTCTGTGTCTCTGTATCTCTCTTTCTCTCTCTCTCTCTCTCGAATTTCTTATGAGTTTATTTGAGCCAAACTGATGACACATGCTGGGGAGCAAGATCTCAAATGCTCCCCAGAATCTCTTGAAAGCAGATGGATCGGGAAGGGAAGCTGGAAGAGGAAAAGAGCAGTGCTCATTCATGTGTTCTTCTCATAGTCTGCTGGGTTGTATTAGCAATTATATTAGTCAGGGTCAGCTTATCACCTATATTTGTAAAAAGTCTAGCTTTATTGGTAAGCCATGGAAATTTGAGACTTCTTGCCAACTCCCCAGTCTAATCAAGTATTCACGGGGCAGCCTTCTTCATGGTGATTCAGGGCCCAGACTCCTCTCATCCAGTGACACTGCCATCTCCAACATGTGACCTCCAAAGTTGACACACAAGGGGAAAGAGAGGGTGAGTACCATTGCAAAGGAAAATGCACCATTTCTACCCACTTGCACCTGTAGTGCTGGGGGGCTGGGATGCAGTTTAACTATGCATCCAGAAAGAAGAAAAGAAATTGGATTGCTGGTGAGCACTAGTGTTCTCTGCTATGGCGTGCTACCTCAAAAAGGCAAAGACCCCTCTCCCTGTTATCTGATGAGATTACCCCAAATAGCAATGTGAGTTCAGTCCTCTCATGGTGAAGCTCCGAGAGGAGAATTGCACTTGATCAAGGTCACACAGCCTTGAGCTGCAGAGGCAGGAAACCTCAGGTAAAGGTTCCAGCTGTCCATGCAAATGTCTTCCCTCCAAGCTGTCTGTAGGTCCTGGCAGACCTTCAGGCTGACAAAGGGAACCAGATCACATCTGGCCTGTCCTTACCTGGCGAGCATCATCAAGGAGTTTCTCAACACTGAACGATGAGAATCATCACACAGATTGAGACACTCCTTCACTCCTCCACTTGCTTCCATCAGACTCACCAGATGCATGCAGCCAGAGGAGGAAGAGCTTGGGCTTTTCCACCTGAATTCTCCGAATCATTGAGTCAACCTGTCTGGCCTGGCAAATCTCAGGAAATGATGTTGATACAGGCTCGGCGTAGGACACAGGGCCTCCTGATCTCACTAAGCATCCAGGAGCACCGAGGCCCTCGGCTTTCTGCCCATGAGATCATTGATCATTTCTTTCCCAGTGTCTCCCCGTACAAGATCATCATTTACAGACTGGAAAAGCAAAGCATAATCTTCAAGCGCAAAGGGTGGATTTGCTTCAGTATATGGTTGGAATAATAAAAATCAACAAAATTTTAAAAAGAAAACACTGGGAAATAGAATATTGATAGAACTCAAATTAGAGTAAAAAGGAAAAAAACTGTGGGTTTTGAGGCCTGACTTTGACACTATTGATCTGTGAGATCCTGGACAGTCGGGTCTTTTCTCTGAATCTTGATACCCTTCTCCCTTGAAACCAAGTGGGTTAAGTTCAGTGGTTTTCAGCTGGGGAGTAGTTCCATTGCCTCAGGGGCATTTTTAGAAGTGTGGAGGCATTTTTTGATTGTCACAGTAACTAGAGGACACACTGACATTTAGCAGGTAGAGGCTAGGGAAGCTCCATGTGCTGCAATATGTGGGGTGGTCTCACTCAATAAAGAATTGTCCCTCCCATGATGCCAATGGTGTCCTTGTTTGAAAAATCCCTGGATGATCTCTTATTGCTAGGATTAAAGATTTTTAATGTAAAATTGGCTAATTTTCTGCTTTGGTAGCTAGGAAACTGAGTAAATTGTAGAATTCTCATTCACAGCTCCTGTAGCCTAAATCCTTGGTATTACGATACTTTCTACCTGTTATTCCCCTTGTCCTCACTACATACACACACACACACACATGCCAGTTTCATGCTTCTTAACTTTTCATCCCTACTTTAATCATCAAATTTTAAATGAATCTTTATTTCCCCTTGTTATCACATCTTTTCATGGACTTCTACCTTACTATGACATTGTTTCAATGTGCGTTGTTTATACGTATTTCCCTCATTAGACCAAACTCCTTAATAGCAGGGAACATGCTTGTTCATATTTATCCATTTATTCAATCATTAAAAATGACATTAATAATAACTAATATGCACTGAGTACTTACTAGGTACCAGGAACAGTACTGAGAGCTTTTACATGTATTGTCATTAACCCTTAGGTACTGTTACTATCCCCATATTCCAGATGGGGAAATTGAGGCTACAAGAAGTTAAGTAACTTGCACAGTCACACAGCTAGATATGCTGTTAGGAACTGGAGACTCAGAGACAGAAGCAAGTTCTTGAACCCAAGGACCTTGCATTCCACCAGGCCAATAAACCGACATATACTGCACAGCACAACATATAATATAATTGGAGAGAATGCAAAATGAATCCCAAGGAAAGGCCCAAAGTCCAGTATTTGGAGAAGAGACCCAAAGAAGATGGTGTCTGAACTGAAGCTAGAGGCGCAGTGTGAGTGGTCAGGGAGTCCAACAGAGCAGGACACTCCAATGGGGGACCCCAAAATGAGAGAGTGTAAGCTATAGGGCCTGCAAATCCTCAGCACTAAAAGTCATTGCTCGGAAAATAATTTCCCAGTAGGGAAACTGAAATCCAATATCACTTACCAATAGGGAAACTAAAAAGGTGCCTTCCTGAAGTCTCAGAATTTGATTCTAATGGAACCTAGGGTGGATAAATGGTTGAGGCATAGCCTATACCTGGGTGTCTGTGCTCCTCAACCACATAAACCACATAAGTGTTTTGGCTGGTTCCCCAGGCAAGGAGGAATGGGGGAACTGAGCCCTTCCTAAAAGCCATACTTGCTGTTAAGCATCTTCCCTGAATTTTGTTTATTCCTTGCCTCTGCCCTATAGGGTCAGTATTATTATCCCATTTCACAAGTGGGAAGACTGAGGCTCAGAGAAACAAACTGGTATTAAGTAGCTAAGCCAAAAATTAAACTCAGATCTGTCTGACTACAAATTCCAAATTCTTAGGAGGATACCACGCTGCTCCTGGAGTCTCACTCTATGTTTGCTCAGCCCAGGCACTGCTTACATATCAACTCTGCTGAGCCTGCGGCTACCAGAGACCCTGAGGTTTCCCTGTCAGGTCTCTCTGCCACTGCACCTAGACATCAATGTTTACCTAAAAAGGTTTTCTCTCCTTTCCTGTGTGGTCTGAAGCAGCAAATCCAATGTCAATTTTGTTCATGCTCAATCTCAGTTTAGATAAACCAGTTAGCAGAGTATGTACGATAAAACTCCCTGCCAACTTATAAACCAAGTAGTCAAGTAGTCAAACAAACAAACACAAAATCAAATGAAGATCTAATTAGCTTGGTTCAATTACTCTGTTCCCTTCCAGCTAGTCTAGGATAATCTATGACAAACACCAGCAAAGCAAAATATACTACCTGGTTTAAAGCCTTTTTTTTTTTCATCCTCTTTAGGGTTTCTCTTCTTTCCTTCTCTCTTTCTCTCTCTCTCGCTTCCCCCCCCCTCTTTTTTTCACTTCTCCTTTTGTTTCCTCCTTATCCTTCTTCCATTATTTTATTTTACTCCTTCCTTCCCTGCTTTGCTTCCTTCCTTTTTGCTATTTGTCCCCTGGACTCCGACAGGGAACTTTAGCCAGTGAGAGACTTAAAACCTCTTATAAAGGCCTAATGTGGAAAGGGATCCCTCAGCTTTTCCCTTCTGATACAAATAGCCTTGAATGAAAACCACCTCAGCACCTTTAGCCATGAAATCAGATATGGGACGCCCTTGAGACACTGAACCTGGAATGGATCTCCTGCCCCCTCAACCTGTCTCACTCAGGCCGAAGTTGGGGACCGCTCCTTGTTGAAATGCCAACAGTAAGCAAACCAAGGGGTATGGAATCGCCAGGCAGACACAGTGGGCACTAGACCTAAAGCCTTCTTTACATTTCTCAGTCCCAGCCCCAGTTAAAAAAAAAAATTTTTATTCCATGCAGAGACAAGAAAATGACAAGTGAGCCGAGCTTGAGCTTTTAAATAATGTGAAAATTGTAGCAATCGAGGATTGGTTATTAATAAACATGCAGTTCACACCACAAAAGCATGGAAATTCTTCCTCTGCGCTGTACCAGAACCATAAAGGTGGAACTGTTGATTCATTTGAAATGAACCTCTGACTGTAACTTTCAGCAATTGAGGGGAAATATGCTGACGGGGACGAATATGAGTTTGGAGATAAACTCTATGCACCGCATATGAGTTGTGTGACCTTGGGCAGGTCACTTACCTCCTTACACCTACCCTCCCACCTCTCTCTAAGCCTGTAAAATGGAGTAAATAAATAAGCAAATAAACCACTAAGCAGACCTCTCCTCAAAGAGATGTCCTAAGGATTATATGAAATGAATAGTGTTACTTCTCAGTTTAATAAAAAGTTTCACAGGACTAGGATTTAAGGATACTCTAGCACTCTTACCCACGTGTCCTTGTTTGCTTTGTGATGGGAAGGGAGTCACTTCACTTCTCTGGGTCCACATTCCCTCTGTTCAAAACTAAATTGCACTCCTGGGGATGCAAAATGGTACAGCCACTTTGGAAAACAGTTTAGCATTTTTAATAAAGTTAATCATATATTTAACTTGTGACTCACCATCCCCACTGCTGGGTATTTAGTCTACAGAAATGGAAGTTTACACCTATACACAGATGTGTACAGGTCTCTTCATAATCACCACAAATTGGAAACAACACACATGTCCTTCAGTAGGTGAATGGATAAACAGAGGTATATCTATAACTTGCAATATAACTCAGCAATAAAAGGAATGACCTGTTGATACACACAACAACTTGCATGAATTTCAAAGGCATTATACTAAGTGAAAAATTGGTCTTGAAATGTTACATACCACATGAGTCCGTTTTTTTGTCATTCTCCATTTATAAAAAGACAGAACTATAGTGACAGAGCATATACAAGTGGTAGCAAAGGATGAGGGGTGCAGGGAAGATTTGACTATAAAGAAGCAGCATATGGGGAGTTTGGGGGGGCATGGTGATAGCACTACTCTGTATCCTGCTTGTGGTGAGAATTACGTAAATTTACACGTGTTAACATTCTTACAAATGTACACCAAAATAGAGGGTCTTTTTATCATTAAAAACAAAAAATAATGAGTTGAGTGAGAAGGATAATAATAAATGACTCTTATTTGCCCATCACTTTTTGGTTCACAAAGTACATTCATTTGATTCTCACAGCTAAGAAACTACAACTGACAGACACAAAATGACTTGCCTGATAAATAAATACTGATGTAAAGCTTGATTTCCATCTTTCCAATTTCCAATTCTGGGTCCATTTTGGCCCATCTCCCTCGGTGACACTTGAAGTCCTTTCCTTTTCAAAAAGACTGTGTGAGTGTTTGCAGGAGGAAACAAATATTCTCTGTTTTTTATCTCTTTTTTTTTTTTGTCAAGTTCCTATGTCAACGAACTCATGCTTCTGGGAATGTTTATATTTACTTTGAGAAAAAATAGGCCAGTGCACAATTCAATAAAATGGCACATTAGTGAGACCCATATGTCATTTGAATTAAGGATTAGAAAATCATTGACTTAATGATTAGAAAATGGTTATAAATTTTAAAGCACTCACTCATGTATTTATTGATTCACCATGTCTTTACTCAGTCAGGTCATGGCACCAGCCATTTCTCCTACTGTGAAAACTCACTCTGTGTTCCTTTCTGGCTAGCCCCTGCACATCCTTCAGATCTCTGCTGCAGCATCACTTCCACCAGTGTGGCTTTTCCTGTCCTCCAATGAGCTTGCTTTGCTCTTTCCTTGGTACTCCATACTATCCCGTATATTGCTCTATATTGGTGCTAATAATTTCAATACAACATGGTGGCTATTTCTCCCACTAGAAAGCACAAAGAAGGGAGGGACCAGGTCTAAATCATCTTGTATGGGCTTTAGCCCAATTAAGGGGCATTCATTCACTCATTCATTCACTGGACAGTTGTTTACACGTCCCTTCTTTAAGTGTCAGGTAATATTCTATTGCAGAGAAAAATACACAGCCCAGGTCACATGGAGACTATCATCTAAAAGTGAACGAGACAAAAAGAATACAAACGGCGTGTGTCACTTCTTGATATTACACTATATTATAATCAATGAAGGAAAACAAAGAGGGCAAGGGGACAGAGTGTAATGGGTTCCTGAGGAAGAAACATTCGAGCAGAGATATGAAAGAGGCAAAACTCTTCATTCAGTCTTCACCCAGCAAGCATTTCCTGAGAACCTAGTACTCCATTTATTTTTTTCCCAATCTTCCAAGCCCAGGTTCTTACCTGGCCCCAGGTTGGGTAAGCGTGGGCCCATCGGCTAACACTGGCACTTTGGGCCCTGGTCCCCTTCCGTGGGGACTGGAGCAATTAGTATTCCATCTGCCTGGCCCTGGGGCATATCTCCCACTCCATTGCCTCTGACAACCTGAGGAGACCTCTGATGAGCAAAGGGTGCTGGGAGTAATTTTGTTTTGAAATCCAGGTTGGTGTTTAGATTTCAAACTTGTAACCTGCCAGTCTGCAGCCATTTGAGAACTTGGCTTCCTTGCACTCATAAAGTGCCCTTTATGCCTCAGAGGTGACATAAAATATCATTCCATCTTTGCCCTGAAATACTCCTGACTGGTGCATGAAATGGGCCTTTATGGTACATCAAAGGCCCATAACTGTATCCTTTCCTGGACCTTTGATATTTTAATATTTGGCCAGTGAAAGTATTATCTCTTCGATCCACAGAGCACTTATTTATGTTGTTGGTTATATCTTTGTTATTGCTTCAATGGTAAGAGGGCGAAGCAAGGAGAAGGCGCCCAGCCTCCTGGCAGCCCCAGATTTGGACATCCTCTAACTTTTATCTCTGAAAGAGAAGGAAATCAGTGTTTCAACTCCTTTGGCCCAGGTCTCCTAAGGGAAATGTCAGACAACATCTCCCTTAACAAGTGCCTCTAATTTATGCTTCTCAGAAGCCAGCCAAGTTCCTTCAGTGGGCTTCCATGGGCTACCTGGAGCTTAAGGAATTGTTGTTCAGTTGAAAATAGGAGCCAAAATTTCATTATTATTAGAAATGTGCTGCTCACATTTAACTGAGAGGTAAATTAACTGAGAGGTAACACTTAACTGAAATTGAAAACCTACTATATATTTCCTTTTAACTTAGAAACCTGAGAACCATCTGAAATCCCTTACCCATTATTTATATATTCCAAAATTATTTCTTGAAGTTTTATGTTGCCTCAGGCACTAACCAGACACCAGGGGTACTAGTCATAAGGCAGTCTGCCCTCAAAAGCCCTTCAGTCTAGTTCTTCTCTCTCTTATCCTCGTCTGAATCGATTACCAGCTCCTCTGGATTCTGCCCCCCAAATAATTCTCAGAGTCATCCGCCTTTCTCTGAACCCTCTAACCCTGCCTTAGAACAGGATCTTTTCTTCTCCCAACTGAATTACTGCAACTGTCTCTTACTGGGATGCTTGGTTGCCAGCATTACCCCTTGTATTCGACCCAGGATCCAGCCATCGGCATCAATCCAAAACTCACATCCGATTTTGTCAGTGTTCTGCTCCAAACCTCTCGAGCTCAAATGCCTTCAAAGTCCAGGCAATGATAAAAATAAGCGAAATAGAAGGGTAAGGTCACAGACATGAAGACAGTGGAATTGAAGAGCACATGAGCCACCTAAATTAAGGCCTCGTGTCAATCAAGCAAAACACAGCTTTGAGCTGAACCCCAGGCCTCCAACCTGTGAGCTCTGGCTCAGGTTGAATTCCTGCTCCTGAGCCCCTCACTGCAACCACCTCATGAACTGGCCCAGACCAAGCTCTCTAGTCTCATTTTTCACTTGACCATGCCCCACCCCCACTTCTTTGCTGTGCTCTCCCTATGCTAAATTACTTACTGTAAAACCATACATGTTCACACCTTCATGCATGTGCTCCTGGTATCACATTGCCCCAAAATTATCTCAATTACTCATCAAGAGAGTTCTGTTTCATCTTTCAAAATGTATTCTCCAGTATTGGCAACTCTGGAGGGCTTCCTATGACTATCTATAAAAAATTGATCTCTCCCTCCCTGTCATATTTCTTCACGTTTTGCACCCCTGTTTTGCTGACTCCCTGTCCCTTTGGGCTTCCTGATTAGTGGATGGAGAAGACGGGCTGTGATCAACATGCTCCTTGTACCCAGTGCTTGCTGGGTGACATTGGCAGTCTCTGTTGTCCTGGTACCTTGCACAGAGCAAGTGCTTCAGTAGAAGTTTGACAAACTGAATTATCAAATTCAATGCTAAGTAATTTCATATACTTCTTATTTAGTTTTTCCAGAAGAAGCTTGGGAGGTGTGTATTATTATCATTCCCATCTTCTAAATGAGGAAACTAAGACTCTGAGAGACGAAATAGCAGCCAAAGGTCACACAGTGAGTGGAGCCAGGGTTTGGCCCCACATCTCCTAACACAGAGGCCAGCCCACTTCCAACAACTAGTCCCACACAGCATACAAGTCAAATGCAAACGTACCAGTGGCGAGTTCTGAAAACAGGCCAAGAGGTGTTAAGATCAGTGATGGTAAAAGAAGATGATACAGCTGAAAAACAAAGTGCACAAAAAGCATCAGATACACGAGGCTTATGGCTCTGCTTAAGCATGCCCTAACGCCATATCACAGGCTGTTACAGTACAAAGAGACTGCACTATTACGCAGGTGTCCTGGGTTTTGGCCCTATCCTGCTTCTAACTTGCAAGGTGACCTTGAGCAAGCCACTTCCCTGCTCTGAGCCTTCAATTCTTCACCTTTCAATGTGGGGGCTGGACTTGTTGGTGATTGAGCTCCCTTCCTGCTTGTGTGTCTCTAATTTTATGTCACCGACACCTAGAGAAGTGGCAGGAATTAATTATTCCCAGTTCCACCATTGCTGACCGAGGACCTCTCCACCACCTGTCCTTCTGCTCTACCTTTCTAGCACTGAAAATTCCAGAGACTGGAGGTGGGAAGATTCATGAAGAAACTACTGTAGCAGATCAGACCTTCATCAACCCTGGCTTGGATTATGACAGTGGTGAGGGAAATATGAAGGAGATGATGTGAGAGGTAATTCAGAAGCAGAACTCAGTTAATTGGATGTTGGAGGTGAGACCGAGGAGAAATAGTCTAGCATTAGGCCTCAGTTCTGGTTTAGCTGATGGGGTAGGTAGATGGCAGTGCCATTTCTGTGGAGAAGAGATATAGGAAGAGGGGTATATTTGGGGAGAAAAGGTGATGAATTCAGTTATGGATATGTTGAATTTGAGGTGCGACATTCAAGTGTAAATCTTCAGGAAATAGTTGGATATACTAAGTTTAACACTGTTTGGGTAGACTGTATTTTTGTCAAAATAATATGCTATTCCTTCTTACAGGTCCCTTGCCTGTTGGGCCTGTCCTTCAAGAGAATCATAATTTTCACCCTATTGATATTGGACGTGTCTGTGTGACTCTCTTTGGCCAACAGAATCTGAAAGAAATAATATGTATTGTTTCCAAGCAAAAATTTTGATAGCCAAACAATGGTTCTGCCTTGGTTCTTCCATCTCTGCCATGAGACTGGTATATCCCAGAGACACATGATCCAGAAATGCTCCAGGAAAATGATCCGGGATAAAAGATGATCTGTAACAGAGTCACAGCTGATCCAAGAAAACAAGAAATAAATCTTTGGAGGTGCATGTTGTTAACATTTGAGGGTTTATTGTTATAGCAGCCAAGCTTAACCTAAACTAAGTGCTACACCCACCCTTTCATTTTATGGAAGAAGAAACAGAGACCGAGGAAAATAAATTGGAAAAGGAATAGGAAAGGAAGTTGTCTCTAGGCTTTCAAATCTTAAGTATATTTTTTCTCATATCTATGCAGAAGTTCTCATGTCAACAGTCTTTGTATTCCGTGAAATTAATATGTTAGAGTTGAAAATGCCTTGGTAGCATGGCCCAGTGTCCTTTTTCTATATATAAGTAAAACATTATTTTCTTTTCCTCTGCAGTAGATTTCATCTGGACCTTGTTTTTTCTCTCAGTTTAAAGGTTCCTGTCTAGCATCAAAGCCTATTAACACGAGATTTTTTTCCCCACAAATTTCCCTCTCAGCTCCACGGTACTAACTTTATACACGAAAATTTTACTTGGAGTTAGGACCAGGTGTGGGAAATTTTAAGACAAAAACTCATTTAAAAATATTTGTATAGAGGAGGAAAGAGCACAGGACCAGGAGTTAAAAAAGATCTGAGTTTTGCTCCCAATCGGAGTTACAAAATGGCTGTGTGCCCTTGGACAGTTCATTTCACCATGCTGGGCTCCAGTTCTCTTATCAGTCATAGAGAAATAATATATGCCTATTTCTAAGTTTTATTGGAAGGCAAAACAACAGTCTATTTGTAGCTGTCCTTTGAAAGACTGAACATTGGAAGAGTAGATGTGTGGGAGGTGAGGGACTCAGAGGATTAAGTATCGCCAAGCAACCTTGGACGAGGAGCCTTTTGGCAAGGATGAAAATCCCAGCTGCCTGTGAAAGCATTTGTACCAGGCCAGGCCAGTAGGCAGAAGTTTGGATGGAGAAAAAAGATTTTTCAAAGTGCTTCCAGCATTTGAGTTTCCCAAAGAGTGGGATTTCTGGCCTAGATTTTGGGGAGGAAGTGTTCTTGGGGTCTATTCCACTGTGATGGTGGTGGTGGGCGATGGTGGTGGTGGTGGTAGTCTCTTGAATTTAGAACGCTATAATACAGATCTCATCAGACCTTCTCAATAATCCTATTAACTCTCTCTCTCTATGACAGCCTAGATCTCAGAGGGGTTAAAATGTGAAATGAAGACCCGCTGATAAGTTTTGAGGAAGAGAGGGACATCACTGAAAGCACCTTTTAGAAGCTGGAGGGTGGGCTGGCGGGGGTGAAGTGAAAGTGGAGAGACCAGGAGATAAGAGATTATCACAGCCATCCAGAGGAAAATGATGAGAGACTGGCCCACACAGACAACCTGGGAATGAACTGGAAATATTATAAAGAGAAGTCACTTGCCCAAGGTCATGTAGCAAAATTGTGAAAAAAAAAAAAAAAAACCAGTCCTGGAACCCAGGTCTTGGGCTCCCAGCCCAATACGCCTTCTCTTACTTCATATTCCTGCCTCCTGCAAAATGTTCTTTGTAAGATAAATGGAAATTTACATTTAACAAAACTTTGAAACTTAAAAATTTTACAAAGAAAGAGCATATTGATAAATGGACTCAGAAAGCAAACCATGTAAAATGGCTTTCACTCACTCTAACAAACCTACCAAAGTCAGACCTATCCTTTTTCCCTCTCCCTCACCACTTTCTTCAAAAGAAACACTGAGAATGTATGAAGCATTGTAGGAATTAACTTAATGGGGAAACTATAGATATATAGTTTTACAGCAATTTGATAGAGTACCTTTTATATGTCTGTTGAATTTAATAATAAAAAAACTGGGGTGTGTAGTTTGTCCTTTTTTTCCCCACTTAATTTCTCCATTAATTCACTTTTACTGAATTATATAAAAATATTGATCTATGACAGACTTGAAATTTGTAAAACTAGTTTTGAGATGGTGAGAAGCACTGCTATAGCGGAAAGGCCCTGTATTCAAAATTCAGAGACCTAGACTCTAGTCTCTATCAGCATCCCCCCACCCCCACCCCAGGGATCTTACCAGGACAGCAAGTCTCCCTGGACCAGTTCTAACTTGCCCTAAATGGTTACAGTCAGAGGAGACCTCATATTAGAAATCAAATCACCATTTGGTGGTATGGGGGAGGAGTGGTGCTGGAGGGAATAAGAAAGGAGAGGAGGGGAGGGGAGGGGAGAGAGGGAGGAGAAATAGCATCAAGATTATACACTTGCTTCCCTTTTTATTATCTTTATCGTTTTGTGAAAAAGATTGGAAAAGACCGAGGACAGCAATTATTTCCCTAACTTTAATCACACACTACAAATAAAGAAAATGAAAACTCAGCTCCCTTTTGGAGAGTACTAATAATCAAGGGGCATGACCCAACTTCTCCTAGTGCCCTGGAGGGTCCACAGCTGCCTATGACATCACGTCCTGTGCTCTGGGGCCCTGCCTCTGCCCAGCCTTCCGCCCAGGCTAGTGTGACAGAGGTGCTCCATTTGCTTCTTGGCCAAATGCTATTCGTCAAGCTCGTGTTTCCCCCACCAAGAATTCGAAAGCCCTTCCTACCCAAACCAGGGTTTGGAATCATACAATTTCCCACCGGAGAATTTGAGAAAATTTCAGATCCTGATCTCTAATCGTCTTGTTTTAAATATGGAGACATTGAGGCCCCGTGATGGAGAGTGACCTGCTCAGGATGTGGGACCCAGGTCTCTTTACTCTCAACAACGCCCTTATGAAGGAGCAGGGGAAATAGCTCCCTGCCCTGAGTCCCCTCTTTTTCCCCCATTAAATGTTTGTGCCAGGAGCAATCCCAGCGTCTGGCTGTGAGTTCATTTTTCACTCTGAAATTCCTCAGGCAGGTAATTTTATTTCCATTGCCCTGAGGGAAGGAATTCATAAAGCATGTGGCACATAGTTCAAAAAGACTGGCAGAATGAAAATATACCCACCCACTTCCCTCACTCCCTCCCCCACCACCCTTGTCCAACCATTTCTCATCTTGTCTTACTGCTCAAACCAAATATGAGTCCACATGAAAGAAGAAACTCTTGCTAGTGTTTTTTAAGTTAAGTGCAGCCAAGGGCGATGGCTGCCCCAGACTCCGAGGCCATCTTTCAGAATCGTGGAGTGCCTCCGTTGAGTTTGGCTGGCAGGTCTGTTATGTAAAACCAGGCAGGTGTGTTGTATTTTGTTCCCTGCCCTCACACCGGGTTTTCCTCCCCTCAAACAAGCATTTCAGGGTTTTCTTTGCCCAGAACTGGATATTCCAAGTTCCTCCCTTATCATCCCTGCCAACAATTCTGCACCTGAAATTTGCTGCTGCTTCCTCATTAAATGGCTTACCCCAGTGTCTCAGGGATAACCTCTGTTAAGACAGAATCTTTGACACCTTGCCAATAGAGAGCGCCAGAAGTACCCAGATTTTCCAAACAGCTGGCCAAATTCAGCAATCATGATTTTATTTGCTAATTTTAAAATTGATTTTACACACACACACACACACACATACACACACACACACACACACACACACACACACACACACACACACTTACATGCTTTAAAGCCCTTCTCTTTACAATGAGGGAATAGAAGTGCAAGCAGAAAATCCTGCCTTAGAAAAAGTAGAGGTCAAGAGCATGGATCAGCCAGATTTAAGGACTAACCTTATTTCTGTCACTTGGTAGTTATGTGATCTTAGTTAACTGAACCCCTGTGGGTCTCAGATTTTGATAATAACAGTGACAATCTCATGAAATACTCAGAAGAATAACTAAAATTATCCATAAGCACATGGATATAATAAATGAGTGTATAATAAAACTATACACTGAATACAGCCCTAATGTATCTAATTTTTTGCATGCTTAAGTGTTATTAATATGATCATTAATATGTAATATGATATAGGATATGAATATGATAATCAATTTGAGTCACACCACATAAGCCCAATGAGGGCAAGAACCTTGACTGTCTTTTTACTTCCCTATCTCCATTGCCGGGAACGATGTGGGCTTGTACAAGGTATTCAATAGTTGTTAAATAAATAAGTGAATAATAAATGTTAAAAAGAACCTTAAAAATGATCTGCTCTTAATCAGGTCCTTGGAGTTTTACCACGATATTAGCCATTTTAGTCCATTTAAAAAATATATTTAAAATTTGCTTTTCTAATTTACAAGTTTTCTAAATGAACATGCATTCATTCTTGTCTATTTTTATTTATATTTTCTGAGTTTACAAGTGGCTCCTAATTCCATCACCTAGAGACTTCTATTACCCGTATTCTTTCTTTCTATTCAGACATTTTTGACACAAAATACAAAGATATTCATTTCCCAGAGGCAAAAATCATACAGATTAGCCTTTTCTTCAATTTTGGTTGGAAGTCTATCAGTTTTGTAGAGTCATACTGTTGGACATGAGATAATCTGTTCTGTGTATCTTTCCATTATTTTTTAAGCTATAAATAATATGTTGAGATTTCCACCATTTTTAATTTATCAGTTTGAGAAGAAAAATCTTTCAAAACATAACCTTCATTCTGGTATTGATGAAAAGTTAGGGAACCCCTGAATAGGTCACTAGATTTATCTTAATTTAACCAGTTGGTTAGGGGAACGTAATTAATGTTCATAAACGTTTATTACATACCTTAATCCAGTTAATCTTCAAGAGTCTAGCTCTAGCTTGGTACATCCATCAATCAGGTACTGTGATACGATAAAATACAGAGGGTGCCAAAAAAGTGTATACACATTTTAAGAAAGAACAAATTGGATTAAAATTGTAATACAATGAATGACACTAGCATTCATTTGATTAACACCATCTTTTGAGTGAACGTCATACTACACATTGCTACCATAATTCAATTCAACTTCGAAAAGTAATACATAGATAACTTCTCTTAAAATGTGTACATTTTTTTTGGCGCCCCCCCATATATATATTTGGTCTTAGAGCTTTAAAATCCCTTGGAATTTCCTGATAGGAGTGTCTTTTGATATTCATAATGAGCCCCTTTACAACAGATCTGAGTTTATGCAAATGAGGTGACTCAAAGATGGATTCAGGGGAGAGGCTTGTCACACAGTTGATTAGATGGTTGGAAATTTTAGCCCCTCCCCTAATCTCCAGGGGGAGGAAAAAGACTACAGATCGAATTGAATCACCAGTGGCCAATGATTTAATCAATCATGCCTACACAGTGAAGCCTTGATGGAAACTCTTGAACAACAAACTCTTGGGAGCTTCTGAGTTGATGAATACTTTGATATTCCAGGATGGTTGTGCAGCCAAAGAGGACATGGAAATTCTATGCTACCCCCACCCCTGATTTTGCCCTATGCATTTCTTCCATTTGGCTGTTCCTGAGTTGTATCCTTTACAATAAAATTATAATTGTACATACAGTATGCTTTCCTGAGTTCTGTGAGTTGTTCTAGTAATTATTGAACCTGGTGGGGGTGGGCATGAGAATGCCTGAATTTGTAGCCAAGTTGGACAGAGATGCTAATAGCCTGAGAACCTGGGACTTGCTGCTGACCTCTGAAGGAAGGGAAGTTTTATGGGACAGAGCCCTTAAACCTGTGGAGTCTGATGATGCTAACTCTGGGTAATTAGTGTGAGAATCAGATTAAACTGGAGGACACCCAGTTGGTGTTGGAGAATTGGTATTAGAAAGATGCAGGTATCTCATCTATTAAGTAGGGAAAATAAAGCTCAAGGGGAAAAAAAAAGTACCCAATGTCACATCTCCTTTTTTCTCTTCACATATTTTCTAAGGAGACTGCCTGCCTTCGAGTCAACTTCTTCCCCACACTGTACTCAATTCTTCTTATTGGAGAAGAAATGATTCATCTCATGCCTGAGCAGTAAGAGTCTGACTCTCATTGGTCCGCATTTCTAGACCAAGTGTAGTAAAAAGCCTTTATCTGTATTCTTTGCTATTGGAACTAGATGGTTGAGGGGCAGCGATTCTTGCATGGGGCTGTGTAAGTGTTGGTCTATTCTGTAGACTCACACTCTCCTGAATGTATCATCCAAAGTCCTATTCTTGGGGAAAATAATGGGAAATCTACTTGGCCTCAAGTCCAAGCCCTTCCATCCAACGTAACACTACTAACAGTGAAGCCAGAACTTTTACCTTCATCTTTATGACTCTTGTATTTATTTCTCATTTGGTTTAGAACTTGTAGGGAGAGTGGGAATTATTATTCTGCAACCCTAACCCCTGTGCATGAGGTATTACTTTCAACTATGATTCCAAAGTGCCTTTTCCTTCTATTTTTTCCATATAGTATCATAACATTGAGGCAAAGACTTAGGGAGAAAACAATGAATATACAAAAAGCTTTTTTTTTTTCATTTGTAGACCAGAACATTAAAATATTATGTAAGAGAAATAAGATGGTCTCCATATCCTACCCAAACTATCTCACATGGCTTGAAAATTTTGTAATATTTCCTGGAAATACTTTTTGTCAAAAAAGAACTCACCGTAAGTAGTGCCAGCATATGTTTTCATTTGTTGTTTTATATATTTTGTATTTGCTTCAATTATGGAACCAGCCCTTTTAAAGCCAGAAAGTGTGCATTAAAATGCATATGTAGAACAATAACTTTTCTTAAGGTTTATTTCATTTAAAAATTAAATTAAATAAAGCCCACCATGGATCAAATGAAATGACCCAAGTAAAGCCAACCCTTCTCTTCTTGCAGGTCTTTTCATAACTGTGGGACTAAAATTTCCAAGGTATCATTTTGACTGTTTTCCTAAATCATACACATATTGAAAATAGCTGTTAGGTAGGTGCAAAGAGCTAGAAGGAAAATACCAAGGGTATCCTTCTCTTTCCCACATGAGTTTACCTATTGACCAGCAGGTCATCTGCATTCCTTTGTGATTTGGAAATGAAATTCAGTTGAAATCCAGGGTTTCATAAAAGGTCATTATTTTTGCCGCAATTTTCATTTTCTGCCCAAGTGTGTGTAATCCATCGTTAAGTCTCTCTCATCAAGACCACCAGTAAAATAAGGACCAGAAGCAGTCATTTACTACCTATCAGGACTAAGTCTCTGTGCCTAATCCTCAGGTCAACAACACAAAATAGGTATTTTTATCCACATTTTACAAATAAGGAACTAAAATTCAGAGATGCCAAAAACTACAGGGCTTTTCCAAGGTCACTGAACCTAGTGGGTGGCTGAGAAGGGACTGGAATCTAGATCTGGCTGACTCCAGAGCTGGTGTTATCAACTGAAACAACATGGTTCCAGAGGAAACTACAGACCATTGGAAGTCAAAGGGAGCATGCGCAGACATTGCTGAACTAGTGTCCTGGCAGCCAGACTTAACAAATGCACAGGACATAGAATCCTGTGTTTTGTTTGAAGGTGAAACCATCTGAATCGGCCTCATTTCCTCCTGTAAAGCAAGTTTTGAGGAAAAATGAAAAAAGATAAGAAGCTGCAAGGCATTGATATGGCTGGTGGTTTTCCATGTTATCAGCTGTCAATTAAAAGAAAGCAAGCCTGCTCCGTTGGACGGTCGCCCTGCCTCCAGAGAGCAAGGAGATGGTGAGATCAGAAACCCTAGCTGCCTTTCCTCCTATGGCACAGTGCAGTTGCTGTGAAAAAGCACCAGAAAAGTTCCATGTTCCAGAAGACTGTGGGGTGGTGGGGAGGGGGAGGGGCATAGTGCTCTGCCCCGCCCCCACCCTCAGCTTCTTTCTCAGACATATTCCAGCAGTGGAATAATTACACCAAGGACAATATACCTCAGGAAGCTCTGTCCCCAGAAATCTGTCCAGACTTGTTTTAAGACAGCTGCTCTGATCGTTAAAATGAAATAGGACATGTAACCAGATTATGGGGAAAGTATTGCTACTAACGGCAATAATTACCCTCTGTTCAAGTAGCTTCCTGAAATAAAAAACATCAAAGCAGAAGCTTTCCATTGCTTTACTTAGCACCCTCCATGAACCCTTTGGGTATGTGTGTGTTTGAGATGCATGAAAGAAAGAGAGAGAGAGAGAGAGAGAGAGAGAGAGAGAGCGCGAATTGGGGTCAAGGAGGGAGAAGGAGGGTGTGTGTGTGTGTACACATATGGGCGCATTGAATGCCAGAATATCTTGTAATATATATAGTGTGTGAATACCTATTTTCATTACAACAACAAAAAATGTAGTGAAGACCTATTGTCTGCCAGTCTCTGTCAGAAGTGCTATGGATACCAACCCAAGTAAGACTGAATCTGTCTTCCAGAAGCTCAACTCTGGAGCAGGAGGCAGACATGTAAAGAGAGAATTATAATACAGCGTGGAGAGTGCTGTGCTAAAGGGAAATGGAGGTGAAGCAAGCCTCATTCCACCTAGCTAGGGATAAGGGAAGGTGGACTTCCTGGAAGAAGGGTTGTCTAAGCCACATCTTGAAGGATGTGTAGGAGTGAGATGGGAAAGGGAGTTTGGGCAGGGCTGCTGAGCAGAAGGTCCAGTACAACTAAGGATCCAGTGGTTTGAAACAACAACTGTAATTATCTCAGTCACTGGAGATGGGGCTGTAACTGGGACAGGTAATAGATAAAGTACAGACATCCATGGAGAATATTAAGCAGGGCGAGGAGTGTTTCAGAAAGACAACTCTGGTTGTAGTGTGAGACCAATAGAGACCAGACTGGAGAGAAGGAGAGATGTTAGAAGGCTGCTGCAGAAAACGATACTAGAAAATAGCCCTGTACCTATGGACAGAATGACATGGATAATAGAAATCATTAAGAATTAAAAACTTGAAGTATTTGGTTAGCAAATGGATACAGGCAAGGTTGACATTCAAAAGGTTTAACAACCAGAACAGCACAGGAACTGACCAATGAGAATGGACCCCAGCCAAGCACAACTGGCAGAGCCAGACTATGTATCCTGGCTGATAGCAGCCTCGGGCAGGAGTTTATAAACGCTCTTCCCTCCAGATCAATCTGCTGGTGAGAGCGCAGTATGAGGCATGTCCTTTTCACCAGGATTTCTTTTCTCCCCTGCTATGTTAGACTGATGCATTGATGTCCCCTCTTTTAACTCTTCCAAGTTGTTATGGACTTTGGAGTTTCTCTCATAAAAGGCAGAGAACATTCCCCAGCCCACACAATTCACATTAGCCAATATGACCAGGTGGGAGAGATGGTGTGCCATTCTGAGCCTGGGACACAGTGGCCCTACATGTTTGCTCTTGCTTACTTGCACCTCTGCCTTTGTTGTAAGGCCATGCTTGGGCTACTCTGCTGAAGAATGAGAGACACTTAGAGCAGGGCAGAATCACCCCAGGAACCCCAGCTAAGGCCATGCTGAATCAGTGAACAGCCAACCAACCCCAGAACATGTGAGCAAGCCCAGACAGGATCAGCAGAGCTGCTCAGCTGATCCCAGCAAGCTCCTGACAGATCAATGCTTCTCATCCTACGCATTGACATTTTGTAGTTATTTGTTACACACCATAGTTGTGGCAATGATAACAGATCCACCCTCCTTTCCAACCCATATTTTACAATACTCATATCCACATCTGATTTACTAAACACTCTGTGTATCATCCAACTCTCTTACCAACATTCTTAATACAAAGGTATCAAAAATATTTAATGGGGAAATACCTGAAAATATATCTATCTGCAGGTGACTTACAGTCTGAAAGTCTCTCAAAATCCCCATCCTCCAAAAAACCTCTGGGAAATGTATAGAGGTGGCAGGAAATGCACAGGTGGAGCATTAACTAGAGCATCTCTGCCCTCCATTGCCTGAGCCTCTGCACCCACAGTCAGCATCTCTGTTGTTAATCTAATGCATTAGGACTTTAGGGGATCAGCAAATAATGTGCCGTTTTTCTCATAATTCAGAGCCAACTAAGATAGGGAGCCAGGCAAACATAGAGAAAAACATCGGCTTTTATGCTGATAAAAGCTAGATTAAAGGATACGGCTTGAGATATGGTCAAAAGGGCTAGTCAATAACACTTCAGCCTGAAATGAAACTCACCCACGTGCAGCCGGTTGCTGGAAACTGCTGGCTCCCAGCAGGACCGGCAGCCTGGGCATTGCTGAGGGCGGACTAGGACACACATTTCCTGGAGGCAGGCTGATGGCCTCCCACACCCACCACCAGAGGGATGCTACCGTACCCATGAAGAAAAGAAGGAAGGAGTGAGGAGAGAGGCCAGAGAAGTGGTCTTGCTGCAGGACCTCCACATGGAAAGGTGAGGGGCAAGGAAAAATGTTCCTGCTGATATCCTGGCAATCTTCTCTTGCCCCAGGGCGCAATGGCCTTTCCAGTGATGCTACTGATTTTGCCTGGAGAGATGACATCTTCTCATCTCCCTGAAAGCAACCACGCACCCCAGCGGGAAGATTCACTTCCAATCCTGCTGTCCATGAAAGACTCTTCTCATATAATCCATCCACGGGTGCATACATACACACACACACACACATCCCATGCAGCACACATAAGGCCTTCTCTCTTGACAACTTCCTAAGCACCCAAGTCTTTCAGTGAGTGGTGTCTTGGCCAGAGCTGGGTACATCCTGGAGAGGTGTAAAACTATGCTGAGAGAACCATACTCTAAACTAAGTGAGTCTGAATCCTGTTCTGTTACCTCCTAGTCATTCGTCCTTAGGAAAACTGTTCAATCTCTTTGAGCCTCCATTTCCTCATTGATAAAATAGGATAATAATAGAACCCCAGAGGTTTGTTGTGAAGCTTGAATGAAATAATTCATGTGCCCTCCCTGTTGTAGTTATGGCACTAGTCTTCATTGACTTGTATGTTACATAATAATATATGCATAGAATGTGTAACTGCATCTGATCTGGGGGCAGTAGCAGCTCCAGGAGCTATTCTAACCACCCCTTAGCCTGGGTTACATGGCCCAGCTTGACCTGGTCCCTCACTAACCCTCCACCTTTATCTCCTGTCACTCCGTGTGCTGAACACATTTTGTTATCACAGTCTGCATGCCTTCCATATATTGTTCCCTTTGCTTGGAATATTCTAGCTATCCCTCATCCCCACTCACACCCACCCTTAGCTTGGCAAAATGCTACCTACGGATCCAGGTTTAGCTGAGTATCATTTTCATTCATTCCTTTATTCAACAAATATTGTTTGAGTGTCTACTTAGTGCCTGCATTAGTTTTGCTTTCGGCAGTTTCAGTTACCCACGGTCAACTATGATCTGAAAATATTAAATGGAAAATTCCAGAGATATAGAATTCATACATTTTAAATTGTGCACCGTTCTGAGTAGTGTGATGAAATCTCGGGTTGTCCCGCTCAGTCCCACCTGAGATGTGAAGCATCCCTTTAGTCCGGCTTATCTACACTGTATACACCACCTGCCTGCTAGTCACGCCGTAGCTGTCTCTATCATCAGATTGACTCTCCCAGTATTGCAGTGCTTGTGTTCAAGCAGCCCTTATTTCACTTAATAATGGCCCAAAGCACGAAGCAGTGATATGGACAATTCAGATATGACAAAGAGAAGCCATAAAGGGCTTCCTTTAAGTGACAAGGTGGAAGTTCTCAACTTCATAAGGCATTTTGTCATCTCACATCATTATAAGAAGAGGAAAGATGAATACAGTACAGTAAGATTTTGAGAGAGAGGGACAACATTCACATAACTTTTATTACAATATATTGTTATAATTGTTCTATTGTATTTTTAGTTATTGTGGTTAATCGCTTACTGTGCCTAATTATAAATTCAACTTTATCATAGGTACGTATAGAAAAAAACATAGTATATACGTATAGAGTTTGGTACTATCTGTGGTTTCAGGCATCCACTGGGGGCCTTGGAATGTATTGCCCATGAATAAGGGAGGATGATGTTAGTTTGCTAGGGCCGCCATAACAAAGTACCACAGACTGGGTGGCTTAACAAAAATTTATTTTGTCACAGTTCTGGAGGCTAGAAATTTAAGATCAAGGTGTCAGCAGGGCTGTTTTCCTTATGCCTCTCTCCTCCACTTGCACATGGCTGTCTTCACCACACCCCACCGTTCCCTCCCCTCCACTCCCCTCCACCCTCACCCCACCCCACCCCCGATTTCACATGGTCTTTCATCTGTTCTTGTGCATCTCTGTGTCCTAATATCCTCTTCTTGCAAGGATAGCAGTTATATTGGACTAGGGACCACCCATGTGACCTAATTTTACCTTAATTACCTTTGAAAGACCCTATCTCCAAATACAGTTGCATTCTGAGTTATCAGTGATTAGGACTTCAACATACGAATGGGGGGGGCGGGGGCGACACACAATTCAGCCCTTAATAGCACCAGATTACAAAGCATTTCCTACTCCCCAAATACGGATGAGAAGACACTTCTAAGTTCTCCTATGTATCTCCAATTACTTATGTCGGAATCTTTCGTTATGATGTACAAGCAAAATGAATTGTGACTCCAGCCAGATTCCAGCCCAGTACAGAAAGGCTCTGCATTGGGCTTAGTCATTGTGGTTGGTTTTTCAGATACAGTGATGAGCAATACATAATAGATGACAATGGATATTTCTTGAATGAATGAATGAATGTCCTTTGCTGCCATGTCTGCATGCCAAAACCACATCCTTAATAGAAAACACTATCTAGAAGAATGTGTGATAATAATCCCTTACATTTAAAGGGCCCTTTACAATTTAAGGAGCCTTTATATCCCTCATCTTATTTCCCGTCCTAAATGGCTCTGTGGTGTGTGTGCAATTGTCTTTATTTGGCAGAAGGGGCAACTGAGGCCGAGCGAAAATAAGGATTTTGGCCAAATTCCTTCTCCAAGCAACTAGTTGCAATAGGTCCAGGCTACCTCAGTGGATAACCACAGCTTTTGAAATTACAGTGAAATAAATTGTAGTAAAATTTTCTGCCTCCCTTGAGAAACCTGAAGCTACCCTGGCGACTGGGGAAACTAAGACATCAGGGTAACCAAGAAAATGCATCTCAGCTCCCTTACATTACAGTTTGTTTCATCCCATCTTCCCAGGGTGACAGAGACTATATGTATTCCACTAATCTCAATTCTAATCTCATCCTTTAAAGTTTGAAAGTCTAAAAAAAAAAAAATAGCCTGAACTTCAAACGGCAACTTCAGAGCTTTGCCCTTTCCAGTTGAACATTTCTTGAGGAACAACACCAAAAAAAATCGCCCAGTGCTTGTTGCTTTTGGAATCCAGTTCTTATTACTCATGTTTTTTTCCTCCAAAAGAAAATCATTTCACATTTTGGTAATGCCTTTTGGCAGCACTTGTTGGGAGCAGTCAACAAGCACCTCCAGGATGCAGCATGACCTGGCTGCAGAGGGAGAAGCAGGGCATGGGAAACTATGTGCCTTTTCAAAGCCGCCATTTGAAAGCAGGAGAGTCATCAGACGGGCTTAAAACAAAGTATGCTGTGACCCATATATAAAGGAGGCGTAAAATAATGCTACAAAACATGGGCTCTGGCACAATTAGAACTGGCTCGGCCACTTTCCCTGTGTGATCTGGAGCAGGTAGCTTAGCGTTCCTCAAGTTCAGTTTTATTATCTATAAAATGGAAACTACAATAAGACATACTTCCAAATATTGTGAGAATTAATAGATGAATGTATATAAAACTCTTATTTCAGTGCCTGGCATGCTAAATACTAATATTGACTGAGAGCTTACCCAGGCCATGCCAGTCCAGAAAAGGGGTCCCAGAAATGACTCCAGCCCCAGCACGGAAGTCCCATCCCAGCCCCTCCTTTCTAATCAGGGTACTCCTGATGGTGGCTCTCCTGATCCCAAAAGATTACAGTAGTTTTCCTCGTCACCTACTCTTGGCATCCGCTCTCTGCCAAACTGCTCCTCCCCAAACTCACCCTGAGCACGTCAAGTGTCCATTAGACTTTGGTTCTGACACCCCAGCACCCCTGACTGATAGCCTTCCACCCCACCCCACATCCTCATTCCCAGTCAGGGCTCCTTGGTTGTGAGAACAGTCGGTCCTCACAACAAGCAAAATAACACAAAAGCCAGAGTGGTAGTAAAGGGGCTACATGGACAGTGCATGGAAACAAAATACAGTTGGACCTCAGAGAACATCAGCAGAAACCAATACAGCTACGGGTCCTCTGTTTCTATGTAAGCCTGTTAGAATCTTCCACCCCTCTCTGACCTCCAGAGTTCTCTGCTTGGTCACCACAAGTAATAAGCGTAAAATTCAACTGCTCACCACTGTTTGCTACATTCTTGGAATCTCTTTCAAGGAACAATCTGGTTGTCTCAGCTCTCCTCCTACATACAAACTTCTCTTGAATCAGGTGCCCACCCATCCTCTAATTGGTGGTGGCCAGGAAAGTGGGATACGTGGCATCAACATGACAAGCCATGTGCCCTCCCTCACTAGGAGCTTCAGAAGTGGTTTAATGCTCAGAGAACAAGTTATGGGCCATCATGACATCGTCTTTGTTTTAAAATTTCAATCTCTTTCGTAAAATGTTCATGTTGTTCTTTGACTGTGTTTCTGAGTTCATTAAACTGCCTTTCTGTGTTTCCTTGCATCTTGATGAGTTTTTTAAGAGCTGCAATCTTGAATTATCTGTCATTTAAGTCACATATTTCCATATCTTTAAGTTCCTTTTCTGGAGACGTTTCACTTTCTTTCTGAGCTGTCTTGTTGCCTTGGTTATTCATGGCAATTACTGATTTATTATTTCTCTTCCTAGACATCTACAGGAGTAGCTTCTGCAACAGGTTGATAGGAAGAGGTCTTTCTTTTGTTTTCCAGTATTTGATGGTAGAATGTTTTATTTTCTCTCCTACTGCAGCCTTTTTTTCTCTCTCACACTGTAGTGCTATGTTTTCTCTGCACTATTCCAGCTTCTCACACAATGGGGGGATTCCCTGGGAGACAGGCTTCTCCTCTGTTAACAGTTTGCCTGGGTCACAGGGCGCAGTGTCCTGGTGGGTATGCAGAGAGCTTTTGAAGTTCCAAAGCTCTTCCTGCACCAGATTCAGAGCCCGTATGTTTCAGCAGTTCTGTTTACTCCTGCAGGGATCCATCCAGATAGGTGGGGCAGGGGCGGGGTGAGTTGTGAGAGGTGGCCCAGAGCAATGGCAGCGCCCACCACCACAGCCAGTCCTGCTTCCACAGCTCCCTCCCCTTTGCCAGAACTAGTTGGGCTGTGATTCTGTGTCTGAGGACCATAGTTCTGAGAACAGCAAATATTCTGTTCTTTTGATCTGACACCGCTATTGTTTTGCTTCTGGCACTAGGCAGGTGGGGGCAGGGCGAACTCTGGAGGGTAGGAAGGGGGCGGCTAGTCTCAGTGCCTAAGGCTTCTGTTCTCTGCTCAGCAGTGAGGGCTTAAACCACCGTTTTCAGCCTTCTTCCTTCAGTCTTTTCTCCGAGGTCTCTGCCATGAGCATTGGGTTCAGCCCCCTCAGCCCTGTGGGCCATTGGCGGAGCCCTAGCAGTCCGAGTTCTTCCCTCTCCCACAGCTGCGGTAGGTCTGGGATGCAGCGAACTCGGAGCACTGAGCTAGGTCTGCATCCTGAGCCCACGTGTCTCCATCTCCACACTTTTCCCTACCCTTCTCCCCCACTCACGTGATTTGCCCACCTTTAGGTGAATTTAGTAGTGGGTCTCTTCATCTTGCCTGTCTGCTGTGCAGGGAGTCCTTTGTGGAGTTATAGTTGTTAGATTTGTTGTAAATGCCAGGGGAGATTTACAGAGGCTCACCTCACGCCGCCATTTTGATGACGTCTCTGACATCATCTTTGTTGATATAAAGCCATTACTCTGTCCTTGGGTGGTTTTCACTTACAGGACTGGGCAGGTCTGTTGGGAGAGGGGAAGAAGAAAGCGCTAAGCAAGTGTGCTGGAAGTGGGGTGTACTGGTAGGGATGTCTTCTAGAGACAAAAAGAGGCAGGGTAATGAGGAGCATAACCAGAATGACTGTCTAGAGGCCCTGGGATGAGAGCCAAGGAAGTGGGGTCCAGTGTCAAATCACCTGAGTGAGGCAAGCGTGGAAAATAGAAGAACCTCATCAAGCCCAGACCAGGAGGATCAGAGGCAGTGGGGAACCAGTTATGACTAGAAGTTAAGGAACTGGTTCAGAACTAAGATAGGGAATAGCACATGTGACTGAATCTTAGGAAGAATTTAGATTGTCTTGCCAGGGTGGATATGACTTTTAAGGTGATTGTTAGGAACAGGTTATCCGTTTTACTCCAACAGTCACTACATATAAGGCTCTCATCCTACTGTGGGAAAGTGCCCTCCTCCCATGTGTGTTAAACTTCAGATTTTGCTGGTACCCAATAGCATCTCTAATGACTCTACTCTTTAACCCAATTTCATCTTTCAGTTCCCCCATAGTCCCCATCTCCCTTGGAACTTCATATAATTTCCTAGGCTCAACCAGAAGATAACTTGAAAGATCCTGCACTGAACTTTGCTCAGTCCATCACTCTCCACTGACCACCAACCTGTGTTGAAGACTAATTTTATGCACCAAATTGTTCCCCTTGAAGTGAGTTCCTTTTCTATCCCATATTTATACCTCCCTGCAGGATATGAAGTTGTCATTATTCCATTATTTCTCACTAAAAGGGACTCTCGTCCTGGGATTAGCCATCAGACCAAATGCCTTCAGCCATTGTTTCTCCTGAAAGGCACACTAGTACCTCTTATAAACAGCACCCTGGCTGAGCCTGGTCAGTGTGCCTCCCCATTTGTTTAACACTTCCCACCTCGCCTCTCCCCAGCTCCTTTCCTGCATCTTACACAACATCTGGGCTCCCTTCAACTCCTCTTTGATCAGTTATTTTATTTAATAAGAATATTTGCCTAGGACCTACTCTATGCCAGGAACTGTTAGGCACATTGACAGTATTTTTACTTTAGTGTCCAAGATTTACACTCTACTGGGAAGATAAGACCTGTAAATCAACAATTATAATAAAATGTAATACAAGTGCTTAGAAAATGGGGCAAGAGGAAGCAATGAGAATAGGAAAATTGGAATTTATCCTAGGCTGGGGGAGTCATGGAAGGCTTCCAGGAGGAGGAAAACAAAAATAATTTTGAAAAGGCACTGAGCTGACTACCTGAAGAAAAATGAGGAGGTGCAGGGAGAGAGCATTGCAGACAGAAAGCACTACACACAAAGGAAGGAACTGGAGCAGACTGTTGTGCTTGAAGAATGACACAATTTTTCAGTTTTAGGGAATTTTTCTCTGTGAATCCATCATCTGAGAGGTGAGATTAGAAAATAAAGCAGGAGCAGGACCCTGAGGAGTGACTCCACATGCTGGAGAGTTTTGTGGAGCTATCTGTTGGCTTTAAGTAGGAGAGTGCTACAATCAGACCCATGTTGAGGGAGCTCAACTGAGGACAGAGGTATGGTCCTGTCTCCCTCTGATGCCACAATAGGAGACCACCCCTCAACCTACCCACATCTACTGCAGGGCGCTCTAGAGACTGCCAAAGGCAGCAGGGGCTGGGAGGACATGTTTGGGGGCAGGGCAAGGAGTTGCTTGACCTCTCAAATGGCTTTGCAGTTTCTACTTTCCTGAGCACAACAAAGAAAAATAAATCATCTCTCAAATGGCAGGGGCCAGGGCTTGCTGCATGATTGTCTAATTAGGTGTAAGATTACACCACAGGTCTGGTTACTTGGAGGCCCCCAGGGATGAAACCCTACAGCATCAGACCAGACAAGAATAAGTGAAACCTTGCTCAGAATGAAAACAGGCAAGATATAAAAGCCTGCCACCAATCCCTCCTCATCCCCCAGCTACCAATTTGAATAGCCAGATAATGAGGGATTTAGAAGGAGCAAGATAAATGATCTGCTAAGATTTTACACTCAGTTTCATTTCTGACATGGATCTCTGATTACATACAGATAAGTTATGAAAAAATCAAGGGAGTGGGAGATGACCATAAGCACAGCTTATTCTTCTAATAAACATTATTGAAAAATAATTGCCTGCTATGTGTAAGACATTGAACTATCTACAGGGTACATGGAAGTGATTCCGACATGGCTCCTTCACAAGGAGCCCATAGCCGACTGGGGAAGAATGACTCAAAAACTCAGAACAGAAATTTCTGTTAGGATTTTTCTTTTTCTAGCTGATTGAGTGGGTTTTATGTGTACATGGAGGACATTCAGAAAGTTGTCCAGAAGACATTAGTTTGAGCTGAGTCTTACAAAGAAGTAGAAGTTCCCCAGACAATGAAGAGAGGAAACCCTTTACTCAAAAGGATAGATATGAGAAAAAATAAGGCATTATGAATATGAAAAAATACGAATAACAAGGATCATATTTCCTTCATCTAAGAGTTCGTTGGCATTTGGGCATATCAATAATTATGCCTTCTTAAGGGGGAATAAAAAAAGACAGACATATTACATTAAATAAACATATATAAAAATCATCTACCCATGACAGTCTATATGGGTCCCCACTCTTATTGACCACTTTCTTATTATATATCCCATCAGTTTCCTTATGTCTTCTATAGATTCAGCATCCAAAGATTCGTCTGAATCATCTTTAGATATTAGAAGTTATATATAGCATAAGAGTGACTCACAAAAATTTGCAACACATGCCCCACATCTTGACCTCATTTATACCTTTATGACTGACAGTATAATTTTAATAAGTATCTTAGAATAGCAAGATTTTGTTTGTATTTCTTATTTGACAATACTCATAGATTTCCTCCCTTTAATTGAATTATGCAATACTAAAAATTAACCTCCTCTTTGTTTTATTATGTTATATTTCTTAGGCATTCATTCATTTTGTCTGACTCAAAATGAAATTATAAGCTTAAATGCTACATAACCATTAAAGAAATTGGAGACTGGTTTTAAATCTTCCCACAAAGAAAACTCCAGGCTCCAATGGATGGTTTTACAAGTGAATACCAAACTCTCAAGGAATAGATAGTTCCAATATTATTCAAACTCTTTTAGAGAACAGTAAAAGAAATACTCCCAACTAGTTTTATGAGGTTAGTATATTCTTGGTGCCAAATCCAGACAAAACTAGCATAAAAAATAAAAATTGCTAGCTATTGTCACTTAAGAACAGAGAGTTACTCTAAATGCCACATTTTCAAATTGTTTCTATCAATGAATAAAAAATATAATACAATTTGACAAAGTTTTGTTAATTCCAGGAATGCAAATTTGGTTTAGCATTTCAAAAAAATTCACATAATTAATGGCATAATTCACCCAATTAGTAATAAAGAAAAAATAATATCCTTCTTGTTAGATTTTTAAATGTTCAATAAAATTTTATAATTTAAAATTCTTATGAAACTAGGAGTAGAAGGGAACATTTTACTGATAAAGATCATCTGTCAAAAACCTATAGTAAGGGCCGGCCTGGTGGCTCAGGTGGTTAGAGCTCCATGCTCCTTATTCCGAAGGCTGCCAGTTCGATTCCCACATGGGCCAGTGAGCTCTCAACCACAGGCTTGTGGGTTCAACTCCTGGAGTCCCGCAAGGGATGGTGGGCAGCGCCCCCTGCAACTAAGATTGAACACGGCACCTTGAGCTGAGCTGCCTCCCGGATGGCTCAGTTGGCTGGAACACATCCTCTCAACCACAAGGTTGCCAGTTCGATTCCTCGAGTCCCTCAAGGGATGGTGGGCAGTGCCCCCTGAAACTAGAAAACGGCAACTGGACCTGGAGCTGAGTTCCACCCTCCACAAACTAAGACTGAAAGGACAACAACCTGAAGCTGAACGGCACCCTCACAACTAAGATTGAAAGGACAACAACTTGACTTGGAAAAAAGGCCTGGAAGTACACACTGTTCCCCAATAAAGTCCTGTTCTCCTTCCCCAATAAAATCTTTAAAAAAAACAAACACAAAAAAAAAACCTATAGTAACACATAAAGGTAAAATATTGGAAGCATTTCCTTTGAGGAAGAAACAAGACTATTCCCTATTCCCTATTCACTCTTGGTCCTAGTCAATAACAAGAGAAAGTATATAAAAAGGATAAAAATAGAAAATATTCATGGATGTTGTTATGGTCTATATCAAAAAACCAATGGCATTTTTCACAGAACTAGAACAAATAATCTTAAAATGTATATGGAACCCCAAAAGACCCTGAATAGCCACAGCAATCTTGAGAAAGAACAAAATCAAGGTATCATGCTATCTGATATCAAACTATAGTACAAGGCTATAGTAATCAAACTACCGTGATACCTCGAAAATAAGACTTAACTGGAAAATAAGCCCTAGCATGATTTTTCAGGAGGACATCCCCTGAACATAAGCCCTAATGCATCTTTTGGAGCCAAACTTTATATAAAACCCAATCTTATTTTGGGGGAAATCACGGTAGCATGGTACTGGCATAAAAATAGACACACAGCTCAATGGGACAGAAGAGAGAGCCCAGAAACAAATACACGCCTATATGGTCAATTAGTCTATGACATAGGAGGCAAGAACTAAAGACAGCCTGTCTATTCAATAAAGGGTGTTGGGAAAACTGGAGAGATACATGCAAAAAAATGAAACTGGACCACCTTCATACACCATATGCAGTAATAAACTCAAAACGAATTAAAGACTTAAACGTAAGACGTAAAACCATAAAACTCCTAGAAGAAAGCATAGGCAGTAAACTCTCTGACATGCTGTTAGTAATATTTTTTCTGATGTATCTCCTCGGGCAAGGGAAACAAAAGAAAAAATAAACAATGGGACTACATCAAACTAAAAACTTTTTGCACAGCAAAGGAAGCCACCCACAAAATGGAAAGGCAGCCTACTGAATGGGAGAAGATAATCATCAATAATACATCTGATAAGGGGTTAATATCTAAAATTTATAAAGAACTCATACAACTCAACACCAAAAAAACAAAAACAAAAAACCCCAATTAAAAAATGGGCAGAGGACCTAAATAGACGTTTCTCAAAAGAGGACATACATGTGGCCAATAGCCATATGAAAAGATGCTCAACATGACTAATTATCAGAGAAATGCAAATTAAAACCACAATGAGACATCACCTTACCCCTGTCAGAATGGCTACATCAATAAATCAACAAACAAGTGTTGGCGAGGATGCAGAGAAAAGGGAACCTTCGTGCACTGTTGGGGGATTGCAGATTGGTGCAGCCACTATGGAAAATGGTTTGGAGGTTCCTCAAAAAATTAAAACTAGAACTGCCTTATGAGCCTGGGATTCCACTTCTGGGTAAAGAAACCCAAAACACTAACTCGAAAAGATACATGCACCCCTATGCTCATTGCAGCACTATTCACAATAGCCAAGATATGGAAGCAACCCAAGTGCCCATCAATAGATAATTGGATAAAGATGTGGTACATATATACATTGGAATATTACTCGGCCATAAAAAAGAACAAAATCTTATCATTTGTGACCACATGGATGGACCTAGAGGGTATTATGATAAGTGAAATAAGTCAGACTGAGAAAGATAAATACCATATGATCTCACTTATATGTGGCATCTAAAGAACAATATAAACAAACAAACAAAACAGAAACAGACTCACAGACATAGAGAACAAACTGATAGTTGTCAGAGGGAAGGGTGCTTGGGGAGCTGGGTGAAAAAGGTGAAGGGATTAAGAAGTACAAATTGGCAGTTACAAAATAGTCACAGGATGTAAAGTACAGCATAGGGAATATAGTCAGTAATGTTGCAACAACTATGTATAGTGCCAGGTGGGTACTAGACTGATCAGAGGATCACTGTATAAACTATATAAATGGCTAACCATTAATTATGCTGTACACCTGAAACTAATATAAAATAATATTGAATGTCAACTGTAACTATAAAAAATAATTTTAAAAAACTGAAAAAAATGTAAATCATTATCACTAATAAGAGAGCAAGATGATTGGATAAAACATCAATATGCAAACACCAATTACATATTTAAAGAAACACTCAGAATAAGTAACTGTTAAAAAGAGAACCAAATAAATAAAAATTTTACTGTATTCAGGGATGGGAAGAGTTGATATCATAATGATATCATTCTTCCCCAAAGTAATCTATAGAGTTAAATTATTCCAACCAAAATTATTCCAACTAAAATTTCAACAAGAACTTTTTTGTAAAATTTGAAACCATTTGCACCTATCTTTGATGAATTCTTGCCCTACCAGATAGCTTATAACGCTATAGTACTAAGACATTAATGTAATGGCACAAGGATAGACAAATATGTCATTATAACAGAATTAAGAGTCAAGATATCTTCCTGAATATATGGAAACTTGGTTTATTGCAGATGCATGGGAAAGATGGGCTATTTAATAAGTGGTGCTAGGAATATTGGGTAACAAATATGGGGGGAAATATTAACTATATACTACATCACACCATACATAACAATTTATTCTAGTGGATTAAGTACTTCAGTGTAAAAAGTAAAACTTTACAAATTTAGAGGAAAATATGTAAGAAGGTATTTCTAATCCTTGGTATAAGGAAAGATTCCATAACAAGCCAGAAGGCACTAATCACACACACACACACACACACACACACACACACACACACACAATTGATAAATGTGACTACATTAAAAATAAAAGCTTCTGTTTATCAAAAGAGCTTGTAAAAAATAATAAACCAGTAGAGAAATTTTCCATATAAATAGGTAACAAAGTATTATTATCCAAACATATTAAAGAATTCCCTCTTAACCAATAAAGGAATAAGTAACCTAATAAAAAATGGGCAAAAGGCATAGGCAGACGTTTCACATAAAAGTAAACAGAGGAATACAAATGGTCCATAAACGTATAAAAATGCTCAGCCTCATTAGTGAACAGAAAAATGCTAACTGAAACCACAATAAGATACTCTTTCCTACTCACAGATTGGCAAAATTTAAAAGTAAGACAATAGTAAAAGTTGGCTGGATTTGGAGCGCTGGGTATTACTTTATGCTGGTGATGGCACTGTAAACTGGGATGATCACACTGGACAAACTATTTGGCATTAATTATCTTTGCATGGTGAAGACACACATATCCAATGACCCAGCAATTTCCTTCCTGGGGAACAGCCTAGAGAAACTCTTGAACATATGTAGCAGGAGATGTTCTCAAGAGGTTTATATGACAGCATTGTTTGTAATAGAAAAATAACTATAAATAACCCACGTGTTGTTAACAGAAAATGGATAAATACATTTGAGAAGGAATTCATATAAAAAATAAAAAATAAAAACCATGCAGCAGTGAAATTGAATGAACTACAGCTTCATGCATTTACGTGGATAAACCTCAAAAACATAACACTGAGTTAAAAAGCAAGTTGCAGGGTAACATGTGTGGTATAACACCTTTATTACAAAGCCCCAAATATATAAATGTCCACAATATATCATTTCAGGGTACATATGAATGTAATAAATTATACTGAAAACAACATGCTGATAAACACAAATCCTGGGTAACAGAATATGGTTACCCTTGGCAGAAAAGAGAGTTACAACTGAGAAGCACACTGAGAGCTTCAAAATATCAATAACTTTTTATTTCTTAAACTGAGGAGTGGGTACATGAGTATTTTTTTTAATTATTCTCTATACCTGATATGTACATAACATGTTCTTCTCTATGAATGAAATGTGTCATAATAAAAAGTACTGTCTGAGCACTACACAAAAGTCTGAATATTGGAATGTATAAAGAAAACATAATCATCTCCAATTCTATTACCCATAGATAACTATTGCTAATGTGTTTTTTTATATTCTTTTACTCTTTATGTCCCGCCTCATTGAAAAGCTATTTAAAACAAACACACAATGAAATTGTCTTGAAACCTTTGACAAATAGGAGCTAGTCCTCTCATGATAACATTTTCAAAGACAGGAGAGTCTGATATAATGGATTTGGAAGCTGCATTCACACACACACACAAACACACACACAGAAGCAGGGACCACTCCATCACAACTTAATTCCCAAACTGGCTGCTGGAAAATTTATTTTAGCAATAACTACAAAATGCGTCTCAGAAATGTTAGAATAGGAAGACATATACCTTCAAATGTAGAAAATATGCTAGCTTTGTATACAGCTGGAACAGAAAGCGCAAATGGAGGGAGAAAGGAGTAGGAAACAACCAGACATGAATCTGGACAGCAAAATTGGCACCAGATTGCAAAGGGCTTTGCCTGGAAAGCTAAGGAACATACAGACCTCTGGTTCATGCTACAGCAGCCATACATTGTGATTGTACCCCCTTCACCATACAGAAAAGAGACATGAGTATATGCCCCTAACATGTGTATTTATATCTTTATAAACTGTATGTGTTTATTTCTCTACTAATAAACTAAGTAATCTTTTCTTCCCACACTCCAAAGCATTGCCTGAGCGCCATCTAAGAAATGTGTGCCCCTCTGTAGAGCCTTTGCTCTCAACAAGGTCTATGGAAGGATTTAGACAGGGACATAATATGTTCAGATGTACTGTCTGCTCAATCCATATTAGATAAGAACGTAAATGAGTTAATTCGTCAATAATAAGTGAGCAATCCCAGGGATGAATTCTGGTAGCACTGCCAAAGATAGGCTGGAAATGGAAAGACAAAGGAAGGGTTGCAGCTGTCTAGTTGCCCAAGGCGGGGGTTTAGGTTAAACTGCACCCTTGCCTCCAAAGTCACCAGCAGGAGAAGATGGAGTGGGAGAGACAATTTTGAGATTTAGTTCATTAGTAAATTTGATATAACTGCAAAGCAGATTAGATGTGATAGCTAAGAAAGCGGCACTGGTTGAAGGTGATCACGACACCCCTAACCCACTTACACACAGAACACACACAGGAAGAGGAGCCTGGCTGCAAAGGAATGCGGAAAGGTCCGTTCTAAACCTGAGAACTTGAGAAGTCTACAGGATAACCAGTGCGTGGACCAGAGCACGAGGGAGGGGGGGGCAGGGATAGAAGCCCTTCACGGCAGTCTATGATCAAATACTTGTACAAGGCAAGCCAGATCACACATTCTTAGACACAACTGAGTACACATATGTATATAGAACTGAAACAGAAGTTTCACAAAACAATAATTGTCCTTATTTTTTTAAATGTACCCTAATATTTTTACTTGATTCTGTTATTTTTAATGTCAGTAGCAATTCACAAAATTAATTTTGTGGCTCCAGAGTTTGGAAAAACAATAGGCTAGAGAAATTACTTTAAATAGAAGAATTCATTCTCATCACCTAAGCATCGTGTTGTGAAGAGATACCGGACTATAGCATCTGACGGGCTTCAGTTTGATTTTTAGAGTTACTGCCTATGCACTGGGTGACTTTGCACAAGTTGGAGTCTCAGATTGCTCATCTGTAAAAAACTGAAATAACAGTATTTGCCTCAGAGGCTTTTGGTGATGATTACATAAAAGGGCAAAAACATGTTAACTGACACATGGTTTATACTGAATTACTGTTAGCCCCTCCTTTTTGCTTCTCTAACCCTGATAGACAACACAAACTATTAAAACATTTTTTCCTATGAAACCCACCAATTTCCTGACAATAAATATCAAAGCTTAACTACTGAACCCAAAAATTAGAGAAAAAATGAAGACGGAGCTGACCTTGTTTTACCCAGAGATTTAAGGATGATTTATGCTGATATATGGATGCTTTGAAATCCTGCATAATCTGGTGTCCTGTGACCCAGTAAGGTAATTCTTGGCCAAAGGAAATTGCCCTGTGTTGCAAAACACTTGAGACCACTGTTATATTGAAGTCATGGCTCAATGAAAGGTCAGCATGGCCCCAGAGGGCAGAACTGAAAAAGAATACTTGTTGTTGAGGGATGTTTTAAAAACATGATTAAACACATAATCCAAAAAATAATAGTCTGATATCTCCCAAACCTGGACAGGGTTTAAAAATACATACCCTGGAAATAAAAAAATAAATGTCAAAGAGAAGAAAAGAAGGAATGTTGTTGTTAATAAAATGGGCTTCGGAGTCAAAGAAACCTCCTCGAATTCCTGCTGTGCAACTTAGTAATCATATAACCTTGAACAAGTACTCAACCTCTGTGCCTCAGTTTCTTCATCTGTAAAACAAGGATACACAGCATCTGACCTACTGGTATACAGAACTCTTCTCATAGTGCTGGACACGCAGTTCAATAATGGCGTACAGGAAATCTTAGCTTCAAACAAAAAGGGAAATGGGCAGACTGAGTTAAACATGTTAGATACATATTCTCGAATATGTACGAATATTATACAATTTATACCATCTGATAACTAAAGAAGGGGCATATTCCTTTGTGTCTATGCTGAAAAACGTAATCATTTTAATTGTACGTTTACAACTGGAGGCATCTATTTTTTAGCAACCATCTCAACTATGACTGAACCCAGGTTTCAGAGAGGCAGGTTTGCAGTTCAACCCACTATCTAAGGCCACAGAAATAAGAACACCAGGCATTTAGGAAAAAATCAAACATTTTTTACAACCTTGTGATTTTCATCTTTGAAATCTTTGGAAATGTTAACAACAGTTATGTTTAGTTGTCAAACACATGGATTGCTTTTTTTCCTACATCGTATTGCCTACATCCATCCAAAAATGGGAAATCAGATTGAGATAAATCAGAACAATGGTTTAGGACTATGCCATCTTCTTTTGTGTCTTCATGATTACAGTGAGTTAAAACATACACAAACAGAGATAACACAAAATAGGCACTTTCATGCTTCTGAACTTTTATTCAAACTATGACTTCAATTTGGAGTTCCCTTTACCCTTTTCTTCCCCAAAGCGAACTCTTGTTCATTCCTCTAAACACAGCTCAAATATCATCTCCTTTGTCATACTTTTCCCAACTTGACCCGAACCTACCCACTGCGAAAAGAATTAAACATTCCTTTCTCTGCTACCATAGCTCTCTTTTCCATGTGACCAAAATATAGCAATGAGCCATGTAAATGAATAAATATGATTTCGTTTTAAAGGTACATTACATGAATGTTCCATAAGTTAGGCAACTGCTGTAGCAACCAAGGACAAGTAAAAGTATTTCACCTGCGTTTGTAAACTAGGTGGGCCATCATAATAGGCAGCAGCATTGTAGTGTCCGACCTGCAGGGAGAAGAGTGGAGAGTACAATTGACCTTGGGGTACCCTAGGCCCTAAATAGACCTGCAACTCATTAAGGACCTACTTAATTTGCAAAGCTCTAAATTTTATAACACCAAGATATGATGTTTCTAATATTGTTGCAGTTCCCAAGGCAATTCCATATCTGAACAAACCCCAAGCACCTTGAATGGAGGGATGGCCAAGTACACTTGAAGAGAGAACCATGAACCATGGGAAACTATTGGAAGTATGCACTATACCTCTTTCTCCTGGCTTCCCCCAAAGGGATCTGTGCCTTTAAACAAGGTAAACATACCTCTGAGAAATTACTAGGCACCAACCTTAATTAAACACTAAATCCTAGGACCTAGAACCCACCACAGCCGAGCAGGCAGACTGAAAACGTCAAGTGAGAAATAGAATTTTGACTCAACTTTGTTTCATGGTAAGCTCAATAGGAACTCCAAATTCATGCTGGAATTTCTGAATATAGTGTTGGAAACATATTCTCAGAAACTCACAGAATCCACACACTGGCTCCCTAATCCGCGAAGAAGAGGCCAAGTAGGAAATGCCCAGGGGAAGCCCCTGCAGTTTCCCCTCCATAGAAAAATAGTAGACCAAAAGCACTGTCATGTCCCTGGAGGCAGGAATCACTATGATTAGAGTCTTCATTAAAGAAATGGAACACACAGACATAGTGATTTCCACCACGTCCTCCGTACTTGCCAGTTTGCACACATCTGGGACACTATTTATCTATAGAATGTAGTGTGATTGATTCTCCCAGAGCTCTTCGATGTGGTAACCTTGTGGAGGCTCTTTAATTATCTAGTTTGGATGATGTAGAAGATATGGGACTTTTGGAACCATGCTACTTTGTTAAAATTGCCAGTGACATCTAGAGTAAGAGGTAGCATATTGTAGACCACCAGAATTTCTGGTTCTCTTGGAGAAAACAATCTCTTTTTCATCAGAATGTGGACAATCCATGATGGGGGCTTTCAGCCTTCACTCTACATGTGGGAAAATGAAAACAGAGAGCAAAGTGACCCACCCAGGCTCACTCAGTCATCAGAGCCAGGTCTAACGCCAACCCACCCCCCAACCCCGCCCCCCAAAGTTCCCTACCCAACGGTAAAAGCATCTAGAGTTCACTAAGTTCATGATGAAGTGGAAGATGCAGGTTTGTAGACTACAAGCCATGGCTAGAAAAGAATATCCATCCTGGGAAAGACAAGAGACAAAAAAAAACAATTCAAGAACTAACTGCTGGCTATGAATGATGCTCAGGATGCAATTTCTTCCCAACTCTGACATCATTTGGGAACTTACTTTCCACTGAATGTTGTTTTTAGAGCGTCAGTGGGGGCTAGTACCAAGGGAACACAATCGACAGATGCCTTTTCCTCTTTAGTTTCCAAGAAAGCAGGTGGCTGCAGCCAAGTCCCCAGGTGCCCATGTTCAGTCTAAAGTTCTCTGGGTTTGGGAACAGCCCCAATCCCATAGATTCATCATCTGGGTAGGGAGATGATTCAGTCCAATGACATTGGCCATAACCATTTGAGAGTCTTTTATGATGTGGTCCAACTGTACATCAGGGACTTGGCCAAGATGTAAAAGGATTTTTTTTTTTTAAAGACTAACCCCTTTTGCTTTCAAATAAGTAGAACATTTGAAACATTCTCTAAACCACCCGGGCCCTAGGATTGAATTTCATGATGTACTTTATAAAATACAAGTCTTAGAAATAACATACCACTTTAGTTACCACGGATGTGTTCAAAAACTACGGCCAATGCACTCTCAGGGTAGAAAGGAAGGTCAATGAGGAGGATGAGTTTGCAGGGGGCTCTCAGAGTTTACATCTGAATGGAGGAAGAAACTTAGCTAGGGTTTCTGAGAAGCTTCGAAGGCTGAAAGGAGTCTGAGAGTATGTTTAAAAGCCAGGGGGTTTTGGCTGTTTCTTGCTTACGGCTGGTGAAGCCAGGGAGGGGAGAGGACCAATGTTTACAGCAATGGTTACAACCCGGAGAGATCATTGCTATCTCTACAACAGTCATCTTTTTGGATAAGCTTCACATTGTGGGGAACTCTAGGGTGTGGAGAGCCCTAGGGTGACAAAGAGTATGTTCCAAATAGAACATGTCTTCACCTTCTCTAGTCTCATCTGCTGCTCTGTCGCAGCTCCTCCCCTGCCCAACCCACACCCCACGCCTTCTATTACAAATATCTGTGTCCATGGGTAACCCATATGAAGCCACAAGTTCTCAAGACCTGTATCTATAAGATGCCACATCAGAGAAACATTGGTCTCACTCTGAAAGATTTGAATCATAATGGAGAGTTACATGTTGATTTTGTCCAAGGCACAATTTGCACAGACTCCCACCCAGAAATCCTTCTCTTCAAATCTTCATCCTCATGGAAAACACTTCAAGTCCATCTCTTTCTCCCTCCCTTTTTCTCTCTCTGCACCCAAACTCCTCTAGTTTGCCATTGGCTCAGACCCATACCACTCACGTCTCTTTAATGTGTCATTTTAAGAACCACCACCACAAGCCAAGTGGAAATGCGGACTAGATCCTGCTCTGCTTTTTCTCTCCTGGGAAGCAGCCATCTTTTCATCCATGCTTTATCTCTCTGCCTGCTTGTAAGTGCCATGAGGTCAGGACTGTATTTAACTGTTCTTTCTGTCCTCTACCACGGCCTGCACAGCAATTAGTATACAGTAAAAGCAACATGAATGTTTATATGCAGCCTATTTTGTGGCATTAGTTATTTTAGGTACCATTTTAGGTACCATTTCTTCTGGAACCGGAATGTGAGACCGAGATTTTTCAGATACATTAAGACAGGATTTGACCCTTTGGGATGCAAAAGACCTGAGACTTCACGCTGACATACTGATGTCAGTACTGATCCAGCTCTGTGCCCTGTGAATGCAGGAATGCTCATAAACTCTATTGCATGCAGGTAACGTAAGGAGCATTTATACTTGTGCTTGCTGCCTTACTGAATATATTCCTAATAGGAGACAACTTCCACTTTGACAAAGTGTCAAGAAGAACCAAATCTACCACTTAATATTTTAAACATCTGATAATGGTAAACATTTTCCACAAACCAGCTTCTGGTCCCATACATTTCAAATATCGCTTCTCCTCCCCTGTCCCTATATTTCTGCTGCCACACAATCGCACATGTGTTCATGGTGGGATCCTGCCTCTGGCCCTGGTGGAAATAGTCTTGGAAGACTTTCCTACACAGGACGGCTACCACAACTTAACTCTACAGGAAGAAGACAATGATTCACATTAGCACATCTCCCTAAACCCAAACCAAACACATCCCCACCCCAACTTCCCCTCAACCAAATCCCAGCAATGCCTGCAGCTCCTCCAACACAGGCCAAGACAAGGGGAAGTGTGACATATTGGATGGAAGTTGGAGCAAAGAGGCAGTGGCCTCGACTAATTTAAGTGAAGTGCCTTCCTTTTGAACTTTGTCCAGATTTATATGACCGTGCAAGCACATTGCTAGAAGCCCTCTCAGAGCCTTGGAAGACACCTGGACAAGTGAGGTTCCCCAAAGCCTAAACATCATTAACTTAGGGTAAATAAACATCTTCTCAGTAATCATAAATACTCTTCTTCACTTGGATTCCATGAGAAAATTAGATGATCTGGCCCACTCATTTCCTGGCCTAGCATTTATCTACAAAGATCTCTTATATGTTAAATCACTGAGACTTATTAGGAGGCAGGAAAGCTCCTCATCATGTGCTGGTAGATAAATGTTCTGGTCTTTTTATAAGTGACTGAACCCTGTGATTATACCCAATCAATCTGCATTGGTTAATTACCATACATCTCGCAACCATCATCTGCTTCAAGGTGATAGAGTAATGAGGACTCTCTGGAAAATAGACCATGGCCTAGGGCACAGAGACCAAAGGTTTGTTTTTAAGTTTTCTCTCTATGTATTCAAAACATGAATTGATTCTCTGGAATGTGCCAGTTGCTGTTTCATATGCTAGAAACAGAAGAATGAATGAGTTCCCGCTCTGATGAAGCTTACACTTAAGTGAGTATAGAGGAGTACTGAGAGAAGGCAGAGAATAAATAAGTAGGCAAACAGGCATCAAATAAGGATATAAGTAAAAATAGTTTTAGATAATGAGAACTAAGGAGAAAAATAGAACATGGAATTTGCTGGAGGGAAGGTTGCTATATTACATAGCATAGTTGAAGAAGAGCTCTCTGAAGCGATGACATTTGAAATGAGACTGAAATTAAAACAAGAACTCAGCCACAAATAATCATATGCTTTACTGTATTGACAATAAAGACAGCAGCAAGAGCAAAGGCCCTGAGTCAGGAATAAGTTACATATAGTCAAAACACAGAAAGAAAGCCAGTGGGACTGGAGCAAAATAAAAAAGAGCAGAAACAAATTACCTCACAGAGGTAGGCAGGGACATATCCTAGAGAGCTTGCAGGCCACAACATGGAACTGAAATTATTCTGAGTGTGACTGAGGAGCCATCGGGAGGAAGAGGTTTGTGAGGGAGGATTTTGAATGGGAGAGTGACATTGTCTGGTTTATGTTTCCAAAGATCACTTTAATTCACTGTGTGGATTCTTCATTATAGAAAAGCAAGAATAAAAACAGGGAGATCAGTCAGGTGATTATCTCAGTAGCCCAATAAGAGATAATGATCCTTTATATACCTGTTTATTTTTTTGTTTTGTTTTGTTTTAAGAAGGAAGGAAACCAAACATTTTAAATGGGGAAACTTGACTCCATGAGGGAATTTGTATCATTTCTGAAAGTTTTCAAACTGCATTTACTCTTGAAGAAAGGAGTGGCCTCGTCTCCCCTTCACCACACACCTCCTCTTTCTTTGTCAGACTAGACTTAATTCTTCTGTGGCTATTCCACCAATCCTCCCCAATTCCGTCAGAGGATTTTCTGTATCTAGTCAATAAATGGTTCCTGACAGCCTGCTCTGTGCCTGTAGGGGTGTGTGTGTGTGTGTTCCCTTTGAGGCTACTGAGATGGCTGAAGAGAACATGCTAGTTGGAGAGACAGACACGTGTAAAACTGAGGACACAAAGAGCTAAACGCTACAGCTGAGGTGAGGTTTTACTTCTTGCTCTTTGGATCCAAGAAGAAGTAAGAGGTCAGGACGTGGGAATCAGACAGGGAGTTGGTGTTCATATGTAAAAGGACTTCTGACTGGGGGCTCAGTAATAAGACTGGGGAGGATACCTCTAACGTAGGAAGGACCCTGGGTCATCAGGGCCCCAACCTTTGGCTGCGAGTGAAGGCTGGACACCGTCCTGGTTCAAGACTGGGATGCTGGGCAAGGCTACAGCTCTTGACCCAGGAGGAAAGACCAAGGCAGAGCCCCTGACTTATGACTCAGGCCAAGCACAGCATAGAAAACGCTCAGGTCAGAGCTTCTTGGGTGCCTGGGCTTGACTGTGACCCAAGGAAGCAAGGACCCCTTTCGCTCTAAAGAAGCCTGAGTTGGAGGGAAACAGAGGAGAGCAGGAAGCTGGCCTTCAGGCCTTCAGTGCCCAAGCTTTCTTATCAGCTTGCTAGATGTGGGGTCTGAAAGTTATCAGCCATCAAACATAAGACATAGAGTCAAATTCTCGATTCAAATAACTAACTGCCTACTTGACATCTCCCCTTGCCGGTCTAATAAACATTCAAGTTTACCACAGTCAAAACAAAATTTCTGATTTATAACACTTTCGCCCCTCAACTTGACCCTCCCTAGTCTTCCCCATTTCAGTAATTGGCACCATCATCCACACATGTGCTCAGGCCAAAATTCTAGGAATGATGGTTTAAACATCAGATGGTAACAGGGGAGATGGAAGGAAGTAGGTGGATTTAGGATAAGTGTTGGTAGTCTAGCTGGATATGGGTAATAAGTAATGCAGAGAAATCAAAGGTGGCTCTTAGGATTTAAACTATTTTTAGTATCTCTCTGTTTTCACTGTCAGCATAGACCTTATATTCTCATTCTTCCTCTTTCCCTTGAAGAAGGTTAAAAAAAAAAAGGCCCTTAGTGGTTTTTAGACAAATGGTGGTAAAGAAGTAGCCTGGCCCACTGGAAAGAACATAGATTTATAGCCAGTCAGATCTAGGTTGAACACTTTTCTCTACCATAGCTGGGTGATCTTAGACAAATTGTTTGTCCAGTCTAGACCTTGCTGTCCACAGCTATAAAATAGGAAGACTAATTGCTACTGTACAGAGTTATTGTGAAATTTAGAATTTACTAACATATGTAAAGCACTTAGGATTCTGTTTCACACATGACAGGTAATAATTATGGAAGGAAAAAGAAGCTTTGTTCTCCCACGAATAAGCCCCATTGTTAATAGTAATAATATTTACTCTAGGCCCAAGTCCGACTTCTCAGCCCTGACCTGGTTCCTCCTGGAATGAAATTGTCTCTGAAGAGAGAGATCATGGGCTTTGGAGTTGCCTCTAAAATTGACTCACTAAGTGACCTTGGGAATTTTTTCAATCTCAGAGACTCAGTTTTCTTATTTGTGAAGTGATAGTCATAGGATTTTGATGAGTGTTCAAAGAAATCACCTATGTTTAACATTTGTCTTACCCACTAGACTGCAAGCTTCCTGTAGGTAAGGCCACATCTGTGTGGTTCGCTTCAGTGTTCCCAGATCCGGGCCCCCAAATGCCCCACCCCAGAAGCTGGAGTTCTGATACCTGCCGCCAAATAGCTTACCTGGCTGTTCACTGCCTACCAACCATCTGCTACCAGACTGTCCCCAAACCTAAATGCCTTCCCATACATTGCATTGAATGCCCCCCACTGGCCCACCTGGCAGTGCCCATCTGCCTGTAATTCATTAGACAGAGAAGTCTCACAATAACAAATAAGCAGTCTCCATCATGTCCCCCTCTACCCAGCCCTGGCCCAGCAGACCTCCTTGACACCAAGCCTGATCTTAAAGAAAACGCGGATCATGTTTCAGCAGCTATGAGCATGAGCAAAGCCTTCAAGGCTTAAAAAGGGCATGACAAGCAATTCAGGCTGAGCGAGGACACTGAGGAAGGTAAAGAGGCTGGAGGGACCTGGCACCCAGACTGTGCAGCTTCCATGTCAAGGAGCCACCAAGGGTTTTGAACAGGAAGAGATGTGATTAGAAGCTCCACCAAGAACGTGACTCTTGCAGCGTGTACATGTTAATTCATGAGAAGAGAGCCAGAGGCAAGGAGACCTGTAAGAAGGCTAATGCATAGAGCAGGCAAGTAGCCTGCTCAAGCTCAAAGGGCTTACAGGAGAAAGAGTCCCAGCAAATATTGTACATTTTATATAATTCATCCTAAGGAAACCCCTGGATGACCTTGAGTCAGTGATGCAGACTGCAGTCCTGGCCGTAATCTGCCTGAGTTTGGCAAGCCACTTCACCTCTCTGGGCCTCCCTTTCCTTATCTATATAATGAGGGGCTTGGATCAAAGGGTCTTTCAACTCTGCATTTCCATCTGCTTTTCGCAAATTCATTTCTACATTTGCAAGCACTTGTGAGAGACTGATAAGGCACTTTGATTGAAACCAGAGAGCTAAGGTGTCCAGGGAGACCCCACCAGGCTTCTCCAGATGTGGGCCATTACCATTTAGCACTAAGGACCGCCAAGCCCCTAAAACAGAACATTCAAAGACATTACTCCGTAACTGGCCATTTCTCCTTGTAAGTTTAAATCAAGGCACTACAGGAATAAACTGTTCCCACAAGGAGATAATATTGTTTCTCCTGGCCCGGCAATGCCATAGGTATGGTGCTTCTGCTGATCCTTCTCTACTTCATGGATCTCAGAGGCCATAATCTATTTCCAGAGGTAGCCAGCCAGCTGTCAGGTAACTGGATAGGAGTGGAAAGTACAAATAATATGGGAGCCTGATTGTTCCCTCCTGCTGGGTGTCTCCTTGACTCTTTGCTGAAACCAGCCGCTGGGAGGACAAAAGCAAAAGATAACAAACAAACTCAAAACAAGTCAAAACTAGGAAAACAGGAAAGGTGTTCAAAGCAGAACCCAGGTCATGGGATGAGGCAGTATGGTGCAGTGAACTGGGAGTGTGGAGAGTCAGGGCAAGATTCCAGGCCACCTCTGTCCTGGTATACAGAACCAGCTTGTCAGCTGGGAGTTTTTCAGCTCTCGAATTCTGGGGTTTAACCTCGCCAATGTGGGTCAGATGATTTCCAGCCCTTGGATTTCCAGCGGGAGAAAAAAAACACAAGTTTTGGAGTCTTGGAACCTGTATGTCACATCAGGCTCTGCATTTACCAGCATATGAGGTCAGGCAGCTTGTTTGGCCTCTTGGAGCCTGTTTTTCCATCTGGAAAGCATGGAGAGTAGCATCTACTGTATTTCATCAAATCTAACACGCCATAAATTGTAAGATTCACCATTGTTTATGTACACGTAAATAAAACACTGACAATTAAATCGCAATATCAGCCTCACTTAGCACATAGATTGCGAGACGCAACTTGATCTTAGAGATGCTCATGTACAGAAACGTGGCATCTTAGAATCTATGAAGCATGGCACTCACAAGGTTATGAGCTCCAAAAGTGAGAGCCTCTGTGGGAAAAAGCCGACCTAGTGTAGTGCTAGGGACAAATACATATTTACGATTATCGTTATCATTGTCATCATAAAAAATCATCTGAGCCTTCTGCAATTTCCTGGGAAGTGGAGTTCGACATTGTCACTGTGCTGTGTCTTCTGCTGCTTCTCTTCACCTATCAGCTAATCCTTTAGAACACTTAGCAAATATCCACTACATGCTGTCAGGATGTGTGCCTGGGAAGAATGCTAAGACCAGGATGACCACGGCTTGAACCTTCTGCCTAAGGCTCCTGTCCCACCGACTGTTTAACAGAGGTCCTGTCTCTGGGCTGGCTGGTAGAAGGCTGGCAGGGTTAGGACCACTATTTGGACTTCTGCCCATCCAAATTCCTGCTGCTTTAAAAGGTGACCGGAAGATGCCCAGCCTCTCCAGTGATCTTTTTTTAAGTTTCATGTTTTGCTTTTAATCTCTCCTCTCTTGTATTTTTAAATTTTTAATTTTCTTTTAAAAATAGTTTCCTTAATCATCTAACCACATATATGTATGTATATATTTTTGAACTTGTTACTTTTGTTTTTAGCTTTTTAATTCTTTTTTTTATTTAAAAAAATAACTTACAGTTTAACTTTTTCACCTCATAAGTTATGGCCCACAATCATCATCCTTTTAACACTCTATTTTCATATTTTTATTCATTGCTTTTTAGCCTTTTATCTTATTTTTAATCTCATTCAGATTATCTCATTATTATTTATATTTCATTATTTTATTTCAACTCTTAGCCTTTCATTTTACTAGATTTTGAATTCTCTGTTTTTGTTTCTCAAGGATGCCCTTTATATTTAAAAATAAGATTACTGAAGTTTAAAATTATCTCCTTTCCTACTTTATTTTTAATTCATCTATTTCTCACTTAAATTTTTTCTTTATTTTTTAAATGTGTTCTTATAATGACAAACAAGAAGCACAATTTCTGGGTCAGATAAAAAAGAGGAGCTCATCAAGAAAAGACATACACATGCTACATCATTCTAACAAAAACAGGTAAAATTAATATATGCTGTTAGGAGTCAATATGATGACCCCTTGGTTGGGGCATGAGGGACAATCCACATCACAGATGGTCATTGGATGCTTAGAGATGCAGCTGGAGGGGAAAATGCAGGAAGGTATGGAGGGAAAAGGCCTTAACTCTCCCTATGCTATTAAGGAAGTTCATCCTCCTTGTCCCTCAAACCTTTGAATACTCCAACACCGAGAGGTTAGCCTTCCTTTCCCGGGTCACGGTTCTCTCTGCGCAAACAATACACCTGCCTTACTTGCAATCTCACTCACTCAGCCACTTTACAGTATTATTGGCCGTCTGCCGTGCTTCAAACAATGTCTGGCACTGAGACATTAGAGTAAATAACAGATGTAAAGAAGATGTTGTGCCATATTTTAATAGCTCATTTCCTTTTCCCTCTCCCTGCTAGACTATAAACCCTGGAAAGAAAGGGGCATCATTTGAGATGGGCAGGGGAGTGCAATAGAGGCACATCACAGGACAACCTAACACTTTAAGGTGTGTAGTGGGTTGGGAAAAGCTCGAGGGAAACTGTCTGGAGGAAGTTTCATCTTAAGTTGAGAGCTGTAGAATCTAGGTAAATGGAGTAGGCAAGAGCGAGAGTGCTCCAAACTGAGATGATTACATGGGCAAAAGCTCACGGGCGAAGAGCTTGGAATGCCTAAGGAACTGAAAGAAACTCAATCTGGAAGGTTCTCAACACTTAATACCACAGCCCTTTAAAATCTATTAAGTTTTGTCAAACTATGCCAACACATGCCTCATGCATGGCTGGACAGGTAGGAAGGAGGTCTCACCTGAGAATCAAGTCTCCTTTTGAGCCATGAGGTAGCTATGACCCTCCACCTGGAAGGAGCACAGGGACAAATCTGAGCCAGGCTTCTGTCACCCTTGCCTGCTCTTAGCCTTGTATTCCCAGGTTGCTTCATCAACCTTCGGGATACATAACACGGGTGAATCCCAAAATGATTGTGCTGGGTAAAATAAGCTAGATTTCTTTTAAAGAGTACATGATATGCTTGCTTTTATTTAAAGTTCTTTTAAAGGCAAACAAGTTTATAGTGACAGGAAGCAGGTCAGTGGTAGTCTGTGACGGTGGGGAGTCCAGTTGAGGAGGGCCAGCAGGAAGGGATTATAAAAGACTACAAGGAAACTTTGGGTGATGACGGATATGTCCACTATTTTGATGTGGAAATGGTCCTATGGATGCATGCCTGTGTCAAAACTTATAAAATTATACTCTTTAAATGCATGCAGTTTATTCTATGTCAGTTATACCTCAATTTAAAAAAAGGAAAAAGAAAAAATTCCTTCACTGGTTTCACATCAGCGCATTGCCATTTGAACTTTATTCTGAACCTTTATTGTGGCCCACAGGCTCTGCTTATTCTGGCTCAAGCCTACCTCTTTCACCTTAGCCCACATGTTTTCTCCTCTACTGCCCCAGTCACAATGGCTTCCCTTCTCCTCCCTCCAAGCCCTTTCACACACCAAAGTCTTTCACTTGCTTTTTCCTCTTGGCTGGCTCTCAGCTTCAGTGCTTAGCACACCCATTACCTCTGAGTGAGGTCTTCTGGATGACCTGGACCAAAGAGTTCCTCTCTTCCATGCAGGGTTGACTTTCTTCATAACATTTGTCATCATCTGAAAGTAGCTTTGTTTATTTATTTATTATTTATTACCTACTTGTTTACTAAACATCTCTCCTTCCTAAAAAGCAAATGTTTTAAGGGTAGAGATCTTCTTATCTTGTTCATTGCTTTCTCCCCAGTGCCTGAAGCACCTGGCCCATGGTAGAAACTAAGTAAATATTTTTGAATGAATGACTAAATGCAGTACACTGTTGAAGTCTTGAAAGTAAAAGCCACTCAAGTGTTCACTTTTCATTAAATATTAACATTCTATACTTGTAAGAGAGCTTGGTTTTAAAGCATTTACCTTCCTAATTCATACTCTTAATCCATTCATCTTTCTGACTCTCAGGAATGCTTACTTTTCTCTGTTTACAAGCCAAAATCAGCTTCTTTGACATATATAAACTCCAGGCTGCTTTCTAACTAGGTCCTAATAATGCCCCCTATGATATTATACTTCATCAAAAACTCAAATTTAAAATAAAGAATTCAGAACAGATTCCTTGTCTAAAAATGCAGGGCATAAGGAGACAAAAAGCAAGTATTCTAATATGGTTGAAGGGTTGGGGTAGAGGGAAGAAATGAAATAATATTTTATGCTGACCTACTATGAGCCACTGTGTTTGGCAAATACTATTTATGAAAATGAGTAAGTCTTCTGATGTCAAAACCCACTTTCTTCCCAATAAGGGAAGTAGCTACAGGTAAAGCTAGAATAAGAGAAAGAATTCTGTTATGAATCATGATAAGCTAAAATCTCAGTGATCAAGCATAAAAACAAGTTTATTTCTAGCTCACACAAAGTCGCTTGTCAGTCCAAGTAGCTATCTAGGGCAGCTTTCCTCCGTATTGGATCAGCATTTGAGGATTTTTCAATTTTATGGCACCTCCATTGCAATGTATACATCCATGATCACAAGAGCAAGGGAAGAAGGACCATGGAGAATGGCTTTCCACCCACAAATGACCTATGTTAATTCTACTCACATTTTATTGGCCGAATCAGTCTCATGGTCTTGGTGAATGTCAAAGGCTGGAAGGACAATCACCTCCATGTGCCTGGAAGCAGGAGACCAGAAATACTAGTGAGCGGCATAAAGGTCTTCCTCAGGTTTCAGTCATGGAAGACCTTGAGCTCCAAGAGAAGAGAGTAGACTTACACTGTTAGCCAGTGTACAGCCCTGGAAGGTTTTAAGCATTGAGTGGCATTATGAAGAATTGAGGCTCTATTAGACTAGACATCACACTAGATCTAAAACAGGGATCTGTTTTACCATGAGGCCTGATTTCAACCTATGAATCCCAGATATGTTAATTGTGTTTATGCCTGTCAGCACATAGACCTATATGCCTAAGCATTTGCATTTAAGATAAAGGGCACTTAAGACCCATCTCGAAGTAAATAACGATGAGGACATGTGTATTTGTCCAGCACTGCAGGTGGGAGGTTTCTAATCACATCCCTACCTCTAGTCAGTTATTACTGCCCCATACCCCCAGCCCAGCCAAAACATCTTCCAAACAGCTGGAAGTTCTATTTGCTGACTTTGCAAAAGCCCCTCTTAAATTCTTCTTTTCTTAGAAAGTGGCTCTGGCCAAGTGCTGAGAAGTTCCCAGCAGATGGGATACATTTTCACAGAACCAGGGCCAAAGAACTCCTATCTCTCTGTGCATGGCCACAGGCTGGACAGAAAACATCACCTGAATGCTCTGCTTTTCACACCTGTCAGAAGTCACAACTCTGTGTGTGCCTGCTTTCTGCTGAAAGAGACTTCCCTGATTAAGAAAATATCTTTAAACAAATATACATTTAGACTTCTTTTCCACGGTACTGCGATTCCCTTCGTATACCCAGGATCTTGAATCAAAGCCAAAAAGATGTTCTCTAGTCATGTGTCTTTGAAAGCTGGAGCTTGGAGCTGTCCATTTCCCATTTAATTTATGAGAGAAACATGTTCTGGGTACAATCACATGCCAGATATAGTCATTTCTTTTTCCAGGTCCTTTCTTTGTGGAGTTGGAATATTTGCCTTCTTCAAGTTCAGGCCTCTTCTTTTTGGAACATGTTATGTGCAGTTTGGGTTCCCTTGGAAGTGAGCCTCTTAGATGGAAATTAGCATGCAGGAAGTTTATTAGGCTATACTCGAGATCTACAGCCATGGAAAGAAAGGAAAGGATGCAGGATGGGGCAGAAAGAAAAGCCAGGCTGCATTAAAGGCTTCAGCTGACCCTACTGGGAGCTCAGAAGCTGGAGAGGCCCTTTGGAATTACCCATTTTTACAGCAAAAACAGTGGGCTTTCTTCACTGAGAACTCATCGGATGTCCAGAAAGTACAACCCCAGAAAGTAATCCCGGATTTGGATGAGGAAACTCTCTCTAGCCTAGGGCAAGTTCCAGAGAAGGCCAAAAGCATTTCCAGCCACTAGGGGGGATAAGTCATTCATTGCTGGAGAGGCATCGAGATGGCACATTACAGCAGCCACGAGGTCAAGTTAGGCATTATGATGTCATGGTGTAGCCTACTGGACCAAAAGAGCATGAGACCTAGATCAGCCTCCAAAATATGGGTGACCTTCAGTCAAGCAGCACTGAGTAACTCAGGCCACCACAGGGGCTGTGCCCCCCAATAAAGATCAGACCTGCAGTCCTCAAGCTCTTGGCATATCTGATCCTGCCCTAAACTCTGTAACACAGTCCAGGACAAATTCCCAGGTTGATCCAGCCTGTAAGCGGAAGCTGGAAATAGATATGTCTCACTCCACAACTTACTTTTGGTTCCATTCCTGAAAGGCTGATACTGGCTAAGAAAGAGCCCACTGCCGTAGATCATCGTGTGTCTTCAAATCAAACCAATTCACCCACACGGAGGATAACAGGTACACCAGCCCCTTTTGCTTTGCTCGGGATCTTACTCTCATTCCCACATCCAAGCATTGCCTGGCTTACAGATTTCTTTCTCTTCCTGGCCTCTGGGAAAGGTTGAAGGAAATTTACTTCCCCAACTGGTGTCCTCATCCTCTGTGCTTCCAGCTTTCCATCCCCCTCTAACTCTTCAGCTCCTGGATGTTTCAGGTAATCTTTAGATGCAAGCTAAGAGGTGCTCGGTGTTGTGAGTTGAATTGTGTCCCCCCAAAATGATATGTTGAAGTCATAACCTACAGTACCTAAAAAGTAAACTCATGTGGAACTAGGGTCTTTATAGAGACAATTAAGGTAAAATGAGGTCATTAGGGTATGCCTAAGCCAATATAACTGGTGTCTTTATGAAAAAGGGAAATTTGGACATAATCACCCACACAGGCAAAATGCCATGAGAACATGAAAGCAGAGATCAGGGTGAAGTATCTATAAACTAAGGAATACCAAACATAGCCAACAAAGCATCAGAAGGTAGAGGAGAGGCGTGGAATAGAATCTTTCTCACTCAGACCCTACTGACACCTTGATCTTAGATTTCTCGCCTACAGAACCATGAGACAATACATTTCTATTGTTAGAAGCCACCCAGTTTGGGATACTTTCTTACAGTGGCCCCAAGACAGTAATACACCTGGGAACGTTCCTGTTCATAGTCCACACCCCTATCATGCTAGAAAGGCCTACCACAGGCTCCCTTGACACAAGAAGACTAGACATTACACCAGGGTCACAGAGCCATCAAGTAAAAGAGATGATAACAGGACATTAGAAGCTATGTCATCTGCAAATCAAAACCACAGTGAAATACAGGCATACCTCACTTTATTGCGCTTCACAGATGTTGCACTTTTTACAAATGGATGGCAAGATCCTTCACGAGCAAAAGGATCACAACTTGCAGTGGTCTGGAACTAAACCTGCGCTATCTCTGAGGGATGCCTGTATCACCTCACACCCATTACAATGACTGCTATCATACATACATACATACATACATACGTATTGGCAAGGATGTAAAAGTTCCTCAAAAAACTAAAACTAGAATTGCTATGTGATCCAGCAATCCTACTTCTGGGTATATAACCAACAAAATTAAAAGCAGGATCTTAAAGAAATATTTGCTTACCCATGTGCGTTGGAGCATTATTTATAACAGCCAAGGGGTGGAAGCAGCCCAAGTACCCATCTACAGATGAATGCATAAAGAAAACGTGGGATACACATACAATGGAATATTATTCAGCCTTAAAAAGAGAAAAAGGAAAATCTTGTCACCTGCTACAACATGGATGAACCTTGAGGACATTACGCTGAGTGAAATAAGCCAACCACGAAAAGACAAACACTACGAGCAATCTAGAGTAGTCAAAATCATGGAAACAGAAAGTAGAATGGTGGTTGCCAGGGCCTGGGAAAGAGGGTACTAGGGAGTTGTTCAATGAGTATAAGGTTTCAGGGTTCAAGGTGAAAAAGTTCTAGAGATCTGTTATACAATAATGTGAATACAGTTAACACTACTAAACTGTACACCTAAAAACTGAGAGAATAAACTTTATATTATGTGGTTTTTTAACCACAATTAAACAGAAAAAGAAGCTAGAGGTAGGTCATCTGGCTCCTGGCCCAGCACTCTTTTTGCCACAGCACACCATCACTCACTACCTGCAGCATCCACATCGATGTTTTGTAGAAGGACCAGGGGCAGACTGGTCATTCAACAAAAGCACTGCCCATGCACTGAGGCCAGTAAGTCAGGAAAGGAAGGGGGTGGGGGGAGACATTCATCAAGCATCTATTAGGGAATCTCAAAGTATGTATTATTTCACAAGACCTTATCAGCAATGCTGTGAAACAGTCCTCATTTCTCCATCTTGCAGATGATAGACGAGAAGCTCAGGGGTGAAGGGACCTGTTCTAAGCCCTGCGGGTGACAGAAGGCTGATCTGGGCCCTCCACCCACCACCCCAGCCTCCTGACTTGGCATATAGAGATTTTAGGAGCCTTCCAGAGGCAACTAGAACGCTCTCTCTCTGCCACACGCACTCACTTGTGTGTTCTTGTCTGTTTTTTTCTTTTCTTTCTTTCCTTTTTTTTTTTTTTTTTTTCTGGAAGAAAAAACTGATCATCTAGTGAAAAATATTTTCCTTAGAGATCATTTAAGGTTCTTGGCAATTTGGATTGCCAAATATCGCAAAGGAGAAAGAAGTAAGACGTGGGACTGAGGGTGAAAAGAAAACATTCAACCAGTCCTAAAAGGCTTGGGAAATGCTTCAGGCATGTGTCCCTCGCCACCTCCCCAGACGTTCACACAGCCTTTCAAGTTGGCAGACCCTTGGGAGGCTGCACGAGGGTGGCCTAGGCCAACTCTTGCCAATCTCAGGAACCCTCTCAAATCCTGCCCATTGAAAACAAACCAACTACCCCCACCCCCAAATCTTGGTGTGTTCGAATTTCTTTCCCTCCTGCCAAAACCTGATTTCCTGTTTCTAAGAAAAAAACTTTTAAAAAAAGCCTTTAAAAGAGAAAAAAATTATCCTTAAGGCAGCTTCAACATCAAAGAGCTCTTAGAAAGTAGGGTTCTGTTTGGTTAAGTGCTCACGAATCAGAAAAAAATTCTGATTAAATTTCCCCCTTTAAGTGCTAAGGATTTTTACTGGACTTGGGCAAAAGATTTATGGACAAAACATAGATTTCGGGGGGCTGTAAGAGCATTCACCTGGTTCAATCTGCTCTTTGCAGAGTTGAGGAATCTGAGGCCCAGAGAAGGAAAGTACCTTCCTTAAGACCTCACAGCAACGAAGCATCAAAACCAAATAAGTCAAGGCTCTTCATTCCCAGTCTGGTGGTGTTTCCACACAGCTGCCAATTTTTCTTGAAGCTGGAAGTTGCAAGATTTTTTTCTAAGTCAAAGGTAATTTAGTTTGCAACATTCAGAAGGAAGCTAGCAACTGATCTCATTGTTTTAAAAGAGACATCGAGAGTCTAAAAAACAGACATAAATACCTGTACTGAGCACTTATTATGAACATGCATTGTTCATTTAATCACCAAAACAATCCTATGAAATATTTACTGTATTCTCTCTATTTAAAACAAAAAGAAAGAGAGAGAGAGAGAGAGAGAGAGAGAGAGAGAAAAGAAAGAAAGAAAGAAAGAAAGAAAGAAAGAAAGAAAGAAAGAAAGAAAGAAAGAAAGAAAGAAAGAAAGAAAGAAAGAAAAGGGAGAAGAGAGAGGGAAAAGATTCAAATTCTGGTTCCAGCATTTCTTCTATTTTTTGAGTGGTCAAAATGTGCCAGGCTGTTTCTAATACCTGATATCAATTAATCCTCAAAGCACGCCTAAGAAGTAGGTATTATCATCTCCATCTTACAAATGAGACAATCAGATCTTTGAGAAATTTGTCAGCTTTCCCGTTCTCCCCACCAGGAAGTGGTAGAGCTGGGATTGGAATCTAGTCTGGACTTGAAAGCCCACACTTTCTGTCACCCACTTCACAGGGTTGTTTCGAGGGTCAGATCAATTTATGGAAGTGAAAGGCCTCTGTAAAACCTGTAAAGAATTTAACAAATTTGAGGGATTATCATTTTTAAGTCTAAGTTGCTGTATTTTCCAACGTTTCCACTCCAGCTTTTAGCAACAGGATCCTAGAATGAGGCAATGACAAGGCGCCCGGGTCTCTCAGCTGAAAACCATTTTCCAAATAAAAGGTTTGATTGAGCGCACTGTTGTTTTCCTTGGGCAGGTCCCAACCACCCAAATGTTTAATTGGATTGGAAAGTTTTGATCCTGGTGACCATTGTTGGAAGCAAATGAGAAACGTGGAGCCTTGCTCTACTGACCCTGCCGAGGAGAGCAGGGCCCAAAAAGCCACGGAGAGCAGTTATCCTGTGAGAAGTGATGCTTTACAAATCACAGCATTATTAGATCAAATGCCAGTTCACTCATTTGCTTGTTCATTTGTTTTCTTCAACGCTATCTTACAAACATCTTTCGCAAATCGTGCCCTGCTTTAGGCATGCAGAATAGAGAGAGGATTAGCCACAATCTTTCCCCCCTGAGGAGCCCACAGTCCTAAGGATTTATGCTAACACCGCCCATGAATATCCCCCTGCCCTTTCTGGTCAGAATTTATTCTTCCTTCTTCCCTTCTCCACAGCAACTTATGCTAACGTTAGGAGCTGACTCCTGCCCTCCCCACCCCAATTCATATGTTGGAGTCTTAACCACCTGTATCTCAGACTGTGACTGTGCTTTGAGATAAGGCCTTTAAAGAGATAACTAATGTAAAATGAGGTCATATTATCATATTAGTAATATTAGTAACCATATTAGTAATATGGTTACTTTAGTAATATGAGGTTAGATAGGCCCTAACCCAATATTACTGGTGTCCTTATAAAAAGAGATTAAGATACAGACACACATAGAAGAAAGGCCATGTAAAGACACAGGGAGAAAGTCATCCACAAGCCAAGGAGAGAGGCCTCAGAGAAACAACCCTGCCATATCTTGATCTCAAATTTCTAGGCTGCAAAATTGTGAGAATATTGTGAGAATATTAATTGTGAGACCCCGTCTGTGGTCCTTTGTTATGGCAGCCCTAGCAAACTAATACAGCCAGCTAAAGCATTGACTGTGATCTGCAGATCATGAATTATTTTTGTGTTTACTGAATTAAAGAAATAATGAATAAAAAACAAGTGGGCCAACCCTCAAGAAGTCTGCAGTCTTAAGAGGAGACTAATATTTTTTTCTTTCATGTCCTGTACTAGGTGCTGGAGGCACTGGGACGAAAAAGCTGTGGGCCTTCTTCATGGAGCACATACTCTAGTGGGAGAGTCAAACTTACAAACATATTACGTGTAGTAATTTAAGTAGCATGATGGGGGAATGCAATGCCCAAGGGCACAAAGGAATCTCTTAACCCAGTTAGGGAAGTGATGGGTCCGGGGGCTTCTCCTGAAGAAGAAACTCCCCAACTGTCAGGAAGTACTAACAGCTATTATCCAGACCATTCAAGGCATGTGCACAGACTGGGTATGAAAGGCCCAGCCATGGCAAGTCAGAGCAAGAGAAACAGCAGGAGACAGAAGGCTCAAGGCCAAAGCAGGGGCCAGGTCATGGAGGGCCTGCAGGCCAAGTAGGGTATGTGGATTCTCACTGAGGTAATTCAGACACTGAAGGCTTTCAGGCAGGATTTTGCTCATAGTTCACTATTGTATCTTCCTTCAAACTCAACCTTTCACATAAGAGGCACTCTAGGAGGATTTGTTGATTTCAGTTGAAGTGACTAAACCTAAAGATGGTTTATACACTCACTTGTTACAAATAAATAATCACATTTCTCTTTCTCCTCTTCTCCACTTAACCAGACTTCCCTCTTTCCTCCTTCGAGCTCTTCTGTGAAACCTGCCCAGACAGCTCAGACTCATAGTGACCGTTCTCTTAATTATATCTCTTATTACTGGTCATACCTATGCTATGTATTGAGAGGACCTGTCAGGTAATAGAAACTCAAGTTAGGTAGACCTGGGAGTCAGGCCTGACAAGCTCTGGGACATTAGGGCAAGTCATTTCAGTTCTCTAAACCTCTGTGTGCTCATCTTTAAACTAAAGGTAACAATACCCGCCAGTATCCATTCTAGTTTTTACTATTATGGTAGAACCCCATCCCATTTTACCTGAGCACACATGTCACAAGCTAAAGGCTGTATTTCCCAGCCTCAGCTGCAGCTAGATGTAGTCATATGACTCAGTTCAGAGCAATGGGACCCTAGCAAAAGTGAAACATGGAACTTTCAAGTCACTTCTTAAATAGCGGCTCAGCTATTTGCTATAGGACTTCTTTTATTCTGTCAGCAAGTTGGGAAATGGGGACAACCAGAGCAGGTATAAAGCCAAACCTGCAGATGACAGACTGACCTACCAGCTGGGTTCCTGGATGCCCTGTGAGAACAAGAGAAGTCTCACCCACCCTGGACCACTTACCTCTGCACTATTATGTAATAGAGGAATTATTCTGCTACTGAATACCTAGGTCCATTCCTTGCACCAGCTTCATCTATACTCTAGGTCACCAACAGCCTTATTTCGGAGATTGTAGATAATATATTCAAACTACATGACACGTAGTAGATCTGTGATTAGTCTATGCTAATAGCTGTTGTTTGGATGGATTGATACAATGTGGTAAGTCGCTAAGTGTGGGTGGCAGAAGAAAAGGAACAGTGCAGCAGACTCTGCGATGTCACACCCGGACTGTGGGATTGACGGAAATGGTGGACGGGTGAGGAGGAGGAGTTGGGGAGGGAAAATACAGGCAGGCTTTAGCCGTGTTGAATTTGAGTTGGAACAGAAAAGAGATGCCAACAGCCAATTTGAAATTCCAGATGCAGCTGAGTTCTAGAAACAGAGACTCAGGTGGGGTGAGGGAGTTGAAGCTGTGAGACCGGATGAGGTTCCTAAGGGAGAGAGCCACAGACACAGATATTGGGAGGATAATAAGGAGGCAAGTCTGGCTGGAGCAAAGTTTCTTGGGGTGCAAGAGAGAGAGAAAGGATTGGAAAAGCAAGCTACAGATGCCCTGCTGAGGAGTTCAAATGTTACTCTACAGGCCATGGGTGACCTTGGATGGTTTCTGAATGGGGCAGGGAGTGATGAAGAATCCAGCTGTTCTACAGAGGGTACTGGGGGAACACACAGGAATGCACTTCCTCTGGAAGACAGTCAGCCCCCAGGTCCAACCATTTCACTGGGCTTTTTACAGATATCTGTAAAACACAGGGAACAACTTCAGTAAACATTTGGCCTCTGGATTCTGGGTTATACGATTATAAAGAAACTTAATATAAAAAATTGGATAAAATAACTTTGAAAAGAAGTCTGAGTCTGTGTCATGAACTAGATCAGTCAAAGCACTTTAAGGCTGAATATTTTGAAGAGATTCTTGTGGAGATGATGAAACTAAAGATTTGGTGAGAGGGACCGCATTGAATGGAAAGCAACATCTTGAAGACGGAGGAAGGAAAGGCATCTCTCATTCATCCTTTCGGTCCTTCAGTCAACAAATATGCATTGAGGGTCTGCTCTGTGTCGGTGTGTTGCTGGGTGCTGTCAGTTCCATTTAATGGAGGCCTGAGACAGTAAATAAATGGGTTGGGAGTTGCCCAATGCTGTGGTGAAGATAAAGTTGGGTGAGGGGATGACAATGAAGGGTGCAGCTGTCTTACCTCAGGGAAGTTCCCTCTGAAGTGAACTGAGAGCCCAGACAGAGGGCAGTGAGGGAGCCGTGCAATTTTCAGAGGCAGAAGGAAAGTCACTGAGGTGAGGGAAGGCATAGCACATGTGATAGCTGAGAGGTCACGGCCAGCATTACTGAGGCAAGTGAAGTGCCTAGGGTGCAAACTTTAAGGAGGCACTCACTCTCAAGTTACAGAGGGCTCATTTGCTCACTCATCCTAGGAAACTTGATGTAAAGGTCCCAAGAGACCCTACTTGCCTGGAGGGGTTATTTAAAGGGCGAGAAGAAGATTTGGATCTACTTCTTGATTGATTATAAAATCTTCACTAAGAAGAGCAAGGCTTATTTCCCAACATGACTTGGCTGCACAACCTCAGGCAAGCCCCTTTCCCACTCTGGACTCACATTTTCTTTACCACACCATGAAAGGATTGGATTCAATGAACTCAAAGTCCTCTCATCACCACCCAGGTCCAAAATTCTATGATTCTATGAACTCAAAACAAACTTCTGTTTTCAAAAGGAGCAGGAGTGTCACATAAAGGTTATCAAAAGCTCAAAGAAGGCAAAGCGTTTTCCTCGTCTTTTCCAGGGATTTTCCAAAGACACTTGGGAGCTTGTTTCTAAGATCCAGTTGGCCCAAATTTGGCCAGATTCTGAGCTCTCTCTCTCTCTCCATAGGAAGGAAGAGCCTCTAGATTTGTGATGACTCGACCATCACTAACAGCCTCGAAATCTGCCATCCTGGTGAGTGTCCACAGCGGGCACCTCCACTGACCAGAATCACAGTGGACACCATGGAAGGGAATCAGTTAAAAAAGAGGAATGCTCTGTTTTGAACAAAGAGGTGTTTGTTTTTTTTAACAAAGCCAAGTTTTCCATTTATGATCCTGAGCCAACATAGGTATAACTGCCCCATGACCCTCTCTCTCATAGGTTTTTCACAAGCTAATTTTGTTCCTTCCAGATTTCTAATAATTGCCCAGGGGATTAGAGTTTTTGAAGAATTTCACATTTTGACACCCAACTCGATTTCTGCACCCAGCATCTGGGGCACAAAGTATCATCATCCCTACTGTACAAATGAGGAAACTGAGGCTTTCAGAGAGAAGAGCTTGGAACAATCTCCCAAATGGGTGTCAAATCTGAAAAGCTGAAAGTGAAACCCTACAAATTTGATGCCCTGAAAGCTCATGATAACTAAGGGTTAATGACAAGAAACACCCCTGCCTGTTTCATTAGTGAAGTAAATCTCACTTTCACATTTTACCAATATCCACTGTTTACTTATCATGTCCCAGTTTTCCAGATCTTCTCATGTCCCAGTTTTTCAGGAACACAGGTGCCACACTATGCCTTTCACCACAGGACACACATTGACCTCTTCCTCCTTCAATTCCCCCTCAAAAATGCCACACATATCAGCTCCAGCAAAGAGGGCCCTAGGGGGATCACCATGCCACAGGTTCTGCCATCAGCCCTACTCCAACACAACTTTGGGCTCTGTTGAAACACCCCTGCTATATGGGGCCCTAAGGAAAATCTTAGCAGGGCCTTAGGGTGGCCTCCGCCCTCTAAGGGTGGAGGGATGGGGACACTTAGATCCAGGACATCAGCTACTCTAATTTTCCACTCTTGACTCACAGTGCCCTGCCCAGAAAGGCCATTGCACCCCAGACTACCACAGTGCAGAATGCCAAGATTTAGTAATTGTGTTTGCACGTGCAGGATGAGCCAATGAATGGAAACTCTGGCCCCATCTAGAGGGAAGCACAAGGTTCGTGCTTTCCCTGAAAAAACTTGATAGCAAAAGTTGGGAGGGGCAAGAGCTGGGAGAGGAGAGATGGTAGTCCCTTGTATAATACAAAGCACTGTTGTACATATGCAAAGAAAGCCAGCTGGGGCCACCACCCAGAGGAGGGGAGACCATGACAAGGGAAAGCAAGCTGCAGAAGGGAACTTGATACATCAGTTTGTTTTCACTTTAGGTTTTAGCATCCAAGTATTTGTTTTGTAGAAAATGGGAAAGCACAAGCTCAAAGATTCAAGTCCTTCTGCAAACTGTTTCAGACAGTTCTAATCAAGTAAGAATTGAAATTAGACTCAAGAAGAGCTAAGACATTCAGAATGGATTCTAATTTCACCTGGAAAAATCTCTCTGACTTGAACTTCATAAAGTGCTTTCATTTGCTACTCTTAGCTCTAAACCATCCCAACAGTCTTTCAAAAGATTCCTTATTATTTCCATTGTGCAGATGAGGAAACTGAGGCTTAAAAAGTGAAGTGACTTACCTAAGGCATAGCTAGAATTCTATCCCAGGTCTGTGTGAACCTAGGATGTCTAGATACCACATGCCTCAAAACAACCCAATGAAACAGGAATTCATTATAGCCCAGATTCAAAGAGGTTAGGTGACTTTCCCAAGTTTGCACAGAAAGTAAGTTCAGACATCAGGAGGTAAACCCAAGTTTCTTGGCAACAGAACTAGGACTTTTTTCATCATACCACACAGCCCTAGTCATCTCTCTGCCTTGATCTCTGTCTCCAAACTGCCAAAGCAGCACCTAGTATGTAGTAGGTGATAAGTAAATATTTGGTGGATAAACAAGTTCGTCTTTGAAGTGAAGTTTTATTTGGAAAGTAGATGATGGTCTTAACTGACTAAGATAGTCAGTTGTTCATTTTGCTAAAGGCTTAAGTCTGAATGTGGAGAAAAGCTCTCCAAATGCAGCTATGAAATACATCCCTGGGCTTCTCCCCAGTTAAGGATGGGGACAACTGGAGAAAGAACCCACTGTTCCTCTCTGATATGGGAATAAAACCATAAATAAGGCTGTCATGCTTTTCTTCTCCAGGACAACCAGGGAATAAAGATGGTACTTGACTACATTGCAATATTAGAGAGAACAGGACTCTAAGCATCCAAACTCTATTTTTCCTTTCAATATCTTTCATTTTTGTTAAGGTATAATGAAAATTGTAGAACAAGAAACTGCTATGCTTACCTCTAGGAAAAATTCACTCGTACATCTATCTTATACATTCTTTCAAGTACTAGGCAAAGTACTAACATCTAAAGGGTTGGGTTGGGACAGTGAATAGAAAGTGGTACTACCTCGTGCAGGTAGGTCTTCCAGACAGGACCTCATTTAATCCTCACAGTGAACCAACAAAGGAGGGATCCCCATTTTATAAGGGAAAACACTAAGGACCAAAGAAGCGCTGAAATTAGCTAATTTCCCCACGATTAGTAAGTTGCCAAGCCAGGATTTCAACCCAAGTCTTCCTGAACTCAGAGCCTCTGTTCTTTTCCATATTGTGCCATGGTTAAAGTCTACTAGTGATGGGTATTATCACAGAGCAAACTGCTCTACAAGAGGCTCACTTACTTTATCTCACTGAGAGGTGAGGATCACATGAGATGGAGAGAGCAGGGATAAGAATCCCCATTTTATAGATGAGGAAACAGACTTAGTATTGAAAGTGATATAGATATAGACATAGACATAGATAAATCCTATTTTATAGAAGAGGAAATTGAAGCTCAGAGATAATCAAGTTATACATATATTTACATATATGAATATCGTGAATATTGGGCTCCTACGAAGCACAGTGCTGACAGAACCAGTTTACATTTCTTCAAAAATCTGAGTTTCTTCTTTAGTAAAGTGGGGATGAAGAGCTGAAGCAGGTGATCCTCTAGAAACTGTTGCATTTGGAATTTGAAGTCAAGCTTTTGTGGTTTAAAAACTCTTTAAACCTTGTGATGAGGATTTCAAAGCCTTTCACTGACTTTCTTCTTCTATCTTGATATTATAAAATATGTGGCTCCTAAAAGCACCTAAATGTAGAACATTTTACCGATTGCTAATCAAGGTCGATGTGGAGACAAATACTTCACTGCTCCTGTGTAGAAAGTCTTCAACTCTGATATTTGCATGAATAATTCACTTGTGGAGTCAAAACCATACGTTCTACAAGTACAGGAAGGCTGCATCTGCATCAATCCTGGCTGGTATGCTGCCCATGAAATAGTGGGAGGGAAAGCATTGGTCATTAACTTCCTCCAGGAGAAGGACAAAGAGATCCTTCAGTCAGTGCTCTATGCCACACGCTTAAAATTAAAATGCCTTTGTCTTCTTGAGATGCAAGAAAAGCTAAACCCGACCAAAACATGGAAGACACAGTCAGAAACGCTTGGCCAGTCTCTGCAGAACGATTCCTTTCCAGCCAAGGTTGTTGAGCCACAGCCAAGTGCTTAGGGAAGGCCAGCAGAATGTCAGAGGAGCCCAGGTACCACCCTCGTAGACCAGGCACAGAAGAGGAGCTGTGTTCAAGAACTTTCTGGACAGCCCAGGCAGGAACTGTGACCTGAGCAAAGGCTTGAGCTGGGAAACTGAACCTGGGGGCTAGGGCCACGTTGGGAAAGATCATAAATGTCTGGGTCAGAAATTTGGACTTAACCCACCAAATAATGCTGAAGATTTTAGTATCACAGAAACATGACAATAGTTTTAGGAAAGCCAGTCGTTCATTCATTCATCAAATATCTACTGCACACATTGCCAGGCACTGGTCCTTTCATTACTGCTTTCCTGGAGACTGGCACGGTTCCCTGGCAGGGTCAGGGAGAGTACCACAGGTGGGGCTTGAACTGAGGCTGGCAGGACCAGCACAGCAGGTCCCTAATGAGGAGTACAGGGGATGGTACTTTATGTCTGATGGTAAAATGAGGAAGGAGAGCGGAAAGGGTGGGTGATGTCACTGAACAAGTAGGCAAAATCCACGTCACAAAGGACCGTGGGTTCCCTGCAAGGGCTTTAGACTTTCTCTTCTGCCCAACAGGGAGCTATTTAAAAAAACATCACTAGGATGTGACATCATCCCAATAGCATGCTTCCATGGAGAAGGGAGGGGGCAGCCAGACCTGGAGGTAGAGACCACTTCAGAGGCAGCAGTGGGAAGTTTCTACAGCAAAACCCAGGTAAAAAATTGGATTAGAGCAAAGGCTGGAGGTTAGAAATGAGGGAACAAACAGGAGAGATATTTAGAAAGAAGATGCCATAGGTTGCCCTTCCTGAGCCTAGAAGGAGGCGTACAGTTTTCTGCTGGGCAAGTTAGGGAAGGGAAGCAAATTCCAAGTAAAGAGGTGCCCCGACCAGCGGGGCATTCAACAGGGACCGAAGGGAGACACCCTGAAAAGAGAAAATAGGAGGCGCGAAGAAATGGAGGCAAGACAAAGTTCTGATCAAGCCTCAAATTTTTTATTGCAGCTACAAGATTATATGGATTAGGGTAAACTGGGCGGAGAGTGAATGAGGAAGGAGAGAGCGGAATGAGGAAGGGGCTTTACTTATCAGAGACGTGACCTTCTAAGGGCAAACTGACGGTTCCAGGAATTAGGTCATGTGCTGCCGGATAGCATAGTTTCTCTGAGTCAGGCTCCTACAAAGAGGTACATCGTGAGAGTGTAATAAATAAAGGAAAGGAGCTGTGGGGTAGAACCCAGAGGCACCACCACAACCACATCAGGGCCCGGAGGAAGAGAAGTCATCCAGGAGGGGTCCTCTTCCAGAAGCCAAGAAAGGAGCGCAGCTCAACCAGCAAAGAGCCCATGGGCAGAGGTCAGGGAGGAGGAGGCCCCCTGCCGAGAACGGAGGTGTCAGTCATTAGGAACGAGGTCGTGAAGACCCTTTTACTTCTTCGGTGAAGGATGAGTCAGTCAGGTGACAGCCGATGGCAGTGAAGATTGGTGAGGCTGTGGGGGCAACCAGACAGCATAAGTTTGGCCATGAATAGATGAAGAGACGCGTGTGGCTTTGGTGGGCAAGTGGAGTGCGGAGTGGGCAAGGGAGGGGAGGAATTGAAGTATCTTCAAGCTGAGCGAAGCAGCCCAAACTAAGGCCTGAGGAAGAGATCAGAAGCAGGAGAGGTTGAAGATGATGAAAAGGAAGGATTTCTTGAAGGTGGAATCCATGTTGTAAGAATTAAAACTTCTTTAGTAAGCCCATTACTGCCAGTGACTATCAGGGTGACCCCGGTAGCCAGCCTCCAAGGTGACCACCAATGATCTCTGCCTCCTGGTGTTCACACCCTGTGTGGCCCCCTCCCCACACTGGACCAGGGTGATCTGTGTGACAAAATACAATATGGCAGAAGTGATGGTATGTCAATTTTCAGATTAGGTTATAAAAGATGCTTCCCTCTCTCCCTCTCCCGCCCCCCTCTCTCCCTCACCAATTGCTCTGGGAGAGGCCAGTAGTTATGTCGTGAACAGCCCTATAATGATACCCATATGGCAGGAACTCTCCTGCCAACAACCCTATGAGCTTGAGCTTGTCCACTGACAGCCCAGCCCAGATGACCACAGCCCCAACTGACAGCGTAAGTAGAGCCTCATGAGGGACCCTGATCCACAACCACTCAGCTAAGCCCCTCCCCGCTCCCTCGCCCTCAGAAACTGGTGAGATAAGACTTGCCTGTGCTTTTATGTCTTTAGGTTCATCTTGGGGTAATTTGTCATACAGCTATAGATAAGGAGAAAAATGCTCTTCCTGGCATGGGTGATGTGAGGATAAAATGAAATCAACTATGGCATGGCCTAGGGGTTCGTGAAGATAAAGAGGAGAGAGAGGGGCAGACTCAGAGGTTCAGGAGAGACGAGTCACCGCCTGCTTATGACCTCAGAGGTAAAGAGCAGAAGCTCCCAGTCCCAGCCTGTACTGAGCACGGCCCAGGCCGGCACGGCGAGGACCTTGTGCAGTGTCTCACTGAAATCCCAGGACCTTCCTTGCAGGATTATTACATTACACAGTTTTTCCCAGAAAGAAACCAAGGCTGGTAGAGGTTTGTTTAGTAATTTGATGCAGAGGCAGAGCTGAGAGGAGAGAAGAGGGGAGAAACTGAAGTCCTCGGGCCTTGTTCAGGGCAGAGGATGGGGTGGAGGGGCTTAAGGAGAGGCACGGACGACCCCAGGCAGGGGGAGGAGGAAGGTGAGAGCAAACCAGACAGCCCCTCTGGAGGCCTCTCCTCCCTCCAGGGCAGCCAGCTCCCTGAGCACAGGACACTTCCCACCTGTCTCTAATTGAAAGTCTGGCTCACTTTTTATCCTTTTAAAGTAACAACTCAGGGTTGTATTCAGGCCATCTGTGTTTACCAGAAAGGGCCATTTTTCCACCCCACTGACGTCCAGGAAAGGCGCTGTAAGAAGGAACAGAGCACGCCTCCCCGCCCGTGGCCTCCTCCCTGACAGCAGGCCCAGCCTGGCTCCGTGCTTCTCCATCCAGAGATGATCAGCGTGCTTTGTGAAATGCTCTGGAGAAAGGAGACTTAAGCAACCCTGTGCATTTCATGTGCTTCTGGAAATACCCTCATACTTGGATGGTGGTGGCCGTCTGACCATCTTCCTTTTTAAGTGAAAATGTCCCCAAGACTCACTAGACACGTCAATGCTTGTCTTCTCCAGAAATCAACCAACCACATAAGAAATCTTTCATTAACACACACATTCATAAGAGTTTTCTTTTTTAATCAACTGTTAAGTTATTGCCTTATTTCCAAATTGTTTTTTTTTAATGTTATAGAAATACAAAGAAATCTGTGGCTTAGTCATCTAAGTAAACAAAATAAGTAAACCTCAGAATTTTTTTAAAATAAAAATATGGCTGAATTCATTCAGTGATAACATTTTTCTCTCTGGAATCATTCTTTTGCTTGGTGATAATTGCAATTCACAAGCGCGTGTGTATTTTGCAGTTTGCAAAACAACTAGGTCAACCTTCATATCGCCTGTGTCCAGCAGCAGGTCAAGGTCATCACTCCTTTGCAGAAGAAGGAACTGGTGAGCCGGGAGGCAGGATGGCAGTGTGGACAGGTGTGCATTTGGAATTAGACAAGCCTGGGCTTCAATTTGGTCTCTTCTCCATGCTGGCCTGGGTGAGTTTCTCAGGCTCTCTCAACCTCAGTCTCCTCATTTGTATAATGGGAATGACAATCGTACCAACTTCAACAAGTTAAAAGTCTTCCCATAGTACTTAGAACATAATAATTCGTCAGTGAGCAAATGACATCTGTTTATGTGTTGTTGTTGTTGTTACTTTAATCTACACCATAAGCCTGTGAGGATTAGAGGCAATTATAGGGACAGAGTCCCAGAGAGCAGTTTCCAGGCTCTCAGCCTCACGTGGAAAGGTGCTGGCTCTGTTATTAGATGCCATCAGCTGTAATCAGATAGCCATCCACTGTAACTAGTTGGCCATCAGCTGTAACCAGTTAGCCATTGGTCACTGATATAACTGCCGTGGCTACGCTAGCAGGCGCAGATTGCAGTTAGCAAGTGGTTTGTTGGCAGAGAAGCGTGGATGGGGGATTGCGGGTCGTGTGGCTCCTACTTTCTGTTTCTTGCCCTGCCACCAGCGAGACTGGGGTGCAGGAAGACCCCCTGTTGGGGTACTGGCAGATGTTTACTTTTGTGTCTCAACCAGCCACAAATATAGTGGTGTTCATTTTGAAGACATAAAGCTAGGATTGTGAGTCAGGAGTTTCTAATTCCTTAATAATTAATCTAAAAAAAGAAAGAAAGAAGAGAAGGGGAGGGGAGGAGGAAGGAAGAAAAGGAGGAAGGAAGAAAGGAAACATTTTACTGTCTGTCCTAAAATGATGCCTGGCTATACCCATGGTTTTGAATATTCACATTTCTCCAAATGAATCCTGAGTGAAGCAGGGATCATCTATCTTACAATTTCAGTGTCTCTCCATCCCCTAAAGGATAAACCCATCTCCTTATCCTTATTCAAGCCCTCCCTAAGTGGACCCTGCCTCCCTTTCCAGCCACAGTCTCTCTGGGGAACACACACCACACACACACACACACCCTTCCACCTTCCCAAACAGCCTCTGCCTGCAATGCCTTCCCTTTTTTCACCTGGTGAAAATCTCCCCGCTCCCCTACTCATCAAGCTCTGAGGGAACGTCTTTGAGGACAAGGGCCGCAGCTCCTCATTTCTGGCCCCTTAGCACCCAGCACAGGTCTGGCACTGAGGAGTGTGTGTTTGTTGAGCACATCAGCAGGAATAAAGCCATCCATGGACTTCGTTCCTGGAAGAGCAGCCAACTGCAGCAACCTCCCAACCCCCAGGCCTGCTGGCTGGAGGGAAGCCTGCTGGGAGAAGGTGGTGGAGACAGCAAGCACACAACACTCTGTTCTGCTTTGCTCATCTCCCGGATGTCAGGATGATGGAAAAAGTGCATCTCACCCTGGTAATCACAAATCATCTGGGCGTTGCTCTGGTTTTTCTTTAAAAGGATTACTAAAAGGGAGGGACCGTCCAATTAAGGCCATGTGGAGAAAGCATCCCGCATTGCGAGATAGGTCATTTCAGAGGAGAAAAAGAACTCTTGTAGCTGGCCTGGCTTTGGTCCACAGTCCGTCTCGCTCCAGGTCCTAGAAATGCTGCCACAGTGGGGAGAAAGGTGACTGCAGTCACAAGTGACATGCAAGTGACATGCGTTGGTAGCTACAGGAGACCAGACAGTACAGCACCAAGGTGAAGCCGCCCCCCAGGACACATGCCTCCACTCCTTGCAGACCTGAGTTTGGTCCCAGCCCTCTCACTTGCAACCTTGGTGGCCTTCCCCATCCAGAGTCTCTTTGTTTCCTGTTTGGTAAACATTGAGTTACTTGTTAAAATAAAATAAATAAAATAACCTCAGCATTGTGATGGGGATAAATGAGACTGTCAGCTCCTCGAGGTCAGGTAGTCTGTGACCAGCTGACATATTGCCTTCATCCTGGCCCTCAGTGGGCAGTTGCTGGAGGCACGAATGAACAAATCATCTTCGCCCTAAGCCCACATCAGTTATCCAGGTATTAACCCCCCCTTTCACTGCCAGAAAAGTTTATTCCAATAAATGTTTATTAAGCATTTGCCCTGAATGTGGGGAAGATGAAAGAGATACAACATATGACATGAGCGCTCCTCCAGGCTTTAGGACGATCTGAACACGAGTAAAACACAGATAGAAGGAGTAAGTGGACTAAGTAAAAGGGCTACGGGAAGTTGCCTCGAGTGAGAGTGGGCGCTGCTTGATCCAGCTGGGAAAAGAAGGAAGTGAAGAAAGGAGGCTTTCCAGAGGAGGCTGAATGCCAGTGCACTCATGGCAGATGGTGTTCAAACAATTGTGGGGTACACTTGGGGTTTATTAGACCAAGGGATGTAGGACTGCCGAGGCGCCATTACACAGAAAAAAAATCAAAGATGATATTAATAGCTGGACTTGTACTCAAAAGCTCCTAGTGGAGTTTCCTGGAGATTTTTGTGGATTTCTTAAATGCAAATTTACATCTTGGGTTCATACTACCAGGCCACCAGCCGTGTGGGAGAGACCAGAGTTGAAAGTACTTGAGCACAAGACTGAAGGAGAGGGGACGAGGCTGAGTCCACTCTGTGTGGGCTGGGCCCTGGCTTCCCTGCTGCCACTGCCTCTATGGGGGCAAAGCAGAGAGCCACCCTGCTGTGCGTGACTTTTGAATGCACCATCATCCCCCAATCATGTTCATCAGTTTATTTCACTGTGTGGGATGGATGACTGACTCTTCCACAATTCTGGGAGAGGAGGGGGAGGAAAAGGAGGGAAACCTCCCCGCTGAGCCCCTTCCAATCCAAGGCTAAGGGTGGGTGGATATGTCTTACTATTTTCTGGCTCTGTACCTTTGCACCCGCTGTGTCCTCTGCTGGCATTTCCTTCCCCTCTGTTTTGCTGACACCTACTCATCCTTCAAGGCTCAGCCCAGGAGTACCTCCTCAGGGTGGTCTCCCTGGTGCCCTGAGGCAGCTGCTCCCCCAGAGATAAGCACAGGGTACCCCAAGCCCAAGCACAGTACTTCCCACATTGCATTGGTATTGTCTGTTTGTTATCTGAGACCCTCAAACATCAGTGAGATCCGTAAGGACAGGGAACCCACCTGCCTTTCCTTTTTTAATCCAGCACAGGAGCTACTGCATATTGGCTATTGCTCAGAGGATGCATGTGGGAAGGAGAGAGGAGGGGAGAGTGTTTTCCAACAGTGCAAGTGCCATTCTACATAATAGTGAAGTCCCTGTCCCTTGTAGTGGACAAATGGCCTGTGCATCTTGGAGCAGAGGAACCTCAGTGGAGGTCTCTGTAATGCCAACCTCAGCCAGGACTCAAACCTAACAACTTCTAGGAAAGGCGAGTCTGGAGTTAGGGACCCACAGGACAGCCTCTGTGCTTGCTATTTTCTCTCTCCCTCTCTCTCACACACAAACACACACAGCTGCACATATCCAGATAGCCCCAGATAATGAGAACTCCTTTGCCTTGCTAACATTTTAACCCTTAGCATGTACCTTCTCAGATGTGACTTCCTTCAAGTAGGACAACAGCCCTGCTCTGAGCAGAGGCAGATCTTATCCTTGCTTCCTACCTAGACCAAGGCAGAAAGACTCCTGAACAAAAGTCAAAAGACTGCGTTTAGATCTGGAATCGACTGATATTTGCTATAGAATGAATGTTTGTGTCCCCTCCCCAAATTCGTATGTTGAAACCTAATCTGACATGTGATGATATTTGGAGGTGGGGTCATTAGGAGGTGATTAGGGCGTGAGGACAGAGCCCTCATGAGTCTGATTAGTGCTCTTATAAAAGAGACCCCGGAGAGCTCCCTTCCCCCTCTGCCGTGGGAGGACACAGCTAGAAGAGGGCCATCTACTAACCAGAAAGTTTGCTCTCACCAGACATGTCATCTGACGACTCCTTGATCTTGGACTTCCAGCCTCTAAAACTATGAGACACAAATGTATGTTGTTTATAAGCCACTCAATCTGTGGTATTTTGTTACAGCAGCCCAAATGGACTAAGACTAGTTTTAAGGTTGAGAACCTTGAAAAAATTACCTAGCCTTTAAGGCCAAAGCCAGAGATTCTGGGAATGTCAGCACTTGCCACTTACGGCGTGTCTGTGTCTCCTATGACTAAGCCCCTGTACCTGCTGTGTTCACTGCGTATCTTCAGAACCTAGCCCTGTGCCTGCTACATGATAAGTGCTGAAACTGAGAAACAAGTGAATGAAAAGTAAATGTTCTCCTCTGAATTGTAAGTTGCTGCATGTAGCAGTGTCAGAGGCCTGATGGAGGAACGATGAGCGTCCCAGCCCGAACCCCATGAGTCATCTTCACTGCTGATGGGCACCCAGCCCATTATGGACCACAAAAGGGCTTTGATCCTCACAACACCTCACACTTAGTGATTTACCCCCTCCTTGATGCCAGGTTCATTGTGGGAAGAGTTCATTTTCTCTGTAGCCCAGTACCCAGCCCCCGCTCTGGCACACACTAATAGTCAGGAAGTGTCTGCCCATTCATTCATGCAGAACTCAACAAAGTAGTGACCTGATGCTCACAGAAGTAGCTTGTCCATGCAGCATGTTGGTGATAGAACCAATGCTATGCGAGGCCTCTGGACTTTCTAATATATTATACCAAGTATTGTGTGATTTCATGTGTGACGCTGGGACGGACACTCAAAGGCAGTGACCATATCACCTGCCATATTGGTCACTGCACCCAACAGCGGTCCTGAGGACAGGGTTCTGCCCTGTGCTGGCAGGGTTTCAGCTGGGCCTCATGCAATGGCTGACTGCAGGTGTCCTTGGGAGTATCTAAGCTTAGACTACATCCACCTCTAGGTGTAAAGAATATAAGCTATGGTGACAGTTGTGGAGCGAGTTGTGTCCCCCCATAAGATATGTTATAGTCCTAACCCCCAGTACCTGTGAATGTGACCTTATTTGGAAATAGGATTTTTGCAGATGTAATCAAGTTAAAATGAGGCTATAGTGGATTGAGTGGGCCCTAATCCAATGACTAGCATCCTTATAAGAAGGCCAAGTGAAAATACAGAAGAGACAGTGAGAAGGCCAAGTGATGACAGAGGCAGAGATAGGAGAGATGTATCTACTCATACAAGCCAGAAAACACCAAAAATTGCTGGGAGCCACCAGATGCTAGGAAAAGGCAAGAAAGGATTCTCCTCTGGAGCCTTTAGAGGGAACATAACCCTACTGACACCTTGACTTCAGACTTCTCGCATCCAGAGCTGTGAGAGAATAAATTTCTGTTGTTTTAAGCCACTCAGTTTGGGGTATTTTTTTATAACAGACATGGGAAACTAATGCACTAACAAAAACCTAAAGTAAGAGATGTTTCTCTGCAGTACAGGCAAGAAGAAAGGACGTGGGGAGTGGCTTAGAAGGGAAATGAAAGGAGATGGAGACATACACTTGCAGACCCAAAGTGCCCTGTTACACACAGTTTTAGAAAGTTCCTATTTTTATCAACACAATCAAACAATATCAGCAGAGAACCGTGTGTGTGTGTCATTTATATTTACACAATTAGGGAACAGTGTTCTCTTCAGAATATAGCAATCATCTGATTTGTTTGTTCACAATGTGGAGAAAAGTTTGCCTCCTCAGTCAGCTGACAAGGGTCATTAAGACCTGCTCCCTGGTGCTGGCACACAGACATGCAAGATATGTGAGGTCCCTGCTTAAAGGGGCTCACAATTTAGTCTGGAAGACAGTACATTGAGTCGGGCACACATATAAGTGTTTGACAGAACTCCTTGCGGCACACCAGGGAGGCCAGGCAGGAAAGATTCACACAGGAGTTTGAGCCCAGTCACTGAGGAAAAAATGCACCCCCAGCTGCTTAAATTACAATCAATGTGACCAAAGTGAAAGATCGTTCATGAAAGAAGGAAGCACATGTGCAAAACCCAGAGCATGACCCATTGAGGGACTAATGGTGTCCTTTGATGGTCAGAACTCACCAAAAAAAAAAAAAAAAAAAAAAAGGCAGATTTGTTGATTATCTATTATATTTAACATATGTTAATTTCTCACTGTACCTATTCCAGTGTATGAGAAATTCAACTTATTTTTCTATAAAGCATTCTATTTTCTATTCTAAGCCCATATTCTGCCTAAAGGCAGAAATCCTGATGTAATCAATTTGAGGTTTTTGTTTTTTGAAAAAGAAAAAAGAAAAAGAAGTAGGGTTTTCTCAAGTTGGAGTTTTCTCCCTCCTGGACCAACCCCAAGACTGCATTTCAGTTCCCAAGATTGTACCCTAGTCCTGATGGGAGGGGGTGGGGGGGACTGGTGCATGGTGTCAAGGCACTGGAGGGAGAGTTGGGGAAGCAGAGCTGTCTCATTCTCAAGAGCATCATTCATTGATTGAATGTTACCCAAGGGGACCATGCAGAACCTGCTGCTCTTATCCCCTTGCCCAGCCTTGCAACTCCAGATTTACTCCATCTCAATGTTATGTCAATCTCTCCTGCTTTCAACAACATGAATATGGCGGTTTGTAACTGTGCCAACTAGGCTAAGCTAAAACTACATTTCCCAGAATTCCTTTTCTATACAATATCAGTTGGAGTTGGTCAAAAGAGAAATGTATGCAAGATTTAGAAGCAGAGGTAAAGAAGTAGCCATAGTTTTCTAAAGGCTGCCATATTTAAATGAGGTAAACAACAGCTGCAGATGTGCCAAAGATCTAGCATGTTCTCCTTCCCCCTCATTTGTCTACCTGCACCTTTCTCAGAAGCATTGGTTAGACTTCTCTTGTCTCTTAACACGTTGCGTACGGCGGGGTTTAAATCCCTCGTGAAGATTCTCGTGATCCGTACGCAACGTGTTAACTGCTCCATTCAGACCCCAGCTTCTCCCAAAACTGTGTCTTATTTCTATAATAAATCCTTTATTCCATAATAGTCATAATGGTTCTACTTCCTTCATTGAACTTTGCCTGATCCAGTAGAAAAATATTTGCTGTTCTATGTTGGCTCTCAGTAGCAGGGTTACTAATTATTCATTCTATCCTGACTCCTGTTGACGATAAAGTCCCACACCTGGAAGTTTTAGCTGGCTTCGTGGCCCTGCAGCTAGATTCTATTTTCAAGCCTTTCTTGCAGCTGGGGATGACTGCTTGAAAAAGTTCCAGCCAATAGGATGTGAAAAGAAGCCATGTGTAAAACTTCTGGTCATACCCTGAAAAGGAAATGCATCCTTTTTTCCCCTTCTTCCCTCTTCCATCTCACTGAAATGCAGATGTGGTAGATGAGAGCTAACTGTAGCTGGGAAGACCAAACCAACTGGGGATAATGGAGTAATAAGAAAGAAGGAACCACAGCCCCAGAGAACACATGAAGCAGAGCTGCCTTTCCTCCCTTGACCACTTACCAATCTAAACTTTTATATGACAGAAATAATCTATCTCATTTAATGTTACTTTGGGCTCGGTTAGAACTGACTCTGGGTGGTGATATATAGATGAAGTATTACAGAATTGTACAGTCGAAATCTATGTAACTTTACTAACCATTTGTCACCACGCAGCAGCCTACCCGTTTGTCTCCTTGCACCTGCCCCCAAAGAAAGGAGAGTCTGTGAGATGGATCCTTTCAGGGACATTGCTTCACTTTTGTGTGCTTGCACCTTCTGTCTCCCTGTTTGGTCCCAGGAAGATGGCTGGTCAGTCAATGACAAGTAAGATTCCCCACGTGGGGGACAACTCAAGCCAGGAGCATTTGAGTGGGAACTAACAGGAGAACCCACGGGGTTCATAGAGGTGGGCACAGCCCCCCACCTTCCCCAGGCTAAGGGGAGCCTCTGCCTCTGTGGCTGCATTCCTTCCCACAACCTGCAGGGGAAAAGATTCAATGATGTGCTCTCCATCTATTCATATGCATAAAGATGTTGTCCCTTGGGGAAGTACACACATCCTGAGACTTACTGGTCCTGCTGCCTGCAGGCAAGAGTGATTGGCTTGAATCAGTGTCCTATTATGGTGTACGGAATTCGCAAATCTTGAGATTGACAAGTTTTATCTCCTTTACTTCCCCACTTAACTAATAAAAACTAATGCGTTGGCCCAATTAGGCACCCACAGCCCAGTCTTTGAGGCTGCCAGTCCCTTGGCCCTCACACTTAAACTCTATTCATGGCTACTGTCTTTTCTTAACACTGAGCCGCCCTCCTCGCTCCCCACAACCCTCGTCGTGCTGGACGCAACAACCATTGTCACCCCAAAACACTTTAATTAAAAAAAAAGAAGAAGCTAATCAAACATCCTATTACTCTTCCCATGTGGCCATGTTCACCCCACTCATCCAGGATGGGGCAAGATAAGATCCTTGTGGGACTGACGACATCCCGAACAAGGGGTTCACAGAGTCCCAGATGCTGGCCAGAGACTCCCCAGTCCCTCTTCTTTGGGAGTCATCAAGTCTATCTGGGGATTCCTTCACCTTCTGCCTCATATCTCCAAGAGGGACAAGGTGACACTTGCATGAGAGACTCACTCTATTGTCCTCCTCCTCAGAGGTTCCATCTTTCTACCGATTCAGAAAGCTTTGAGCTCTTCTTATGGAAGACAACAAGCATCATCCCTGGACTCCCAGCTGTTTAAAGCATAAACTTCATGCCCTGAGTTGGTCCAGACTTTGTCTTCTGTAGACTACTGATAAGAGTTTCAAATGCCCACGTAGAAATCCTAAAGCTGCCTTTTTAAAAAGTGTTTCTGCCCTAACAACCGTGCCCCACAAGCAGTTGAGTGTAGAACATGATGTCGGCTGCTACCTGAAAGGAAGAAGGGATAGCAATTAATACTTGACGGCATCATCTCCAAAACCTATGACGCAGTGTCACGCTAGGCACAGTTCATTTCCTCTACAACCCAGCCCTGAGGACTAATTTCTTCATTTATGAAATGGACATAATGCGACTCAGACCAATGAAGTCACTTGACCAAACTCACACAGGCAGGAAGTTATGGAACAAAACTTGTTCTCAAATTCATGCTTTTTCAGCTGCACATCTTTGCATGGAGTCGGGGGTTGGTGGCAGATGTGGAAGGAATATTGGGCAAAGGCTAAGTGATGAGTAACTTTGAAAGTTAAGTTAAAAAAGTGGATTTTGGTTTCTCTCTCTCTCTCCCTCTAGCTCTATCTCTTTCTGTGTTTTATTTGCTTGGTGTTGTACAATTTTGATTGATTTTCTTTCATTTTTATCTAAAAGGGTTAAATTCATGTTTAAAGTCGTCTTTTAAGGTTTAACTTTTTAATGTAGTAGGCAGAAATCTAACTATTAATAAACACAAACATTAAAATCATGTTCTCTTTCAGAATAATGAAAGATTCAAATAAGCATTGACAGCTTTTAAAAAGACACACTTTTTAAATATTTTTTTGGTTTCCTAAATCAGTATTTATTGTATTGCATTGGTAATTTTGATGATTTAACTATAAATATTGAAACATTTTCCCCAGCCTACTAAATGAACCTCAAAAAAAGAATCTTGCCTTTTAAAACCTGTGATTTCTACAATTATATGTAAATGTTATGTAAATGTTTTGAATGTTTTCCTGTTGAGCTAGAGTTCTATTTATCTTCCCTAATACCACCAGAATGATTTATTTTTCTTCCAAAGATTTAAAGGTGAGAGTAGGAGGGAGTCCTGGAAGCAGGGTGTATTCATTTCCTGTTGCTGCTATAACGAATTACCACAAAGTTAGTGGCTTAAAACACAAATTTATTCTTGTACGATTCCGGAGGTCAGAACTCCAAACACATTTTCACTGGGCTAAAGTGAAGGAAGGTGTCAGCAGGACTGGCTTCCAGAGACTATGAGGGAAGAATCTATCTCCTTGCTTTTTTTCAGATTCTAGCAGCCACTTGTAATTCTTGATTAGCAGCCCCTTTCTCCATCTTCAAAGTGCCTCACTCCCATCTCTGTTCTGTCATCATATTGCCTTCCCCTTGGACTTTAACTCTTCATGTGTCCCTCTTACAAAGACAGTTGTGATTATAAATACATCTGGCCCACTGGATCAATCATCCAGTGTACACTCCCCATTTCAGGATTCTTCATTTAATAACATCTGCACAGACCTTATTACCATGACAGATAATCTAGTCACAGGTTCTGGGGGATTAGGATGTGAACACCTTTGGGGATCATTATTCAGCCTGTCACAAGGGGGAGACTGGTTTGGAGGCTGGGATTGTGGGGATGGATGGAGACTGACGATGTGTGTGGGTTGTGATACTACAGATGACGAAGGAAAGAGCAGAGATTCGGGGACCAGACAGACCTGGTCAGAACTAGCTATATACCATGTTTCCCCGAAAATAAGACCTAGCTGGACCATCAGCTCTAATGCGTCTTTTGGAGCAAAAATCAATATAAGACCCAGTCTTATTTTACTATAATACTAGGTCTTTAATATAATAATATAATATAATACAATACAATACAATATAATACAATATAATTAATACCTGGTATAATATTAATATAATATAATATAATATAATACCAGGTCTTATATTAATTTTTGCTCCAAAAGACACATTAGAGCTGATTGTCCGTCTAGATCTTATTTTTGGGAAAACACGGTAATATGTAGGGCCCAGAGCAAAATGAAAATGCGGGGCTCCTTGTTCAATAAGTATTCATAATCTCAAGGCAACAAGAGAGCATTAAAACAAACACAGGGCCCTCGTGAGTGCAAAGGTGGCAGCCCTGGAAATGGGTTAGAATCCAGTCTAGAGCACTTGCTAATTCTGGGACTTTGGACAAAGTTATAAAATCTTCCTCAGTCTCAGTTTTCTTATCTGTAAAATAGAAAATAACACCTATATTATAGGTGTAACCAATTACCAAAATTTTGCTGGCTTAAAACAATAGAACTTTATCCTCTCACAATTCTGGACACCAAAAGTCCAAACTCAAGGTGTCAGCAGGGTTATTTCCCTCTGGAGACTCTGAGGGAGAATCCATTCCATGTCTCTACTAGCTTCTGGTAGCAATCCTTGAGCATCCTGGGCTTGTAGATGCATCACTCCAATCTCTGCCTCTGTCCTCACGTGGTCTTCTCGGGGGCTCCTTGTTAAATCTCCCTCTCCTTTCTCTTATAAAGGACACCAGTCATTGGATTTTGGACCCACTGTAAATCTAGAATGTCATCCCACAATCTTTAACTTAATTACATTTGTAAAGACCCTATTTCCAAGTAAGGTCGCATTCATAGTTATCAGGGGTTAGAATTTGGGCATTTCTTTTTTGGAGGGATACTATTCAATCCGCTATAATAGGATTATCGTGAGTATTTAAGACATTGTATTTGAAGTGCTCAACAGAGCATCTGGAACATAGGAAGCCCTAAAAATTATATCCATTGTTATTGTTATTATTATTATTATTATTATTATTATTATTATTATTTTACATATTAAAAGTAAAATTGGACATATAGTTGATAATGACTTAACATCTTAGAATGTAGATCTAGAGAGAAAAAAAATGACTTACCCACGAGTACTGGAAGGAGCATTGAGAAGCTAGTTTATTCCTAAAATAAGCTAAACAGAGAGAGGGAAACCCTGGAATCCAGACTTGCCACAAAGCAAAGGAGTTTCCAGGGAGCAGACATAGACACAGTGGAAGAAAGCCTGAAGTGGAGGCAAAACTGAGCACAGAGAGATCCCGTGGGATGCCCCAGCAGGTGGGCAGAAGATTCACCCATTTGTCTGTTCAATCTCCAGTCATTTATTGCACACCTCTAGAATCCAGCATGCAGGATATCAAACATAGCAAGAATGTTACATTTTGGAAAGAGCTCTACTATTTTTTTTTTTTTTGGAGCAAGCTTTTAAAATTTGTTTGCTTTTGTCACGAAATTAATTTAAGGTTATTGTTGCTATTAGAAGAAAACAGAAGACCTGAGCAGACAGTTGTGGTACAGAGAAGACTCCACACTTCAAAACCAAACAGATGAGGTTTGAGTCCACATACTCTCCGCCAGACCTTGGTCATGTCATGTAACCCTCTGAGCCTCCGTTTCCTCATCTGTAAAATAGGGATAATAATGCTCCTCACCTCCCCATGAGGGAGGTCCTCCATGAAATGAGATAACATATGTGAAGCACTTGGTACAAGGACTGAAACAAGGAAGGTTTGCAATAAATACTCACTTTCCCTTTCAGGTGGGTGTTTCAGAAAGAAAGCTCCAAATATCCTTGCCTTCATTTGCCATATAATACGACACTCATATTCCCTAAGTCAACTTTCACCAGAGGCTAACGGGATGTTTTCTTTCAGTTCAAGCAAGATATTTTCCTGGCTGTGTTGTAGCTGGAAAGAAAAGCAAGAAATATAGAATATAGTGAACTTGGGAAATCTTTCCTGTAAAAACCCCAGCAGATTTATCACAGATGTCTGGCCCACTCGTGGCCTTCTCCTGAATTCTATTAAGAATAATAACAAACAATCAGGAAACTGAACCCCAAAGCCCAGAAAACAGTGTTCTGGGTCTCTGGCAAAGTGGGGTCATGTACACACACAAGAGACCTGAAGCCCTCCAGGCACTTCTTGGTTGCTGGGACAAGGAAGTCAACAATTACTGAGCACCCTGCACTGTGTTGGACCTTTTCACAGGCATAAGCTCTTTGGATCCTTGCAAAGAGCCTTCGGTCCCTGCAGGCCATGTTTTTCAGATAAGAAAACCTGAGACTCAGAGAAGGTGAGTTGTTTATACCGAGGTTCTCAAGCATGGGAGCACACTGGAAACACTTAGGGAGCTTATTCAGAACACAGAGGTTCTGAATTGGCAGGTCTGAGGTGGGGCTCTGGCATGAGTTTTTTTAAAAAGTGTCAGAGACACTGCCAATGTATACATTGTGCTAAGAACTGCAGCACTGGCTCTGAGTTTGCCAGATTTGGACAGGAGTCCCAGCTATGCCAATAGCTAACAAGTTAACTGAATCTCTCTGAGCCTCAGTTTCTACTTCTGTCAAATGGGGATAATTAAGCAATCCATAAAGTTGTTTTAACCAGGATCAAATATGATAATACATGCAAAGCATTTGTGCTAGTGGCTAATATACAGTAAATGTTCAATACATCATAGCTAGAAGTATAATTACTGATTAGTCATGTGGTCTTGAGAGAGTAACTTAACTCTTAGATTCCAAGTCCTCTTCTGTAAAATGAGGAGCCTTAGGAAAGAATTTTTAGGACACATTTTGTTCCACTTAAACCTTGAATGGGCCCCTACTAACATGCTTCTCCAATGAGGAGGGAACTCATTGGCCACTTAGGAGATGAACCAATTCTGGGCAGACTTAAGCAAGAAAACTGATTCTTCCAGGCCAGTGTGTCTTGGTTCTGTTTTCTGAAGAGTTGCCCGTTTACTGCAGGCTGTATCTGCAGTGATGCTTCCTGAAAGGTCTGGACATGACTCCCACCTTGTTCTTCCCACAACACTTTCCTTCTGCTGCCTGGAGTTATAAAGTGGCTCGTGTGCAGCAGGGAAGAGCGTGATGGAAGTAGAGCTCACTACACTTGGGCTCCAGTACCTGGTGTGGCTCCTCTAGTTTGCAGTCACAGGTGCATAAAACGTAGGACCCGGCCATTCATTCCTTCATCCCTTCAATATGTATTGAGCACCTGCTGTGTATTAGACTCTATGCTGGGTGCTAAAGATACTGAGGCAAGACACAAAGCCAGCCCCAGTGCTCATAAGCAAAGGAGACAGATCCATCACGAAATGGGGTCAGTGTTGTGACTGAAGGAAGAAAAGACGCGTAGGGGTACACCATGGGGACCTGGAAGCCAGCATCCAGGTCTGTTTTATTCACAGCTCCCCTCATTCATAAGCACCTGATGTGTCCCAGGCTCTGGGCTAGGCACTGGCTATCTGGGTCATCATCAGATCTGGTCTCAGGGTTTGCGCTGCTCACAGCCCAGGTGACTGGACTCTTCTCATCCACCCACGTGTAGGACACAGCACTGTCACAAAAGTATAGCACTGTACTTCTTAGCTCTACAGCGCTATACCTCTATAGCTCTAAGACTTCTCGAGCTTTATGCCTCTCTAGCTCTATGCCTGTCTAGCTCTAGACCTCGATATAGCTAAACCTCTATAGCTTTATGCCTAGCCAGCTCTATGGCTCTCTAGCTCTAGGCCTCGATAGCTCTATACCTCTATAGGGAACCAAAAGCTGAGGCGGCACAGAGGAGGGAGTGATTGTTCCACAGGAATGGCGACCTATATTCTAAGCCTGAAGTAGTCACAGAAGAAGGTGGGGAGATGTGGAAGGGCCTGCCAGACAGTTGATGAGAAAAAGCAGGGAGGTAAGAGACTCCAGGCATCCTAGAAGCAGGGAGGGAAGGTCAATTTCTTTCTGTCAGACAGATTCTCCAACACTGGTATGCCAGGCACTCTGAGGAATAGAGATGGGGGCCCCACACAAGGAGCTCAGTCTAGGCCTGGCCAGGGGTAGCAGCAGAGCTGAAACCCATGACCTGTCTCAGAGGAGTCAGCAGGGTCTCGGCCCCACCCTGCAGCCCCAGAGGGTCTCATTAGACATTCCATGTAGGCTCCAAAGGAGGTGCTATGCACGGTCCCAGCAGCATTAGAGGAAGGGCATGCTCACTGTATGACTACAAACACATCCGATTTTATAATGCTCTTTGCCTTTTTAAATGTTTTGGGTTTTTTTCTTTTATAGAAGCATCTCCAAGCTGGCAATGGCTTAGGCCTCTTCTAATCTCTGCAAAACTGCATGTCTAAGCAGCTCTCCACATAGTCAGTCCCCCAGGAGCTGCCCACCCAGCCACAGTGCTGTGGAGATGGGAAAGGCAGAGAGAAATGAGGCTCCCAGAACTGACTTGCCTGCAGCCACACACCTGCCGAGAACAACGCAAGAGGCAAACCAGGACGTCTGACAGCAGGCTGTGTGCACAGCGCCATTTTACCCAGCAAAGAACACAGGCCTCAGAGACGAGGCTGACGACTTCTAGCTTCGTCTTAGCATAGAGGATGCCCATAAAGTCGCCTTCTCATTCATCTCGCCGTGCTCTCATCCGATGGGGAAAAGTGAAGGACATTTCAAGAAAAAGAGAGATTTCAGAGGAGGACCAAAAGAATTTTAGAGTCAGCCTGGCCCGGGTAGGGGTGGGGGAATAAACCACAATCTTTGGAGGTAGGTAATCAGGGTCCACACCTCAGCCCACTTACTGTCTGTGGGAAGAATCTGTTGTGAGGATTTAGTAAGAGATCAATGCATGAAAGCACCGGACACATACTAGACATTAATGATAACATTAATAGTAGCAACATAGGGCTTACTATGTGCCAGGCACTGTTCTGAGCACTTTATGAACACTAACGCTTAATCCTCGCATCAACTCTATGAGGCAAGTACAAGCAATATTATCCCATTTGACAGATGAGAAAACCGAGGCACAAAAAAGATTAAGAAAGTTGCTGAGGGTCACACAGTAAGCAGCAGGATGACTAGGATTTGAACCCTGGCTCCAGAGACAGGGATCTAAACTAATGTGCTGTATTGTCCCCTTTTGTAAGCTATACCCCTCGGTAAAACAGAACTAGCTGCTTTTCACTTCCCCTAAAACCAGCTTTAGCAAATTTCAGAAATGATTCTGGCCTAGCACCACAGGCCTTGGTGGCCACTCCCTGAGCAAGTATCTCCTT